>NC_088375.1:112691785-113032142 GCF_037993035.2 Macaca fascicularis
CAGGTCAGACTTACAGGGCATTCAGCACTTAAATTTGATTCTGATCAATGAAGTAGAGCAAAGGGTAGAGGGTGATCCAGAAAGAGTAAACCAGATGAACAAATGTATAGATATTGGGTTCTGTAAACTAGAGAAAGGGTGGGGGGGTTACTGAGGGGGGTAGAAGGAGGAGCGGCCTGGCCTGGTTGACGTGGAGATGCCTGCAGAGGATGATGGTGAGGCCAGGAGGCCTTGACAACTAGCTATCATCTGGGGAAACAGGAACCTCTTCTGTGTCTCTCTGTAGAGACGGCTCCACCTACCACATCTAAGTTCTTTCTTTCCTTTACCTTCACAGCCATTCTCTTCCAGCCTCTCATCTCCTGAGGTGAGGATCACCCCTCTCCTTTTGACGTTCACAGCTCTGATCCAGGATGGCATTTCTTTTCCTGCCTCCCCCATCAGTACTTCCTCCTTCTTCCTCTGAATCCACCCCCTCACTACTGCTACAGATGAAAAATTATAAAACACTCTTGAAAAACTGTTCCTAGAGAGGCTACATGATTTGAACAAGTTCCTATTCAAAGCATCAGGGGAGCGACACCTGCCTCTTAAATCCTGACAGCGTATACCAGGGATTCATTAGGCATGAACAGAGGATGGTTTTTGGAGCCGGCTTTCTACTGTGCCTCGACAGTTAGTTACACAGGGACCTTGCAGAAGGCTGAATGTGTTATGATTGGAAGCAGTTCTCTGTGGGAAGTCCCTTCCAAAGCCCAGAGGAATCCTTTAAGGTGGTGCAGACTTGTTTCCCAGTGGGATCTTCTCAGAAGACAGAGCCTCCAAATGCACGCTTAGGCTCTGATGTTTAGAGCACCTTATTCCCGAGAGGCAGCCTGGTGTTGTGGGATGTGCAGCAGGTGATGAATGCACTGGAAGAAGGGATTCTTTTTTCTCTTAAAGGTTTTTATTGGAAGACCAAGGTGTTAAGCCTGAGCTCTTCTATTTGCTGGCCAGATGATCTTGTCTCATTGGGCTAACTTTTCTTGGTTGCCCTATCTGTAAAATGAGGCTAGTAAGGCCAACTTGCAGAGACACTATGAGGATCAAACGAGCAGTCAAAGTGCACCGTAAGTTACACAGTCCCGCACAACACTGCTGTTACTGCAATAGTCTCTAAGTTGGTCTGCCTGTTTCCTGTCCTCTCCCTCCTCCATTAGACCTTGTCCAGGGCTGTGAACTGGTTTTCCCAAAATACGATTTTAATTACATGGCAGGATAATATTCAAGATATTATTAATATTTCCCACCTCTGCTTCACCTGCAACATTCCTTTTCATATCCTGGTGGATATAGGTGACATGAGGGACAAAACAAAGAGACAAGTGCTTGTGAATACAGGGGTTCCAGCCCTTCACCACTTTCAGACCAGGAAAGACCTTGCAACCCTCACGAGGAGCTGTGGCTGGGACCCTTGTGGAGTAGAGCTACAGGATGAGGATGTCCCAGGGGCACGAGGGGGAAAGCGGTCAAGGACCAGCTCCCTTCCCCAGTGCCTGCTAAGCCCCCCAGAACCTGGTCTTCACCCTGAGCATGGGGGACTGGCCCATCCTTACCGAGATGTTGCTTTCACCAGAGACCGGAAGCAAGGTTGGAAATAAAATTCCGTGTCAGTTCTTGGATATTTTAGTTTGAGGCTTGACATTTGAAAAGTTGTTACTGACCATGTTGCTTCCGTAATCAAAAGGCCTCAGCGACTCCTTACAGTCTTCAAATTCAAGTCCATACGTTATCCTGTCATCTCAGCTTCCTGCAATCTAATCAGCCCTCCCTGCCCCAGCCAATCCGTCAGATTTCCCAGTCTCTTCTTCCAGCCCATTCCTGGCTCCTAAGCTCCAGCTGGGTCTGTCCCACTCCCCACTAGGATCTCTGCCATGGAGTCCCACAGCTTCCTCAACTCATTATCTCCTCACCTCCTTTACTTCCTATAGTTCCTCTCACTGGTAGCAGCCTCACACGAGACACACTTAGAGGAGCAGAACCTGGGAGTCATTCCAGTCCTCCCTCCACATTTCTCCCTGCATCTAATCAATCCTAACATCTGGTAGAGCCTACTTACTCAACATTTCTGGATTCTGTTTCTTTCTCTGTATTCTCACCCCTACTGCTTTAGTTCTGGCCTCATTATTTTTCATTCTGACTTCGGCTCCTGCCTCTTTCCTCACCACCCGCTTGCCTCCCTCCTCCATGCTGCAGAAGTAGCAGAATATAAGGGTTAAGAGTTTGGCCCTGGAGACAGAGCATCTTTCTACTCCTTACTACTCAACTGACTTGGGGCAAGTGTGCATGCATCTCTCTGGACATGATTAACATTATTGTGAGGCTCGATGTTTAAATCATAGTTGGCCCTAAATAGTGTAAATAATATAAGACAATGTCATAATTTATTATCTTTCTAAAATGCACATGTAGTATGTCCTTTCCTACGAAACCTTTCAGTGATTGCCCTGTCCTCTGAATAAAGCCCAAATTCCATAGAACGTCCTCAACATGCCTTTATGATCTGATCTCTACCCATCTAACTACCTCATTTCCCATCCCTCTCCAGTGGCCCTTGTACCCCTTCCTCCAATGTACCTCCTAAAGGGCCTCTGCAGCCCTTTGTGCTTGCAGCACCATGGCTCCCTCCTCACCCTCTGAGCCCCCAGCTCATTCCCCGGGAGAACCTTCTGCATGCAACTTTACACCTACCTTGGCTAATACACTTACCACACTGTGATAGATGTTTTTCTTTACGTGTTTGCCTCCCCCATTAAGCTACAAACTGTTTGAGGGAAAGAATGATGATGTGCTCATCTTTCAAGCACATAATAGATATTTCAAAACAAAAGTTTGTTCGGTGCATTGATGAATCGATAATACAGCAGCCATGATCATCCCTGCCTCCGTGAGCTTCCTCCTAGTGTCTTCTTGCTTGGGATGCCATCCTTCACTCCCATCTGTTTAGCTAATACCACACCTTCAAGGTCCAAATCAAGTCCCACCACCCTCAAAAAGCCATACCAGACTACTCAACCAGGCAACTCCGATAGCACTCATCCCAAGCAAGCTCTGTGGCCTCATAAAGCATGATCACATTCTGCCCTGTATTGGAGTTATTCTCATACAGATTGACACCAACTCAATGAAGCATAGGTTCCTTGGGGGAAGGGAACCCATCCCAAGCTCCCTGTCTCTTATGGCCTTCAGTGTAGTGGGTGCTTAGTGTCTTTTAGATAATGAGTCAGTAAATGAATATATGCGAGCATGAACAAATGAATTGATGTCTCCCTTGTCTTAACTTACTGTAGCAGTTTCCTGTTTTGCGCACTTTGAGATGTGATCATATATGATCTTGCTTTATGATTTAACATATTCTCTCTGCAAGAGTTAGGGCTCCCGTGTAGGGTTTTTCTTTTTCCCACAACCCCAATGGCAGGGCTGAAAAAAAAAAATAGGAGTTTTGTAACTACTTCTTGAGGAATTGAACCAGCTCCTCTGACTAGGAATGGAAATAAACTGTAAAAAAGAAGAAATTGGTCTGGTATATTACAACCAGTTACACTCAGTGTATGTGCTTCTGCAAGGCACTGTTTTTCTCCTGTTCAAGTCTGTTTCTCTAGCCTGCGGCTAAACATTACAACCAACGCAGCTCCCACTACTCTCATCCTATTCAATGCCAATAGCAGTTTTCCTGGGGATCCTTCTTCAGTTAAAGCCTGCAATTGCCTGCTCCTATTCTAAGTTGATCCTGAGGACAAACTTTTGGCTTTATCATCAACTGGCAGACCTGGTAAGATCAGAATGATTTTTTTTTCAATAACAACAGCAGCCAGCATTTAGTGAGAGCTTACAATGTAGCAGGTGATGAGCTAACTGCTTAAAAATATTTAGTAATAATAATACCTGATTACATTTTATTATAAGAGACTTGAGGCCGGGTGCAGTGGCTCACATCTGTAATCCCAGCACTTTGGGAAGCCGAGGTGGGAAGATCACTTGACGTTAGGAGTTCGAGACCTGCCTGGCCAACATGGCGAAACCCCATTCTCTACTAAAAATACAAAAATTAGCCAGGCACGGTGGCACATGCCTGTAGTCCCAGCTACTTGGGAGCCTGAGGCACCAGAATTACTTGAACCCAGGAGGTAGAGGTTGCAGTGAGCCAAGATCATACCACTGCACTCCACCCTGGGGGTAGGGGGCAGAGCAAGACTATATTTCAAAGAGAAAGAGAGAGAGAGATTTGAATAGTTCAGAAGTATATAGAATAAAACATGAAATTCTCACCATTTTTTCTGGATTTAGTCAATTAACCCTCATAACAATAGTGAACTGATATATAGTCAGGCACTATTTTCTGCTTTTCACATACATTAACTTGTTTTAAGCCTCACAACAATCTTTTGAGGTAGGTGTTCTGTTATCACCCCCATTTCACTGACAAGGAAACTGAGGCACAGAGAGGCATAGAAAGATTCACTAACCTGCCAAGTGGCAGTGATGGAAGTGGCTGAGCCCAGATTCAAATCCAGGGAGTCTGGCTCCAGCATCCACGTTCCTTATCATGATTTTACTGCCTTTGGAGTAGTAATAAGCTTATTCTCATTTTATAGATTTATTTATTCACCTAGCAAATATGTATTGCCAGGTGCAATACGAGGCTCTAGGGCTAATGTAGAGAATAAGGCAGACTTCATGGAGCTCCCATTCTAGATGAGGAAACAGTGGCCCCAGAAGGTAAATACTTGTTGAGTAAGGGTTGTTTAGCCAATAAACAGCTCTGGGACCCTTGGGTCTGACTCCAAGGCTAATGTTCTTAATCCTAGGCCGTACTGCTTCCCTGAAGAGAGTCCCATATTACAGGCCCGGGAAGACTGTGTGAGGATTCCTGCAGGCGGGCAGCCTGTGGTGACCTGAAATGTGCCACAGCAATGACCAGTGTCATTCTCTCAGCTTTCTTTCTCCGCTGTCCTCTCTCCCTTCTTCTCCTTATCACTTTCACGTGCCTTCAAGTGTACAAGGGTAGAATCTGACGGGGGCACTCAGGGCTGGAGAGATTGCTGCGAAGAAAATGCCCACTCCCACCACTCTCTCCGAGCATTGCCTCAGCCATGTCTAAACTACCTGAACTTTTTAAAATGTTGCCAGAAAAAAACTACTTAGCAATCCTTTCTTCACGCTCTCCAATTATCTTTCCCCTCTCACCTCCCCAGCAAATTCAAGGCCTTCCACAGTCTTCGCAAGGTGAAAGTTCTGTCTTGCCCCAGTCTCTCATATCGTGTCCTCCTCTGGGCTGAGTGGGCATCCTTGCACTTCCTGCCTTTTCGAGAAGGTAAGTTGCCCCAATTCTCTAAGGGTGCAGCCTAAAGCTGTTTTTCAAACTCATATCCCTTTGGTTACTTTATCTTATTTTACTATTTTTTTTGAGACAGGATCTTGCTCTGTCATTCAGGCTGTAATGCAACTTGTAGCTCACTGTAAACATGAATTTCTGGCCTCAAGCAATCCTCTTGCTTCAAGTGACCCTCCCACTTCAGCCTCCCAGAGTGCTGGGATTACATGCATGAGCCACCATGCCCTGCCCTTTGGTTGCTTTAGATCCTCTCCAAGTTCTTGTTATCACACTTCACTTGTGAGGCATAAAACCCAGCATGGTCTATGCTCGGAAAGAGTCAGGACTATTACCAAGATCAGGCCAGCTTCTGAGCATGGCTTCTGGAGGATATACTCTGGGGCTGGGTGGGCTGGTGGTCCTGGGAAGATCCCAGCCCAGTGCTGAGGTCTGAGAACTTAAAGAGGTGGTAGGAATGGGAGTCCCACAAAGGATGTTTCAGGGAGGCTAAGGGTCAGCTTCCTCCCTCCCTGCAGTCCTTGGCCTGGGAACGCAAGAACCCCTTTCAGCTTTCAGAGATGTCTGAAGGAATTGGGGAAGGAGAGGAGGGCTTGGCTGCGTCACTCTCAGTGAAATGTCCCCTATCACATAGGTGTGAGGCTTCCCATCACTCAGGCTTCAGGGAGCTCTTTAAAGACCCCTGGTGGCTCTAAGTGAAGTCCCCAAAGGATTGATCAAAAGGGGGGAGCCAGTTAGGGGTTTGGGAGGTGTAGTAAAGAGAATCTGCACCTTCTCCCTGTGCCATGTTGTTCAGCTTTCTCCTTTCTCTGGAACAGTTACTTTTCAGGGATATAGGGAAAAAACAACATGCCCATTTTTAACTTTAGTCCATGTTCCCTCCCAAAAAAGGGCTCATACAGGTGGTTGAACTGGGGGAGTTATGCTAAGAAGAAGGATTGGGACATTTGGGGTCTGTGAAGGCTGAAAGAAGGGAGAAGGAGAAGCCAATCCATGATGACTTTATTGGATTATCGTTGTGGGCAACCAGAGCTCAGTCCTACTTAGAAGGCTATGAAGCCCCTGTAGAATGCATCTCAGACTTGGCAGCCTGCAGGGTGGAAGAGGGAAGTATTAATCTACCAGTGTCTGCTCCCATTGATCAAGTATTGTCCTTTGGGTGTTAACTTCCCCATACTCTCAGGTTTGCATGTGTATCAGAATGGCCGAGCAGGTTCTTGCAGGCAGATGTGGCACAGAAACCAGGAACAGAAGGTGAGCACTGCTCTCTGCATCCAAAGACACGGCTCTGCCAGGTTTCACTTGCTCGTAGCTGGTTGCTATAGCAATGGCTGAAACAGTAAGGTGGGCCCAAAGGAGGAATGTGGGGCACTGGATTCAGGGGATGAATCCTCTTTGTACCTCCCTCCACCTTCAGATTCAGATCCTGCCAGTTCTTCAAAGACTAACTCAGTCCCCTCCTGAGAAGTTCTTCCAAAGGAATCTGACCATAGTCAACTTTTCCCTTTAAACTCTCAGAGCAGTCACTAAGTAGAACTTATTTTTGCTGGATCTGTATAATGTACTACAATCATTTCACTCTTTGGATAATAACTTATGGTCAGAGATTTCATGAACCCCAACCCCAGGACGTTGTACAGCAGTGGATGCAAAACAGGCCTGTCAGTGTTTATTGCATTGAATGGTATAACAATTATTGACAATAAGAGCTCTGCAGTTTTTAAGTATTTGCTTCCTTGTCAGCACCATAGGCTAAGTTATAGGAATGGAAGAAGAGAACCTGAGTGAAGGTTTTATTTGGGGCTCTGGATTTTAAATTTAGCCTCCAGAACCATGACACTTTCCTACTCCTCAAAGTCTTCAAGTTATCTCTAGCAGAAAATGTCCCCTGCAGCCTTCTGTTTGAAGACTTTGGCGGTGCTGGACTGGCCTTTCCAGGTGGTCATTTCTTCCCAGCTCTTTTTCTCACTTCAGCCTGGCACACCCCCTCCTCATGAAGCCTTTCTGGGTCAGATCCACTCAAGTCACTGAATTCAACTCCACGTGTATCAACCCAGAGCCTTCTATGGCTAAGTCCAGTGATGCACTATCCCTTTTCCTGGGCAAAAATAAAAGCAGTAAGATTTTCTTCCCCATGTCCCTCTAGAATTAGTCATGAACTTGCTCTATCCAAATCCTTTTGCCATTCTCTGATGTTGACTCATAGGCAAAATGAGTGATTAAGGCAGTGGCCTGTATCAGCAGAACTAAGCTTACTGCCATCTTGAGACAAAGGTAACTGGTCTTTTGGGAGTTGAACCAATGACCTGGACCTCATTGGCACAATGCTTTAGCTGACACAGACTAGTCCATCATCTACTTTTTGTTATCTAAAGAAGGCGTGCACTGGACACGAATAACAGAAGCCATAGGTAATTCAACTCAACGAAAAGCTAATGAGGGCATATAGTAAGCCAGGTCTCGTGTTACACAGCAGGGTACTCTGAAAAGACCTTCGTATTTGGCAGCAGAGATCCTGGGTTTGAATCACAGCTCTGCCATTTGCTGGCTGTGTGATCTTAGGTGAGTCACTTGACTGCTAGATGTCTCAGTTTTCTCATAGGTGGGATTTTATTGAGGATCAGATGAGATACAATATGTGAAAGCACTTTTAAACAGTTGAGTGTGAGATAGTATTAGTTTTTATGTAAAGAAGAACAGGACCTGATCTCTATCTTTAAGGCTCTTACCTTTTGTCTGAGTCTGCTTGGGTTGGACTTCTTCCAGAGAGAAAATTTCCTTGAGGAATAAGCTCAGGGCTCCAGTCCACTTGAGCAGAAGGGAACCTTCTTGTGGGAAGAAGTCGTCTTCCCTCCATGTGGTCCAACTTTGCAATCAGGGAGGAGGCTGCTGGTGTCCATCCATCTGAGCAGGTGGCAGCTGAATGCCATAGGTAAGAGCACACAGCCTGGAATATGTATTCATGGATTACAGAGAATTCACAGATCTCTCTGGGTAGACCCCCAAGGTATATAGGTAGATATTTTGGGTAAATTGTTCTAGACAAATGGTTTAAAAATCAAATTTTCCAGGCTGGGCACGGTGGCTCACGCCTGTAATCCCAGCACTTTGGGAGGCCAAGGTGGGTGGATCACAAGGTCAGGAGATTGAGACCATCCTGGCTAACACAGTGAAACCCTGTCTCTACTAAAAATGCAAAAAATTAGCCTGTCGTGGTGGCGGGCGCCTGTAGTTCCAGCTAGTCGGGAGGCTGAGGCAGGAGAATGGCGTGGACCCGGGAGGCGGAGCTTACAGTGAGCTGAGATCACGCCACTCCACTCCAGCTTCAGCGACAGAGCGAGACTCCGTCTCAAAACAAAACAAAACAAACAAAAATTAATTTTTTAAAAATCAAATTTTTCCGTAATTGACAGAAACCTTCTCCCCATAAGTCCCACTCAATTTGAGAAGATGTGTACATTCTGACCAGTAACCAGTCAGACCTCAAACAACTAATTAAGTTGTAGAAATATTAATGGCCGTGCTCATGTTTGTCTAGAACTTAATGAAGCCCATGAGCTGAGAAACTAGAGTTACCCAAGTTTGGGAATCTTATAAAGTGGTTAGTGTTCAGGAAAGGTGGAAGAAAATTGAGAGGCTTTAAGAAAAATCAAGATTGGGAATATTAGAGAATCTAATCCACTAGAAAAATCATTCAACTGGGAATAAACAGAAATAGGTGGGTGAAAAAGTTCTATCATTTCTTTCTTTGGCATGTGTTGAGTGTGATGTGGTAGGACATTTTCTAGCAGCTGGGGTATGTAGTAGATCCCTGTTGTCTGGCGGAGCACCCATCCCCCAGCTACTAAGGACTCACACTTGCACCCTTCTCTGGAGCCCTGCAGCAGGGAAGCACTCCCCCCAGCGATGCCTGGATGCCTGGGAGGTTATGCTACCTTCATCCCCCCACCACACACACATACACACACACACACTCTAGGGGCAGCTTGCAGCCAGTGTCCGGTTGTTAGGGATGGGAGTAAAAGCGCAGTCCCCTTGTCTCAAGTGGGCTGACTCTGTGATGTCATTCAAGCTCCAAAGTGCCCCCTGGAATCAGGCTGAGGCTAGACCCACAGCTTGACTGATCTCTCCAGCCCTATCCAGTTTCCCTCACTCATATGAATTTCACCCTCAATAAATCACTTGAGTAAGAATTCTCATCTCAGGGTCTGCTTCTAAGGAACCCAAGTTAAGACAACAGGCAATGCTGAATAAATCAAAAGTAGTCTCCCTCTGGGAGCTTGTACTGGGGGAGGATACGGACAAATACACAAGCATTTATAATGTAGAGTCACAATGGTAGCTTCAGAAGATACACAGTGCTCTGGGAACAGCAATAGTCACAGGGTGCTTCTTAGAGTTGAACATTTCTGAGCTGAGAACTGAAGTATAACTAGGAGCTGGCTGGGTAAAGAGTTTAGGGAAATAAAGAATTTCTCAAGCAGAGGAAAAATAAGATATTGAGGATGGATGGAAAATACTGCAATATATGCCCCCTACGTCATAAATGGTTCAGTATGACTGAAGCCAAGGGTGAGAGTAGCAAGAAAAGAAACCAGATACAGATTATGAAGGGCGTAGTGAGATATTAACACATTTCTATTGTATCCCTGGAAAAATGAAAAATAATGAAGAATTTTAAGTGGAGGACAGATGATAATGAGAGGTGAAGCCAGCTGGACATTTCTGAGTTGAGTGGGGGACTTGGAGAACTTTTCTGTCTAGCTAGAGGATTGTAAACACACCAATCAGTGCTCTGTGTCTAGCCAAAAGATTGTAAATGCACTCTGTAAAAACGGACCAATCAGCACTCTGTAAAATGAGCTTATCAGCTCTCTGTAAAATGGACCAATCAGCAGGATGTGGGTGGGGACAAATAAGGGAATAAAAGCTGGCCACCTCCTGGCACCCAGCCGGCTGCTGCAACTCGCTGGGGGCGGTATCCGTGTGGAAACCTTGTTTTTTCACTCTCCATAGTAAATCTTGCTCACTCTTTGCATCCGAATGAGCTCTATGAACTCTAATACTCACCGCCAGGCTCTGCGGCTTCATTCCTGAAGTCAGTGAGACCACGAACCCACCGGGAGGAACAAACAACTCCGGATTCGCCCCTCTAAGAGCTGTAACACTCCCTGCAAGAGTATGTGGCTTCATTCCTGGAGTCAGTGAGACCACGGACCCACCGGAAGGAAGAAACTCCGGACACATCTGAACGTTTGAAGGAACAAACTCCGGACACACTATCTTTAAGAACTGTAACAGAACCCACCAGAAGGAATAAATTCCGGACACAGTAAGATTACTATTTCTTAAAAATCCTTGGGCTGTAGAATGGGAAAAAAAGACTTAGAAGGCAAAGCTGATAGTAGGGATACAACATCAGTTAATATTTCAGTTGTAATGTTACAGTTAAGGGCTAGAGTATTGGCATTGGAGAGAAAGGGACTCAATTCTCAGCTCCAACACTTACCAGCTTGGGTAAATTATTTATTCTCTTTAAACTTCAGTTTCCTTAATGGTAAAGTGGGGCTACAGTAATAACCAGAGCAGATATGCACATTGAAGGATCTAATGTATGAAGAGGGATTTATTATTATTTTTGCAACAGTTGGCACCTTGGAAGCACCATCAAAATGATCTGTTATTATCCATGTGATCTTAACCTGGGCAACAGTAGTGGAAATGGAAAGATGTAGATCGTTGGTGCTGTGGCACACACGGGTAGCTTCAGCTCCTCAGGAGGCTGAGACTGGGGGATCACTTAAATCTAGTGTGGACAACATAGCAAGACTCCATTTCTAAAAAAAGTGTAGCTGGATTCAAAAATTGTAGGAGGTGGAATTAAAGGGTTGGATGTGGAAGTGGAAATGAAAGAAAGTAAAGTGTCAAGGATTTCTGGCTTGGGTAGCAGGTAGATTGCAGCATCTTTCCTTGAGATAGGACTTTAGGAGAAGGTGAAGATTCTGAATGGAAGCTGTAGAACTGGATGTGTTGCTTTTGAAGAGCCTATGAGCTACCCAAAGTGGAATTGTCTGGAAAGTAGTTGTACATGAGAGGCTGAAATTGAGGAGAGAGATCTGAGTAGAACATACATGGGTAGGGTAGAGGAGAGAACTCAGACAGTGTGTACTGAGAATAGAGAAGAGGGCGAGGCATGGCACTGGACCTGGGAGACAAAGGTGAGAAGACAAGACTCCCACTCTTAGGGAACTCAGTCTGGTGGGGGAAGCAGATAATTAAACAGATCATTAGAATACAGTGGAATACACCCCATACGTTCAGTTTTGGACCAAAGCTATGGGGTGGATCCCAGCAGTTGAAGGAACTGAAGATAGAACAAGGACTCTAAAGGTCAGAGCTAAAATTGGAGATAGTCAACAGGGTGGGGATGGGGCAAGGAAGGAAAGGGTGGAACAACTTGGAAAAGATTTTGAATGTTCTTAAGCCAGAGACAAAGTAATTGACTGAAACGTCGCAGCATTAGGAAGAGTGTTAGTGCTCTTGGATTCCATGCTTCTCAGACTGTGCATCATGGAATCCTCACAGTTCTGAGGGGCCCCTATGGTTAGAGGCCACCATAGTGGAGGAGTTGAAACCAAGCAGACACCCTACTAAACCAGAGTTGTTATCTTGTTTTGCACATTAAAACTGTGTGCAAGCTTTCTTTTGAAAAAAAGAAAAGTTGTTGTGCCTGAAAAAAAATGGAAAGCTACCAGCTTAAGGTAAATCAATGTACAGATAAAGAATACGAGGCCCAGAGAAGCTAAGTCAACATGCTTAAAATCAAATCATACAGCTAATTAGGGATCAAGTTGGGCCTAGAACCTAAATTTTTGATTCTCAGGCTGGTGTTCTTTCTTGCTATGTCTGAGACCTTGTACTTCTAATTTGCGTAGTCCACATTCATTTGTATCTTCAGATTTTTCTGAGCTGTAGTAAAAGAGATGTGTATTTCAAACATCATGGGAACAAGGCGTGGGAGGGATCTTACAGAGCAGCAATTAAAATCATTGCTGGCATGTGGTCTTTCACAATAAAATTCTCCCCTTCCTTTTGATTCCTCTAGGCAACAGCACAAAGTTAAACCAGGAAGTCCCTCTGCCTTGCTAGGGATCCAGGCTTGCCTTCCTGTCGAGGTATCCCATTTCATCAGTTGACCTAAGTTTGAACAAACACTGCCACCTGATGCATGAAAACTCTACTGTGACCTACGTTAAAAGGTAATTTTCAAAAAAAAAAAGATAGAATCATGACTCATACAGATTGAACATGAACATGTGTTAGAGATTTTGTATAACTCAATCAGTGAGAGAACTAGGCAGATATTATAACTAACTGGCTCAAAAGAGAATACAAAGAACATGTATAGATCAAGAATATTGAAATGAATGCACAAAAAAAGGGCAAAACTGACTTTTTCCACAGAGGGAGTGGGAGTCAATTGAACCTCTACCAGAAGGAACAGAACTTGAATGTTTACAGACAACAATTATTTTGCAATGCTATCAGCTACTTACAGTTTACAAAGTTGTGAAATAGCTCCCATAGAATCCAAATCAGATAAAAGATAGCAGAAGGGTGTGCGATGGACAACACATAGTTTTCCAAAGATGTGCAGAAGTTTTCCTTACAACTATTGGAAAAGCAGAAGTATCATTTACAACAAAACATGGGCATCCCAGGTTCCTTTTTCTGTTTTATATACATGCAAAAATACAGAAGTGTGTATGTGTACATGTATTTGCGTATACTTTTTAATATAAAAATTTCACGGAAAAGTATTTAACCCTGAATTCATGCAATGTACCCTGATACTTTTTATTCTATTCTTTTGTTAATGCTGGTATCCACACAAATTAATTTCGTGACTCCTTAACGGATTACTACCCACGAATGGGTCAAGAATTCACGTTTGTAAACAGGGGACTAGATCAATGCTCCTCAAACTGTCTGTTGTGAAGCACCAGTTTTTAAATATTTGACAGTTTTCAGTCCTTCACATACTGACCGATGCTTTTGTAAAACACAATAAAAATAAATTATTAGGAAAATAAAGTGAAAATAACTCCCATAGACTTATGCAATGCAAGCTCAACTTTTTATTGTTAGATTTAACAGACATAAAATTGGATGCTGGGGCAAGGTCAAATTCCTATTTAAAGATTTCCAAATGCTTATTCTGTTTCTGTGCTTCATTTCTGCACACTGGAACAGTGATGGATTCCACTGGTCCTTGGACCACACTTTGAGTAGCACTGACTAAGTGACTACCTCTGATAGTACAGTGATTTTTTTGTTTTCCAGGAGCTGACACGCCTTCAGGCTACCTTAGTCAGTGGGGGCTTGTTGCAGCATACGTGTGGCAATGAGAGAGAGGCACATCACAGGAGCATCTGGCAGCAGTGGCCTCCGGGTGAGTGAAATGTTATATGGACACTGGAAGGATCTAACACTGAGGCGGCCCTTCATCTCCGTGCTGTTCACTGCGAGCATGCCTAGGCTGCTCTTCCGTGTCCTTCCTGATGCTCCTCATGATACTGATTGACTGTTTTTTGGAATTTCCCAGTTCACATTCCCAAGAGAACACATTGCCCTGTTTAATCATCATTTCTGTTGCTGCGGAACTCCGTGCAGTACTGGGGTTGCTTGCTGCCTTAATGTCGGGGGTTGGCCAGGCATCCGGTCACAGGGCAGAGTAGGCTCTTGTGGTATAGAAATGGCCACCCTCCGTCAAGGAGCAGCCGGTCCTCTTCCTCAGCACAGCAGGGAATGGTGAGGAAGAGGCTAGTTTTCCTTTGAAGAGGATTTTGAGAAAAGGTTGGACCATCTAAAATACATTTGACAATTCTCTATTCCCAAACCCTGAATAATCCTTGGAGGTCACTCACCGTGCAGGAGGCTGAAGAAGGGTAACACTGACACAACTGCAGACACAGACCCTCCTGGCTCCACCTCTATCCTACCCTAGAACTAGATTAAAGAGAGACTCTGGAGAACTTACTCATACCCAATGGGGTACTTCTGCATTTCTCTAGAGTCAGGAGACGCTTTCCGTTTGTGAATATTTATACTTCTGAAGACATTTGCAGATCTTCAAACTGTTGGTTAAACAGTAGTTTATACTGTCCCCCTATAATTCAGAAACGCGTAACTTCAAACAAATGATGACTTGGCCAGGCGCCGTGGCTCACGCCTGTAATCCCTGCACTTTGGGAGGCCGAGGCAGGCGGATCACCTGTCAGGAGTTTGAGATCAGCCTGCCCAACATGGCGAAACTCTGTCTCTATTAAACGTACAAAAAATTAGCCAGGCATGGTGGCGGGCGCCTGTAATCCCAGCTACTGGGGAGGCTGAGGTAGGAGAATCACTTGAACCCGGGAGGCGGCGCTTGCAGTGAGCCGAGATTGCGCCACTGCACTACAGCTTGGGTGACAAGAGTGAAACTCCGTCTCAAAAAAAAAAAAAATGACAAGCTCAATGAAGCACATAGAACAATCAAGGTGTACTGAGATGCAGACAGTAGCAGTGAACAATTCTCTACCCAAAGCTGAAGGAGAGTCATTGCCCACCATAAGTCAATCCAAATCTGAGAAAATTACAACTTAACCCCTTTACTTTAAGGGTTGCCCATGAATAGTCACAGCTAGTTATGTCAAATCCTTGAATGCTGGAGTCTGTGTTTACATCTCTACCCATATCCTTTCATTTATTTCATTTCATACCAAAATGAACAGGCCTATTACATGATGTTTAGATTTTCTAGGCTTGTCCACATCTCCCATATATAAGATGTAATGTGTATAAAGTGCTTAATACAATGTCTGCTGCATAGTAAGCACTCCATAAATGTTAACTCTGACATACATATATATTAAACCTATACTAGCTAGATTGCTTGAGTTATTTTTTGTGCATGTGGCTGTATTGATGCCTGCCTAGGTAATAGCCATCTTCATTATTCAATATGATTCTGGTTTCCCCTGAAGTTTAGTGAGGTGTGGTTTTTCTGTGATATTCTCCTCCACTAGTTTTCAAGCTCATCTTGGAAGGTCTTTTACAACCTCGATAACGCCCTGCAGTTATTAGTAGCAAGAATGCTGTGTACACTGTGGGCGCGCGACACATGCTGCTGGTTGGCTGACTGATTGATTTACTATGCCTCCCCTTTGCCCATTATAAGCTTTCATCACTGCAAATGTAAGAATCTTCCTTTCTACATCTCCTGCCATCCAGAACAGTCCTCGTAGATCTCCCTGTCTCATTGACTCACCATCTCATTTCACCCTTTCTTCCTTTTTCTGGACCTTCTAACTTTTTCTCCCTGGAATATCATTTTTTCACTCAGCGTGCACACATTATCTAGTTTTGGAAAATACTCCCTATTTGCTCCTATATCTTAATTTGGCTGTCCCCATTTCTATGCTGCCTACTAGTATAAATGAGACAATAGCTCAAAGAACAACTTGTAAAAAATGAAAAACTCCATGCAGAGAAATTAAACACATACTTTAGACCAGGAGGTGAATCTATGGGTAAGAAAGCTTCCTTAGCTGTGTTCTGTATGAAGCTGTGATTGGGTGAATGTTTTTAAAGGAACTCTCTGAATATGAAAGGGGGTTGGGGTGGGATGAAGCCTTGGCCATCTGGATGAGAAAGATTCAGATGCTGAAACAGATCTCTGGAGTTAATGAATTTCACAGTCCTTTGCCCTTACTTTGCTTGTCTTAGTCTAGAAACAGACACCTGGTGTGAACTTGTTAAATGGCAGGAATAAGTAAGGAGTGAAAAAGAGGTAAAGCAAACTTCTTTGCAAACTGCTCTCCTTGTGAAACTAAGTAGGTAGCTCTATGAGTGACGGTAACTCACACAGCCTCTTGGTTTTGTGTTGAACATAGCACCAAAGTTCACATGCATTTACACACCTATAGTTTTTTTCTCTTTTTTTGTAAATCAGGTCTGGCCTAATTACAGGATTTCATTGTATTTTTATACATATAATAATCTAGTTTCCCCTGTAAATGATTTATTTACAATTCAATTAAACAGCCAAGGAGAACCAACTGTTAAAATAAACATGTTTTAAAATAAAATACAATGTGTATAATTAAACAGAACACATACCCCTATCTTAGTGTTTGATTTGCATGATAATACAAAATAGGTCATTTGAGGCTATGCCAAATATCAGGGATTAGATGACCTTTAAGTTCCTGCCAAGCTGGAGAGTCTATGATTTTGTGATCTGAATGAAAAATGAAAAATTTAGTGCGTCATCCAAATGTTTACAAGAATCCAGCTGTTTGATGTCAGGTAGACAAAACACCTAGACAACTGACAGAGATGCTTCATTTTCATCCAGATGTTTTTGCATTGCATTGATTTAGCCTGACACATAGCAAAGTTAAGTCACTTACTCAAGATCTGTGACAAAACCTTCTGAATATACTGGCAGTAAAATTGTTGAGAGATTTGCCATTTTAGTATCAGTGGCACGAATGTTTTGCTACTGCCCCATTGACAGCTTCTGAATCCATAAGATTTGAAAATAGTCAATTCAGTTCTCTCCATTCTCCAGCTCTGTGCTCTCCTCACTGTCTCCATCCCCCACACCCCCAAAGGCCTGCGTTAACCTGAGCTCTGACCCATGACAAAGTGGTCTCCTCGATCACAGGGCTGTATATGTGGCCTTTGTCATGGAAGCTGCTTCTGTTCACAGTGATCACTGTGTCTTGGGGACATTGCTATCTGGGCCAAATGCTGGCCAAATCAGAATTTCTGGTCATCCTAAAGGTTGATTGCAGTAGGCAGTCATAGCCACCATTCATCCTCCCATTATCATCGTCAATAATACCACTCATCTAGGTTTGCCTGTGATTCAGGGACCTGGCTGAGGTGACTGATGCTGACCAAAAGTCATTATTATTATTATTATTATTATTATTATTTTTGAGATGGAGTCTCACTCTGTCACCCAGCCTGGGGTGTAGTGGCATGATCTCAGCTCACTGCAAGCTCCGCTTCCCGGGTTCACGCCATTCTGCTGCCTCAGCCTCCCAAGTAGCTGGGACTACGGGCACCCGCCACCACCCCCGTCTAATTTTTTGTATTTTTAGTAGAGACGGGGTTTCACCATGTTAGCCAGGATGGTTTCGATCTCCTGACCTCGTGATCCACCGGCCTTGGCCTCCCAAAGTGCTGGGATTACAGGCATGAGCCACCACGCCTGGCCCTGACCAAAAGTCTCATCCACACACCTGTCAATTTAAACACTGTCCTTGAGTTTGCAGCTGTAGCCACTGTATGGAGAGCCCTATGTGGTTTATACATCAGTGTCTTTAACTCAGCTTCTTATGGTTGCCTTGACTCCCGGTGAATCCCCCAGTGCCTGATTGCTGCCCATCCCAGGCCCATCTGGTAACCCTTATCCTCCAAATGTTGCAAACTTGACCACTTAGTTTGAAATTGTGCTTCAAAGGCATCTTCCTCTGCGATCCTTCCTGGTTTCTTTTCCCCCAGCACCCTGCAGCCTCATTTTCTTTACCACTGCCTCCGTCTGGCTCTCTGCACAGGCCCCGTTGCTGCCAGTCAAGCCCTGCCTGAATCTGGATAGTATGGCCTTGGGTGCCCAGAGGGCTTTTGCTCAACCAAATCCCCTATGCGACCTTGAGCGAATCCCAACACTTCCCTGGGCCCCACTGTCCTAATCTTAACATGAGAATGTTGGACTAAATCAGGTCTGAGGTCCCCTCCAGTTCTAAAATTATATTATCTCTCTAATACTGTGAGACTGGCTGCCTTCCAAGGTGCCACTGCTCATCATTCTATCTAGTTGTTATGCAAGGATTTCAGGAGGAGGAAAAAATAAGGCTCCAGGAGTAATACCTTGAAAAATTACAAAATGTGTCTGCTACCTTTCTCATCTTCATGAGCCCCTTGTTTTTCTTCTGTGTTGAATTTAAAACTCAGAGACTTAAACTCACACATTATGACAGTTCTGTCACTTCCTTAAATTACGCAGTAAAAACACACAAAGGTGCAGGTAAGTTTAGCACCTGGAGTGTTTTAGAAGCAATGCTGTGCTGGGCTGAGGATGGAGGTGTGTGGTAGAAAGAGGTGCTGCACCAGAAGCCAGAAGGGAAGGAGAGCCTTTAGGGGAGAGAGACGTTAAGGGCTTGAGGGAAGGGAAGGTGCCTGAGCTCAGGGACGGTAAGGGAGGACTGTTCACCTTGGATGTCCAATTAGCACTTTCTCTGGAATTTAGATATGTTAATTCCACATGAACGTATTGCCTAAAAAAGGAAAATAAATTTAGTTTATAAACAGTCCCTGGATGCTTCCAGTGTTTAGATTTTTTAGATGAACAATCTCCTATGGTATTAAGAGCTTGTCCTTCTCTGGCAAGCATGGTCCAGGACAGATCATGTTGAGTGCTTTCCTCTAACATATTTATATTGGTTACATCAGGTTAATGAACACCCAAGGCACTTTTCAAGAAGTCACAAAAGGGGTGAGTCTAAGGAGCAGGTGTTGAAGTAGAAAAGAAGGCCCGTCTACACACTCTCTTTATGTGAATGAACCAGAGGTTTTTGCTGTTGCAAATGTGGTTGATTTTATAATTTGAAACCACTAACTGATACAGTGATTGACTTTCCAAAACATACCCCTGGTGGTGATTAAAAAAACTACTGAGATTATCCCCGATTTGGGCCTCTAAACTCAGGGATGGTTCTGGATAAGCAACCCTATTTCCAAGTGTGTCTTAGGTGATGCTGGTTGAGAATGGGACACCCATTCTCTGGGAGCCAGCCAGAGAAGTTACCCTGCTTTTGGAGAGATGGGCTGTCACTGAGAGAACAGTGCATCACTAGGGAGGATCGAATTCATGCTCCTCCTCCCACAACAAATCTTGTAGCTCCATAGATACTCCTTGTTTCTCCTTGTCTCCCTTTTCTCATACCCATGTCAACCTCCCTCACTCAGTAGTCGACTCATTGAGGATTTGCTTTAAAAACCTATCAACATCTTAATCTTCTCCAAATCAGCTTCTCTATGGCCAGGAGAACTGTAGGCTAGGATGTCCATCTCTCGTAAAGTTTCTGTAGCAAGTGAAAGCAAGAGGGTCCATTGGGGTGGTAGGGCAAGAGGCTAATCCTCAGTGCAAAGGTAGTCACTAAGTGTCTTGGCAGATTAGAGGGTAAAGTGAGTGGGGAGAATCAGCTTAAAGAACCAAATTGGATTGGACCAGAGCAGAGGTATAGGTATGGAAGAGTGGTTTTGGCAGTAGCTGCTGATTGAGCCAAGTTCAGCCTGGAACTGATGGATGATATGGAAGACAACTTACCTAAGTAGCTCCTGGATCAGAAAGGAGCCTCAAAGTGAGAGAACCTGGGGCAAATCTCAGCTGGAGTCCCCTGATGGGACTTTGATACATCAAGATCTCTTGGCTGTTGAGGAGATAGTGGGTCCAGAAAGAGGATGAGGAATCTGGAAAAGTGTGGGAGATCAACCACGCATAATTTTATCATTATGGAGTGTCTTCTAGAATTTTACAGTTTACAAGGTATAATCACACATATTATCTCGTAATTTCCACAGTTACCTAATAATACTGAGAAGTAGTTTTAGCTAACTATAATTCATTCATTTGTTCATCATATTTTGAGAGCCTTTTATGCACAAGGCACTGTGCTGGATACTCGAGATACTACAACGGACAAGACTGTATCAACAGTTGAAAAGTAATTGCCATGTGACGGGATTATGTTTTGGTACGTAAGGGTAGCTGGGCACAGCCAGCAGGAAGACCTAAGATGGTGTAGGCAAGTATTTTCAAAAGACATGACATTTAAGATGAGACTGAATAGTAAGTAAAGATGAGCTAGGTGAGGGGCAGGGGATGCAAGCATGTTACAGCTAGAGGTACAATTTATTGAAGACCCAGACATGAGAAGATCAGAGAAAGAGAAAGCAAGCAAGTGAATTTGCCTTACTCTAGGAATCACACTGCGGTGATCACAGCTGGATGAAGAATGTCAGGGATGAATCAGAAGAAATGAAACTGGAAAGAGGAAGGAACCAAGTCTTGAAGGGTCTTGGAAGCCATGTTAAGAAGGATGAATGAGAGGTAAAGAAGACGACATTGAGCTTTCTCACTCGGGCAGTTGGTGGATGGCTTGTGTGAGTTTACTGAGGTAGGAAGCCTGAGAGGAAAAGCAGGTTTTGAGGGAGAGATGACTAATGCAGTTTAAGACATGTCATGTTGGAAACATCATGTCACTGTCCAGTAAGTAGTTGAAGACAAAGATCTGGATCTCAGGAGAGGAGCATGGGCTGAAGATGGCAATATGGAACTATTGCCAGGTGGCTGGTTATTAAAGACAAAGAAGTAGCTGAGATTGCCAGGGAGAGTAGACAGAGGAGAAACAGGCCCAGGATAGAGCTCCAAGGAACTTCAAAAGTAAAAAGAAGAGAAGGAGAACCCATAAAGGAGTTGAAGAAGCATGTTGTTCTGTTGAGAGAATATGTTCTGGCCATATGTCTCTGGGCAAGTTAGGTCACCTCTCTGAGCCATGGTCTTTTCATCTCTAACAAGGGCAATAATAGCACCTACCTTGTGGAGCAGTACTTAGAAAGTTCATCGCAATTCTGTCACATAGTAAGCATCAGTTAAGGTTAGCTCATGTTTTAGTAAGAAGAATGATAACAATGAAAAAAAGCAGCAACTAGAGAAGTCAGAAGAACATGAGATGAAGGCGATGGCATGGGGGAAGAGTGTTGAGACAAGGGAAAACTGGTCAATAAGGACAAATGGGCCAGGTGAAGTGGCTCACGCCTGTAATCTCAGCACTTTGGGAGACTGAGATGGGCGGATCATTTGAGCCCAGGAATTCAAGACCAGCCTGCGCAACAAAGTGAGACCTTGTCTCTGCAAAAAATAAATACATAAATAAACAAAGACAAATGTGCTGAGGCCAAAACAGAAAGGCTGAAAATAGTCTATTGGATTTGGCTGTAGGTAGGACATTGATGACCTTTGCAAGGCTTTTAGGAGCATGGTCTGAGATGAGGAAGACCTGGAGATAATAATTGTGGGAGAAATGGATTTTCAGAAGAGTTCAGTAGTTAGGCTGAGGTCATACAGCCAGTAAACTCCGTTGTCACATAGTGACTCAAACTCAGATTGTCAGACTCCAAATCTGGTTTTCTTTCCACCTACAGGACCCAAGGAAGATAATTTAACAAATACACATAACTCCATGACTTCTGCTTAGTTAACTGAGGAGAGGAAGGAATGAGAAAATTAAAAATAGAAAGAAAGGATGGGGTATGGGGAGATAGAAATATATAGCAAAGCACAGAATTTGTCAGGAAGGGTAATTAGGCAGACCCATTCCCAGGAAGGGGAGGAAGCTGAATATAAAATCAACAAATGTTTCTTGAATGCCTCTCACGTGTCAAGCATGTGGGGACTGCAGATGAAACAGAGACATAAGACACGACTCTTGCTTCCAGGAACAAGACATAAACATGAAAAAAATTTAAGTGCTGAACAGTTGTTTAAGGCAACAATGGAAGAGCTGCCACAAAGCAATATATGATTTATTGTCAAATGAATTGGAGCAAACAATGAATGAAAAAACTTCTTCAGAATTTGCCAAGGAAAGCTCACTCAGTTTCAGGTAGATGAACTGGGCCCCTCAGCAGCGCCAGGTACGGGGGCCCCTGGGAGTTGTGCCAAGAGATGGGGCTGCCCCTGCTAGGGGAGGGTAATAAGTCTTGTGGCGTAGGCCCAGAAAAGCTGGGTGACCCGTAACTGGGCTATAGGATGAGAACACTGGTCTCCACCTGGCTCAGGGTGTGTGTGTGTGTGTATCAGAGACAAAAATTGGAGAAAGACGCATAGAAACAGATAGGTAAACACAGAGACATAGAAAAGGGTAGATGATGAAAGATAGGGAAAGAATGCCTGGCACATAGTGGCTCATTGGATAGATGAACAGACAATCCAAGAAGATTCAAAGCAAAGTGTATGAGAGAGGCTGAGCCACGTATTGGGAAATCTGAATCAGACTCAATCGTGACTCTTTACCTGTGTGCATTTAGGCAAGGTTACTTGACATTTCTGGGTTTCCTTTTCTTTGCCAGACAGGAATAGCAACACCTACTTTGCCAGGCTGTTGTACCAGGCCTGAATGGAATAACATGTATATAAATTACCTGGTACACGGTCTGATCCGAAGTCCAGGCTCAATAAATGTCACTTGTCAATGGCAGTTCAAGGTGCTTACAGATTGTCACCTTTCACTGAAGAAGTTTGAGATGCTTTATAAATATTAGCCGATGACGTCTCACAAGACACTGGAAAAGTGGAAAACAAATGTTATCATCCTTATTTTATGCATGGAGAAGCTTGGCGCTGAGAATCAGGGTTTTGCCAGAGGAATAAGCAATTCTGTGGGAGGATGGGGGAGGGAGGAGGATGAAGCAAAGCCTCAACAAAGATTCTCAAACATGGCCTGCCTTCCCTACCCGCCCTCCAGCCAGCCCTCCAGCCAGCCAGCCAGCAGGTGGTAGGGTCAGATTACATTTGCTCTCCCCTGCTGGGTCTCTAGCTCTGACTAGGGCTGGCTGGTGAGTTTGCAATGACGCAGTGTTACCCTGGGCATTATTTCTCAAAAAATCAGGCAGCACGAAAGAGGATGAGCTCTGATCAGAACCAACACTGATTCCTTCTGAGAGCAGTCTACGAATCAGACTGTCTTTGGCAGCCTTTTCCCACCTCCTCCGTGACAACTTGATAATAGTCCGTCCTGGTGGAATTTTCTCCCCCAGGACATTCCTGCAACTGAGTTGCTTCGCCCTTTCAAAACACAAGCGAGCAGAGCCCAGACACTGAAACAGCCTTCCGGTCTCATTAGCGCGCTATGTTTCTCTGTTGTTCTGATTTGTTATTGTGGTTCCTGGGTGTGAATATGATCACTTGTTAAAGGGGCCTATTTATACGAGTCTTCTCTTTAATTTACCTCCATTTCTCAGCACCCGAGGAATAGAAGGAAATCAGTGCACTGTGCTAATGATCTCTGTGGCCCCGGTCGCTAGGTGCGAGGGTGGAGGCCCAGACCCTAAGGAGGCTTTCAATGTCTGAACCAGTGTCACTGTCGCCTCCTCCAACCCATCCTTCAGCGCACACACTAGGGAAGTACGTCGGCGTTATGGCTGACTTGAGTATGAGTTTGTGAGTCAGAAATCAGCTGCTGGAGAAGAGCAGACGAATTAAGGTTGAATGGGGGTTGCATGCCCATGTAGACAATTATGGTGCTTCAGAAAGGCCAACTAGGAGGTCTAGAATATAAAACAAGTGTGAAGCCTTGGAGGGTGCTTGGCACACAGTAGGTGCTCGGTAAGTGGGGGCTGAATTTGACAAAGTAGAACCAAAGCTATGGCAAGAATGCCAACAATGTGGCAGGGCACGGTGGCTCGCGCCTGTACACTTTGGGAGGCTGAGGCGGGCAGATCACGAGGTCGGGAGATCGAGACCATCCTGGCTAACAGTGAAACCCTGTCTCTACTAAAAAATACAAAAAATTAGCTGGGTGTGGTGGCAGACGCTTGTAGTCCCAGCTAGTTGGGAGGCTGTGGCAGAATAGTGTGAACCCGGGAGGTGGAGCTTGCAGTGGGCTGAGATTGCGCCACTGCACTTCAGCCTGGGCAACAGAGCAAGACTCTATCTCAAAAAAAAAAAAAAAAAAAGAATGCCAACAATACTAGGTTGTTAGACCTGAGGCTTGGAATACCGATTCATTCCAACTCACCCTTCGCCTTAGTTAAGTCCTTATTTCAGTAGGATAAGAATGTATATAAAGGTCCAAAACATGTTTCTATTTACATTATAAAGCTCCACAAAGTAGGAAATAGGCACCTTTCTTCCTCCTTTAGAACTCTATTCTTAATTTCTTATTAGGACAGTCTTCCCCCGTGTTTGGAAGCAAGCTCATTTCTTCTGGACCTGCCCTTGGAGGAGACGGAGAGCTCTAGTTCGCTGTTTTTGTTTGTTTGTTTTTTGTTTTTGTTTTTGTTTTTTTTGAGATGGAGTCTTGCTCTGTCACCAGGCTGTATTGCAGTGGTGCAATCTCGGTTCACTTCAACCTCCGACTCTGGTTCAAGAGATTCTCTTGCCTCAGTCTCCTGAGTAGCTGTGATTGCAGGCATGTGCCACCTCGCCCAGTTAATTTTTGTATTTTTAGTAGAGACAGGGTTTCACCATGTTGGCCAGGATGGTCTCAATCTCCTGACCTCGTGATCTGCTCACGTTGGCCGCCCAAAGTGCTGGGATTACAGGCATGTGCCACTGCGCCCGGCCTCACTGACTTTTTTAGGAGCCCTTTATGCATCAATCCATATAATGCCTCAACCCCCTCTCTCCACAATGCCTGGTCTTATTTCCTTCCATGTTTATAAGTGATCTCATTAACCAAACGTTTACATCATCCTTTTGCCCCTGCCACAACTTCTTTCAAGGAGAAATCAGGCTGGATATGATGAGAAGATACCAATACTGGTGCAACCAATATTTCCTACTTGTCTGTCTCACTCACACCAATTCAGAATTAATAACAATGCCTAAATTAATAGTGCTCTCACCATGTGCCAGGGCTATATGTATATTATCTCAATTTATCTTTCAGCAACTCTATGATGAAAGTGCTAATAGTATTCCTGAATTATACATAAGGGAAACAAGGCACAGAGAAGTTGAGTGACTTGCCCAAGGCCACAGTAAAGAGCGGCAGAGTCTGGACTTGAACTCGAAGTAGTCTGATGCCAGAACTCATGCTCCTGACAACCCTGCCATGAAACCACAGGTTTGTCATGCTTCCTCCTCTGCAGTCCCACTGGGGGTTCCATTATAAACACAGTGTGCTTACATTCTTTTCTGCTATATTGTATGGCGTCAATCTTTCTCCATGTCTGAAGATTTTATTTTTCCTTCACTAGTCATTCCCTTCATACATTCATTTTGTTCAACATCTATTTCCTCACCACCTACTGGGCATCGGTTCTATTGTGTACTAACTCTGCTGCAGTTCCAGCGACACCTTCCAAAGCCCTGGTGGCTTCAGTCTGCTTCTCACCTTTGCTCATCTCTTGTCCTTCCTTACCTTATTCCCATAGAACATAAAGTTAAGAAGGATTTTCAAGGCTTGAAATTGAAAGAGCCTCAGAAGTTATCTACCAACCCACTCACTTTACCCATAAAAACCCAAATCAACAGAGCTAACTGTGGCAGAGCCTTGTTCTAATTAAAGTTTGTTCTCTTTCCTCTACTCCTTGCTACCTCATTTTAGGATCAGTTACATAATAGATAATAAGTGTTATTTGGCCGTGTGTAGCAATCTGTGAGTCAATTTTTAGTTTGTAAAATGGGAATAGTATTGATATTTATCCCTTAGGATTCTAGTGAGGTTTAAATGAGTAAATACATGTACAGAGCTTAGATTGGTGCCTGAATTGATAAATGTTAGTGATATGGCTTGACTCTGTGTCCCCACCCCAATCTCATCTTGGATTGTAATCTGAATTATAATCCCCAGGTGCAGAGGGAGGGACCTAGTGGGAGGCGATTGGATCATGGAGTTGGTTTCCCCCATGCTGTTCTTGTGATAGCGAGTTAATTCTCATAAAACCTGATGGTTTTATAAAAGGCGGTTTCCCCTTCTCTTCTCCCTCCTGTCGCCTTGTGAGGAAGGTGCCTGCCTCTCCTTCACCTTCTGCCATGATAGTAAGTTTGCCAAGGCTTCCCCAGCCATGTGGAACTCTGAGTCAATTAAACCTCCTTTCTTTATAAATTACCTGGGCTCAGGTGGTATTCTTTATAGCAGTGTGAAAACAGACGAATACAGTTAGTTTATTATTATATTTTATTCCACCTCAACATATTTCATTATTCATTTATAAGCCGATATTTCTAAATATTTGTGTTAAGACTTTTTGTCCTAGACATGGACTTTAAAAAATGAACTTTTTTTCATCTTATGATGCCATTAATGAGCTAATATAAGATATTATATATAATTTTTAAAGGCAAATGAAATCTTCCTAGCCCTGCTTCCCTATGTAGGGACTTTGGCAGAGTCAGGTCATGCATTTTCCTTTGCTTCCAAAATACCCATTCGATCATAACTATTTCCCACTCTTACCCCTACTACACCGCAGGAAGCTTGAGGGTATAGCCTAGTCCTGTTCATCTTTTTATTTTTTAGTTTTTTGTTAATTTTTCAGCTAAGACAGAAAAAGAGGTGATTTATTGTATGGTTGTTGCACTCAGCCACAAGTGAACACAGAAATAGTCCAGGATGTTACAGGTCCGGGGCAGAGGACCAACATGGACAGTTTTTGTTATGAGCAAGGTGAGTCTCAGAGGTAGTCTTGGTGATCAGATGGCGACGAAGTTCTAGATCCATTGAGAGAAGCTCTAAACAGTAGCTTGCATTTCAACAACTTGTACCAGCATTTCCGGCCTCTGCCATTCCATGTTTCTACTCCCGTGGCCTCCACTGGTGCCCAGACTAGTGATTTACCTGAACTTTTGCCTCATCTTTCTTTTGCGCTTCAGCCTGCACATTCACTTCTTCCTCCACTGGGCTGTCATGGCACAGAGGTTTCCAAGAAGATGGCGCTAAGACTGAGACCTCATCTTTTTATTCAGTTCTAAGCATTCAGTAGCTGGCACACAGTAAATGTTCCACACTTATTTGTTGTTGAATGAGTGAATGTAGCCTCTTCAGATTTATGTTCTGCCCTCTCCTACCTACCTGCCCTTTTACCATAATCCCCAACTTCTTTCTACTATTGCATATGTATGTGTGTGTGTGTGTGTGTGTGTGTGTGTGTGTGTGTGTGTGTGTGTGTATATGAATATATATATTTTATTTTTCTGGACTGAGTCTTCATTCTTAACTTTAATAAACCATTGAGTTTAAAACAAGCATATAAACTCTCAAATGCAGCCAGACTGGTGGATTACAAAGAGACTATAAAAGGAACGAGTAAGCAAAAATTAGTCAGAAGTGCTCAATATTACAGAGGGAGGAGGTACTTTGAGTATAGACACACAGTGCTAACTCTTTAAGTAGCCTAAACCTACAGAGATGGGACAAAGAGGGCAATTGAGAGCTTCAGCTTTGTAGGTAGACAGACCTGGAGTTGAATGAGGGCACTGCCCTCTCTAGGCTTCTCCTTCACCACCAGTAAAATGAAAGAGATAACCAGTGCAGGACCAAGTGAGATCATTGTTGTCCAGTGTTTGCCACATTGAGAGGTCCCGATAAGAATTAACTATAGAGTGAGGCTGTGAAGGGTCATCATACACAATTATGTCACTGCAAATAATTACTATTTTATTTTTTCTTTTCCAATTGCCATACGTTTTAATTATTTTTCTGACATTAACCCTATATGGCACAGGCCAGTACAATGTTGAATAGAAATGATAACGTTCAGTATTTTTCCACTTAATATGATTAGTTTTGTTTGTGGATACTTATTATCAGAGTGACGACATTCCCTTGTATTCCTAGTGTGCTGTGAGTTTTTATCATAAGAGGGAGCAGTATTTTGTCATATCCATTTTATGCATTGATTGAAATAATCATACTGCTTTTCTCTTCATTCATCTTCACCCCAACGAGGAGAAATGGCTTCTTAAGAACATCCCATGCTCTTTATTTCAAATCTGTAATCGTAGAGCGTTTGCTCTCATGAGGGGAACTGACAACTAGGAGGAAGTGCCCCATTCCTCAACACCAACTCTGGGAACTGGTGGGAAATCTCTCCTTGTCTATGTGAATGTGTTTGCCTTCTGGTTTACCAATCATTTTTATAAGACATTTCTCACTTGAGACTTGAACTTGAACTGACTGAGTTCAGGAGGAGACCCTGGACCTGTGGTGACTTTCCCTCTCCCCTTCCTCCAAACACACACACAAGATGCAGCCACCTGGGGAGAATTTGTCAGAAACAGCCAAGCATCTCTCACCATGTAAAGAGCAACAGCAGTCATTTTCATCATGACCATCATCATCATGATAGGTTAATAGGGCACTTGTGCATTAAGGACAAATGTGAGTCATAAATATAAAAATAATAATTTAAAAGAAATAAGACCATTCATTTTAACTCTGTTATCCACTGTCCTTTGCTTTGCTGAAATTATACAACCAATCAAGCAGCAGACAGACACCCAATTGAATGTGGTTACCAGAAATACTCCCTGCCTTGCTTTGTGATTGGTTGAATGTCTCCTGAGGGCCAAGAGGTTTTTAAGCAACTGGTGCAAATGGATGCCTTTCTGAAATTAACCAGTTGACGAATGTCACAGCCATCAGGCTCCCCTCCAGTGTTGGGCCAGACAGTGCTCAAGCTGCATGCTTCCCTCACAGCCTCCAGGATGGTCTCAATCTCCTGGCCTTGGGATCTGCCCACCTTGGCCTCCCAAAGTGCTGGGATTACAGGCATGAGCCACTGCGCCCAGCCTCACTGACTTCTTGACTAAGGGTAAGATTAATGGTCCAGGGGTTGGATGGGCAACCAGTTCAAAGGTGACTGCAGAGTGCTCAGCCTTTGAGGACTGATATTTCTCTCTCTTGTGCATCCTTGGATCTATGTATGGCCTCTGCCATGTCCAAAATTTCTGGATGTTTGTTTAGAACTGAGGTCTTCTGAGGAGGGGTTTATGTATGTGGTACAAAGACCCAGACTTGACCCTGGCTCAGGTGCTTATAAACTGTGGGAACATGAGCATGTTATTACCCATTCTGAGTTTCACTTTCCTCAACTATGTAAGGAGAAAGTAAGACCTGCTTCACATGAGCATTAAATGATACATAAAGCCTGTTTCACAGCCCCTGGAATACATTGGGTGCTCCGTAAATGGTAGGTAAGTTATTATTATTATTACTTACTACTATTATGGAAGGAACCAAGAAGGTCAGCTGAATCCAGATATCACAGAGCATAAATGCTGTTATCAGAGAGTTATTTATTTGGGTTATTCTCCCAGTGGATCCCCTTTTAAAAAACAGATATGGATTTTGCGTATACTGAGGTGTTAGTAACATACATTAGTAACCCATCTAAGTACTTTCTTCTTGATCTGAAAGAGGCAAGGGGTTATCAGACTACATTTCCTTTCATTGTGATTTTGCCCAAGGTTGGACCCATGCCCAGAGGCCACTAAGCTGAGTTCAGTGACTGTGAGTTGCTCTAGTTAGCACTGGGAATGGAACCTACACTCGCAAATGCTTTATGGTCCTGGTTGTTTCTGTCCTGACAGAGTACAGAGTACAGGGGTGGGACCAGGCGACTGGGCTGGTCCTAGCTCTGTCACTGTCTATGTGGCTTTGGCCAGGGTCTCTCTTTGGATGTCAGTCTCTTCATCTGCAGAGTGGGAGGGCTGCATTTTATTGGTGTTTCCCAAGTGGCGAACAGGGAAACAGCCCTTTAACAAACACCAGGAGTGAGGAAGAAAAGGGGTTAGGAGAGCAGACAGAGAAGAGCCAGATCACAGTTGCCGAAGGGGAAAGGGCAGGGGTAGAAAATCTGTTTGAGAAGAGTAATTCCTGCTTCCCAAAGGACCAGCACTTGGGAAACCAGACTAAATATCTCTGAGGCCATGGGAATGTACAGCCCGCTTCGGGGTAGGCAAAACTGTATATGTAATCTAAAGAGGGAAGGATTTACATAAGGCTAAACAACCACCCAGAAGGGTATTAGATTTCAAAACCTCTGAGTTCTGGCCCACTGCTTAGCCATATGCTGCACCTGTTTCCCTTTTTCTTTTTACTAGCATGGGCTCTCCCTCTAACACCTACTGACCATTAATTAATGGCCAACAAATCAGTTGACATACTGTACTAAGTACTTACTGTTCACAGTCTAAGAATTTATGCAATAAATTGTATTTTTCTTAGGGGTTGTTAGCATATCCGAAGGCCAGTTGTTGAGCCTGGCAAGGTGATATTTTAAGTATCTGCTTAAAATTCTATCCACAAGGTTCTGTTGCCTAGAAAATTCTTAATGAGAAGAGTTAAGCAAGCAGTTGATCAATGCAGGCACAGTTTTAGGAACACTAATGGACATCAGCTGGTTGGTGGACATTAGTTAGGGCAGGTAGGTCCACCTAAGACTCTCCTCGATTTATTCCTTTGGCTCTTGACTCTTGCCATGCTGTAATTATGAAGTGCTTTGAGCGTCTCCTCAGTCCGATTCCTCTATGTGTTACCCTGTGATGTGAGAGCAGGAGTCATGGAATAAGAAAACCTGGTTCTTGTGCTCACTTGCTGCCTACCTGCTGTGCAATATTGGGCAACTGTATACTCTCTCTGAGCCTCAGCTGCCTCATCTGCAAAACAGGCAACAACTACACCCTTCCAGACTGGTTGTGACGATCAACCAAGGTCACCGGCGGGAAGAAACATATTGCAAACTGTATGGCTCTGTGAAACTGTGAGCTCCTTGAGGCCTGGTCGTGACTCTGTTTTTTTGTTGTATATAATATTTAATGCAGTAGTTCTCAACCACGTAAGAATCATCCAGAGAGCTTTTAAAAAATACAAAGGCCTGGGCTTCACTCCCAGATATTCTTACTTAATTGTTTTAGGGTGGAGCTGCGGCATTGGTATTTTTAAAAGTTCCCAGGTGATTCCAATGTGCAGTCAGAGTCAAAAATTACATTTGGCTCTTTGCTGGAGGCTCAGTTCTGTTGGATGAATGAATGATTCTAATTATGACTTCCTCTCCGCTTCCCCTGGAGGAGCGTGCTTGGTACTGGATGGAAAGATGTTTCCTGTGTCAGGCTTTACTCAGGTGCCTGGCTATTTCTAGAACTGCTTTGGAAGAGCATCTGGACGTTCATGTTCAGAAGATGCTCACAATGACTAACTTGCTGGTGGGCAGCACCTCAAGGGCCCAGGAGGGGGCGGCCCTGCAGCTGCCGCACGTGGCCACTGGGCTAGTATTTTTAAGTGGCAGTCAGCCAGGCCTTGGGTAGGCGGAAGGGAGCTGGGATTCCCTGGCCTCCCTCCTACTTCCCACCAATTAGGTCAGGTCAGCCTTTGGCTGTGTTAAATGCTTTAGGAAGTTCCTGGACCCTTTCCCGTTGTTTACCTTGTGAAAACATTTCAGCCAGAGTTTTTAAATAGAACAATGCAACATGAAATTAATTTTCTGGGCAAGCTGGTAGTGAGGTATACTGGTGTTACAACTCTAACTTTAGATTTTTTCACTTCAGCTTTTGACCGTACTTCCTTTCAGGAAGAATTCTTTTATGGAATTCAACCAGCCCTAACCGTGTGTGTGTGTTCTTCTTCATCCATCAAACACACCATGTTTCGATGCATCAGATTAACATATACAGTTGTGGCAGGAATTTCTTCTTCTCACCTCCCCAGGCCAATATGAGCTTCCCCTGAAGCCATCTTGGATCCCCTCAGTTCGGGGCCGCTGCTCAGAATTCCCAGCAGCCTTCTTATTGCGACACTTCCCACATCCTCAGTCCTTACCCCTCCGGAAAGAGGGCTCAGGCAGTGCTGTGAAAGCTCAGGCAGAGCTGGGCTTATACTGCAGAGCTTCTTTCTCCCGGTTTTCTGAAAGACCTTGGACAAGTTATCTAACTTTTTCAGGGACTCAGTCTTCTCATCTCTAAAATCATGAGGGACTGTTTATGAATCCTTAAGGACTTAATCACTAGCCTGACTATCGTGGGAATCCATGAGGTAAGATACAGTTACGGGGAAATGCCTGGCATGAAATTGTGTTTCTTGCTGAGGGTAGGATTCGTGTGTGTCCTCCCCAAATGCCCAGGTCACCCAATGGGCACTCAACAAACATCCATTGAAAGGGGGTTCGTGAAAGGACATGCTGGGAATCTAAACCCTAGGACAGAGCAAGGAAGCCCCTTTCCTTCCCATGCTTCCTTGTTCAGCTAAAGCTATACACACACGCACACACACCCCCCTCCTATGGTTGTGTTTATTTGTTGTGTCTTTTAAAGCAAGACATAGTTCTCCTTATGTGTACTCCAACATGCAGCAAAGTATTGTAACCAGACTGCATCATCTGGATTCATTCCTGAAAGTTGCTTCATGAGGTTGAGCGATCTCAGAGAAGAACCTGGCCTCAGCAGAAAGAGGTGAAGGCCACAGCATTGGCTGAGTGTTCACTAAGTGCCAGGCCCCTCAACTATGGCAACGTACCAGCAGAACACACGGTACAGCAGAAGCACTCACCACCCATAAAACAGATCAAGACGCTGAAGTTCAGAGAAGTTAGGAAATTTCACTGAGCACCCAAGATAAGACACAGCAAAATGGGATTCTTGGCTCTAAAACCCATAGACTTCCATTATATCACACTGAATTTTGCATCAGAGGAACTGTGGTGGAATTGTGACTTTGCCACTAACCAACCAGGAGGCCTTGGGGTAGCCACTTAATATTTCTGAGGCTCTAATTTCCCCAGCCTACAGGGAGGGTTGGACCACTAGGCGATGGCACGGTTCTCAAATTCGGTTTCAGTGGCCGTCTGTACCAGCCACTGCTAGTGTCTGCAGCCCTCTAGTGGTGCTTTGCAGGAACCAAGTGGTACCTAACCTTTCTGTGGCAGTTATTCACAAAGGGTTGATGCAGACTGCCAGGGCACCTGGGGCCTCAATGCCTGTTCACAGTCACTGACCATGAATTAAAGATAAGCAGGGCTCAGAGGAGCCTTGGAGATAGACTTGAGCTCATTGGTCCTCAGAAGGATTATTATTTTTAAAACTTTGCATGCTGTTTGTTCTATACCATGCCTGGGACTCTCACTCACCCTTGAATGATAAAGAATGAGCCCTCCCCATAGATTAAAATTGTAATTTTAAATTTAGTCATGGTAGGTGCACATACCTGACTTTGTTCATATCCCACAGCCCTAATATAATTAGGCCATCTTGGCGGCAACAGGATTGCTGAAGGGATGCTGTGCTGTGGACCAACACATCAGGTTTAAGCCCTGGTAATGCTATGCATTGACACCACTGAGTCTCTCACCTCTCTGCACCCCAAACTCATCATGGATAAATGAGGAGTTTGATGGAAGAGGCCTTGCAAATCTGTCTTATGCATGTACATGGAGCTGGTTCTTTAGAATGGCAGATTTTTACCATTCCATTCAGTCTTTGAGATTTTTGCTGATGGGCACATGCCTTTCAGGGAAGCTGGGACAGAGGTGTTAGGAAAATATATTATCTAGAGCTAAGGCAGAGTAAGGTGAACAAGGATGGCCTTAGGAGCCACCTACATGCTGACAATTCTTACACATATGACCTGGGCCTCTTCCCTGAGATCCAGAGTTAGTATCTACCTTTCTACTCCATTTGGAAATCTAACAGATATTTAAAACCTAACATGGCCAAAATAGAACTATTTATTCCCCACTCCTCCTATATTCCCCCACCCTGGCCTTTCCCACCTTAGTGAATGGTACCACTGTCTACCTAGTTGCTCTAGGAGCCCTATTTACTTTTCTTCTTTCAGTTATATCCCCATGTCTAGGTCTTCCAAAAACCCCTTCACTCTACCTATAAAATATATCTCAAAGCTGAAAATTTCTTCCATCTCTACTATCTGCTACTGTAACTACCCTCTCTCCACCTGGATGACATGACAGCCCTAGCCTCTTTTTTTTTTTTTTTTTTTTTGAGACTGAGTCCAATTCTGTCACCCAGGTTAGAGTACAGTGGCGTGATCTTGGCTCACTGCAACTTCTACCTCCCGGGTTCAAGCGATTCGCCTGCCTCAGCCTCCCGAGTAGCTGGGATTACAGGCATGTGCCACCACACCCGGCGAATTTTTGTATTTTTAGTAGAGACGGGGTTTCACCATATTGTCCAGGCTGGTCTCGAACTCCTGACCTTGGGAACTGCCTGCCTCGGCCTCCCAAAGTGTTAGGATTACAGGCGTGAGCCACTGCGCCCAGCCAGCCATAGCCTCCTAACTGGTCTTGGACTTCTACTCTTCCCCCTGGAATTCATCCTCCAGAATGAGTATTCAGAAGAGCAGCACAGATTGTGTTGTCCCCTTACTGAAATCCCTCTAGTGGTTTTGCCTTTGCTTACAGAACCAAATCAAATCCCTAGTCTCGAGGCACTCCCGCTCCAACCCTCCCAGCCTCACCAGTCAGTCTTTCTTCACCCACCCGTCCTTCATCTCACATTGCTCTGGCCACCCAGGCCTTCCCTCTGTCCCTGAAGACACCAAAGTCTTTCTCCTCTTGGGGCCTGTGCTGTCTTTTTTTTTTTTTCCTGAAATGCTCTTCCTTTAGATTTTAACACAGCTGTCTTCCTCATGATCAATACTGCTTCAAGTCCCAAATGTGACCTCCTCTGAGGGACCATCCCTGCCTCCATTAACAGAAGCAGCGCCTGAGTCACAGCCCCATATTTTACCTATTTTTTAACCCTTACTCCTGCCTGATTTTTAAAAATGTGTTTAGGAGCTTAACAGCACTCTCCACACTAGAATATAGCTTCCTTTTGAGCATAGAAGGTATTCCTCTTGTTCACCACTGATTCTCCAGAGCTTTGAATTATGCCTGTCACACCGTAGGTCTTCAAAAATATTTCATGATGAATGAACTGACGGCTGATGAGCCCGGCCTGCTTCATTAACTCTTTACACAGTTAGGCTCATCATTATAGCACACAATTTTGTCATCCGGAAGAAAGAAGAAAGTTACATGTTCTTTTGTTGTTTTGTTTTGTTTTTTAGAGGGTCTCACTCTGTCTCCAAGGCTGTAGTGCAGTGGTGGGATCTTGGCTCACTGCAACCTCCGCCTCCCAGGTTCAAGGGAGTCTCGTGCCTCAGCCTCCCGAGTAGTTAGGATTACAGGTGCATGCCACCATGCTCGGCTAATGTTTTGTATTTTTAGTAGAGATGGGATTTCACCATGTTGGCCAGGCTGGTCTCGAACTCCTGACCTCAGGTGATCCACCTGCTTTGACCTCCCAAAGTGCTGGGATTATAGGCATGAGCCACCGCACCCGGCCTAGCAGAAATTTTTTTCAGTTACACTGTCTTAGTTCTATTCTCTAGTCTTAACTGAACATAGTTCTCAAGATTCAATTCTGGCTATCATGGTAGCATATCTTCAAAACATGAAGAAATGTCTGCTCTGGGCTAGCAGAGATGGAGGGAATGAAGGAGTGTATGTATGTGTGATCAGTATGTATTCGTATGTGCTTGCGTGTGTGTTGAGGGGCTGGGATTTCATTTTATAGTTGAGTGTGATAAATGATTTTAAGCTGCCTTACCTACAATTCTGAGTGTCACTTAGTGTAAATAAAGCACCAGGTGGCAGCAGGGGAGTATTGCTACACATTTTTTTTTTTAAACACTTAAGGCATTTTCCCAGTGGATTAGCTGCTATACAAAATGGACAATTAGACACAGGCCCTGCACAAACAGCTTGCAATCTATAGATGGATCAGTTGTCATTATATAAAGCGCCATATCTTCATTATGAAAAGCAGCTATGCTGAATGCCCTTCTCTGAAAGATTGTAGGCAAGGTCTGCAGAATCTGAGCAGGCCAGGGTGAGCCTTGCTCTGCGGAGATTATAATAGAAAATAAAAAATAACAGAAATAAAAATGGGCATACAAGCTCCGAACAAGTTAAGGAATGATTATGTATTGCAAATTATTTGTTAACTTGGCTATTTATAGTTTACTGTCTGTGGCTTCCTCTAGACTGAAAGTCCTTTGAAGACAGGGACCAATCTTTTTCATCTTGAAATCCTGAAACACTTAGCAGAGAGCCCATCACATGAAAGGGGCTTAATAAATGTTTGTTGAACAACTGAGAAAAAAGTTAAGAAATTAAAAAGTAAAAATGAGAAGAAAAAACTGTGGACACTGCTATACAGAAAGGAATTTGGAGCATGCCTTGTATGAATTATCTGAGTTGCATGCTCTTAGTCCCAGAGTGCAGTTTTATTTATCTTTCCTTCTTTTTTCTTCAAGAAGAGACAAGAATTCTTCCATGCCTGACTTCAGTGGAATATTGACCCCTTAGAGATACTCAGATTAGGAAATGCAGGTAAATGAAAGAGGTTACTTTCCAGAGAAAACCATTAAGACATATTCCCATTTAGCTGGACCAGAGTTGCCCGCCATTTTTTTATCATTAAAAATCATCAGTGTGGACCTGGAGACCATGTTCTGTGTTTTGTAATCTTCACCGTCCTAGTATGTTTGTTATCATCCGAGAGTTGGAAGACAAAAAACCAAGCATGTTATTTCTTAGGAGTTGAGCTTCTCTTGAGATGAGGTTCCTTTCATTTCTTTTTCATGCCAGCCCACCACTTCCCAGTTCCGCAGAAACGTGGTCCTAGAGGAATTTCTTCCTCCGTGGGCAGGAAGGGTGAAGGGTGAGAAGAAGAGGAGGACTTAGGGGCCCCCTAGAGGAAAGAGGAGAGACAAGCAGGGAGAAAGAGCCAGGCTGGAGCCAACTCTGGTACAGGGGACAGGGCACTGTGAAAAAGTAACTTGGGGTGTCACGTGGCAGATCACACTCCCTACACCTGCAAATGCAGGTTAGAGTTCAGATTAGATTAGCATTAGCTTAGATTTTATACCTAACTATAGCTTAAATTCTAAGGAGAAAAATCACCCTATGTATCTTCTCCTGCCCCAAATCCAGAATCCTTTACCAGTCCAGGGAGTCTGAACTTGAATTCCCTTGAAGGAGAGGAAAAGCTTTTCTTCTACAATAATAGATTTAAAAGCCTTACAGATTCAAATGGAAGAAACACATTGGTGTGAGCAATGTAAAAATATACCTGACAGTTTTCTTTCCTGTTTGTTTTGGGCAGGTTGGTGGGTAGAAAACTATAGAAGGGAGGGCTGGAGACTTTGGCTGAGCTGTTTCTCTTCATCCCTGTGCAAAAAAAGAGAGGATGCCAATCCGCTCTGTCTACAAAGATCGTTATGGACATTTCAGCAGCTCCTCGTCTCTATTTTCCCATTGTTGGTTCCACTTTTATAGTAATTTCTGGGAATAATGTAAAAATATTCTGGGTTGTAGATAATTATCTTAAAAACTGACTATGGTCACCCAGTTTTAGTGCCTGAGTTTGCATCTATGATTATATTTCTGCCAAGCGAAGGCTAAATAATATCCTAGAGTGTCCTGTGAATGAAGGTTTTGCACTAGGTCAAGAAAGTAAAAGCGCTGGGAGAACTGCCATCACGACCACGTGACAGAAGAATAGAAATGTCAGACTTGAAAGAATCCGGCCGGGTGCAATGACTCACACTTGTAATCCCAGCACTTTGGGAGGCCGAGGCAGGTGGATCACGAGGTCAGGAGTTCGAGACCACTCTGGCCAACACGGTGAAACCCCGTCTCTAGTAAAAATGCAAAAATTAGCTGGGCGTGGTGGCCAGCACCTGTAATCCCAGCTACTCAAGAGGCTGAGGCAGGAGAATCGATTGAACCTGGGAGGTAGAGGTTGCAGTGAGCTGAGATTGCTCCACTGCACTCCAGCCCAGGCAACAGAGCTAGACTCCATCTCAAAAAAAGAAAGAAAGAAAGAAAGAAAGAAAGAAAGAAAGAAAGAAAGAAAGAAAGAAAGAAAGAAAGAAAGAAAGAGAGAGAGAGAGAGAGAGAGAGAGAGAGAGAGAGAGAGAGAGAGAGAAAGAAAGAAAGAGAAAGAGAAAGAATCTATGCATATAGTGAGTACATTCATATGGTATTAATATTTTAAATGTTTTACTTGTATTCTTTGTTCATACCAACTTGCTACAGTTCAATAGAAGAAAATAAATATGCAACAAGTATTGTTTTTGTTAAAAAGTTTTTAAAAATTATACTATTTTATTTGGAAGTGAATCCTTAAATTGATCTATCCAAAAATAAATCTGTGGTTATGAGTTTCTTTTCAAAAAACTGAAATGATCAGCAATCATATTGTTGATTCAAATGCAAGTTTATCATGTACAAAATAAAAAACCAAGTTAATAATAATACATTATGTCATTATCAATAAACTCTGCATTGGTGATTTTGTTTAAACAAAGCAATATTACACATCACATTAACGTAATTGATCAATTTGAAGTTCATTTGTTTTACTTATATTTATTTTATGAATTGATTTGGTTTTATAGTTGCTTATATAAAAACTATAAGCATAAGGAGTGGCATTAACACCTAGTTTTATGATTGTGCATATTGATATAACTTTATAATAAACGTAATATAAGCCAACATTTTATATGTCATGTGTTAGTTTAGGAGATGTTTTTCTGAATGAGCGTGTCCCAAAGATTATTCTGTGGAATGCTAGTTCCAGGAAATGAGCAGCAACAACATCAAAATGCTTTTGTTAACAAATACATTTAGGAAATGCACTACAGCTACCTTTTTGGGAATTGATAGTACATGTTAGCTATTTCAACATGAGAAAACTGTGCAATTTTGACTACAGTTTTTCAAAATTATTTGCCTTTGTTAAACCATGTTTAAATGAAACAATCATTAGAATCTTATAGTGCTCTACAAAACACAGTAAAGGAAAATTGTTCTGGACTAGAAAAAAAGCAGATTATCCACCTTTCTCTGCAGAAACAAGCAAGGTAACAAAGTCAGACACTTTAAGGAAAATGTGGCTCCAGGGGGTGAAAGTATTGAAAAATAGACTTTTTTTTTTTTAATTTTGCAAATGCAAATGATACTGATAAGGAAGGAAAGGTTGGAGGGTGCATTGAAAGGGCTGAGACTGGCTGCATAGAATGCTGTCTGCTCTACAGTCAAACATGAAGAGGACCGTTTGTAGGAGAGATGGACCCATAGACAAGGATGATTTCTTCAGTGTGGCCCAGTGGGTAAGTTTTGGCGAAAATTACCACAGGGCCAATTTCACTATAATAGAAGGAAGACCATTCCAGTTATTAGAGATGTCGAAAGATGAAGTGACTGCTTTGGAACAGAATATGTGCCCTACCCTAAGCAGCTCAGACAAAGGCCGAATGGGGATGCAGATGAAATTCAGGTTATCAAGTAAGTGGTTGGACTGGATGATTTTTAACCTTTAGTTCTATGAGTCCACTTATTTGTGATCAAAATAGAGATATGTACACAAGATAACAATATACTCTACAGGATAATAATTAACACTCATTAAGTGATATCATGTGCCAGGCATGTTACCTATACTAAGATGTTTAATCCTCTCATCCTCCAACAACCCCATGGAGAAAGGCACTGATATCCCCGTTTTTCAGTGAATAGCTGCAGTGGAGAAACACAGTCATGCTTATCACTCCCATTTTAAATTAATGACCACAAACCTCAAGTGGGCCTAATGCTGCCCGCCTATCATACTATATCTCTCTTCCATTTACTTTCTCACTCTCCAAGATGATTGTATACTCTATTCTCTCTTCAAATCTCCAACACCTCCCCATCCTCACTTTCAGCTGATCCTAGTGCTTCCAACATTGAAGAGAAACAATCAAAAGAACTTGCACAACTCCTACTAACTGCCATATGTTCTGCCTTCCTACCTGGTGTCTATGCCCCTAACTACACCAACCCTTCCAAGTATGCTCCATCTCACACACTATCCTCCACTCAAGGCCATCACTATAGCATTATCCCCTTTCTCCCACATTATCAGTTTGTTTCTTTTGACTAATTATTTTCGTCTGTTATTTATCCTATCTTTGTAAAACTTCCTTTCTAACCTCATTCCCCTTCCGGCTACATCACATTTATTTGCTTCCCTTTAGAGCAAATGCCACAATAAGCTTATTCATTCTTTTTTTTTTTTTTAGACGGAGTCTTGCTCTGTTGCCAGGCTGGAGTGCAGTGGCGCCATCTCTGCTCACTGCAACCTCCACCTCCTGGGTTCAAGTGATTCTCCTGCCTCAGCCTCTCGAGTAGCTGGGATTACAGGCGCCTGCCACCAAGCCCGGCTAATTTTTTTAAAAAATATTTTTAGTAGAGATGGGGCTTCACCATGTTGGCCAGGTTGGTCTCCAACTCCTGACCTCAGGTGATCCGTCCGCCTAAGCCTCCCAAAGCGCTGGGATTACAGGCGTGAGCCACCACACCCGGTAGCTTATTTATTCTTAATGCTTTCCATTCCTCTCTTTTCATTCTCTTGTAAACTCACTCCAGTTAGGCTTGCACCCCCACTGCTCTACCAAAACTGTTCTTGTCAAGATGGCCAGTGACTTTCACATGTTTAAACCCAATAGTCAAGTCTCAGTCCTCATCTCCCTTGACCTGTCTGCCACATTTGACATCATTGATTGTTCCTCTTTTCTGGAAACACTTTGTGTACTTGGCTTCCTGGTCACCATACTCTCAGCTTTCTTCCTGCCTCACTGGCTCCTCCTTCGCATTTACCTTAGGTGGCTCCTACTCTTCCTTCACTCTTAACTTTGAAGTGCTCCAGCGTTCAGGTTTTGAACTGCTTTTCTTTGAATTCCCTTGGTGATGTCACCTAGACTTAAGGTTTTAAGAGTGTCACCCAAATATTGTTGACTACACATTTGTCTCTAGCCCAGCCCTTTCTCTTGAGCTCCAAGTTCTTATACTCAATTGGCTACTTAACATTTCTAGTTAGGTGTTTAATAGGCATTTCAAACATAATAAAACTAAACGTCAGATCTTTCTGTAGTGACAGCTGTGATGTGCTGGCCACGTCCCCCTCAGAACTGAGGCAGTTCCCTGCCAGCTCGTAGCAAAGTCCCCTTTAAGAATTGCCCTCAGCTGAAGGGACCTGTCTTGCTTAAGATAACACTCTTACTTGAGGCAGTTCCTCTCCAATGCCTGGGTGATGTGACAGAGAAAAGGCCCAGTCCCACTGCCTCAGTTTGAGACAACTCTGAAGAGTCATTGCAGCTCCATGTGGGACCAGCAGAGGCCTCTGTCACAGCTCCATCGCGGTGGAGTGATGCTCGGCACTGCCTCTGTATCCGCCCGACCCTACCTCTCTCACTGCCTTTACAGGTGATGTTCCAGGGATGGGTCTCTGGGGAACACCAATCTCTGTCTGACTCTGCTTCCTGAGGAACCTGACTTAAGATAGTAAATATTGAGAACAGTGCTAGGAAACAGACTCTAAAAAGCATTTTGGAACTGGATCACCAGCCCGTTGCTGGGAATGAAAGCTCCACTACTGTTTGGTAGTTGGAATACTCACAGCCTTTGGTGTTCTGTAGTAGTTTTTAAAGCTATCATCACCTCTTGTTCTATCAACGATTAAAAAGGATGTTGAAATCGCTATTATGATTGTGGATTTATCTGTTTCTTCATTCAGGTCTATCAGTTTTTGATGCTCTTTTAGTAAGTACATACACATTTGGGCTTAGGTATAGCTTCTCAAAGAATTGACCTTTCTGTCATTTTAAATACCCTTCTTTATTCCTGGTTATATGCTTTATTCTGAAGTATACTGTGTTTCCACAGTATACTGTGAGTCAATATATTTCATTTTCAGCCTCCGTCATATTTATATGTTTCTTTTGTCCTTTGTTCAAGGCCCCTTTAGAAACATCTTCTCCATGAAACTTCTCAAGATAGAACTTGTTATTATTTCTAGTGTTTGTACTAAGCATGGAGTCCACTGGGCGCGAATTGCTTGTGTTGGTTTTCATTTTACTAGGCATGGATTACAGGGGTTTGCTTTAATTATGGATTGACTACTCTTGGATCAGACACACATCTACTGTCCAAAATATGGGGCGGGGGGTGAAGGGTCATGTGATATAATATGGCTGTTTAGAGCTACCTCTTTGTTAGTGCCTATAGATGTGCCATTTCTTTAATTGAAAATAGAGAACTTTATGTGCTGTATACCATTGGCGAAAAAATATAAGGTGAAGCTGAAATATCACATGATCTCTCTTATGTTTGTAAAATTTATCTATATTTTTGCATGTAGCTTTTGTTTGTTCACATCTTATTTAATATTGCATTGTATGAATATACCACAATCTATGTATTTTTCTGTAGATAGCCATATGGAACACTATTACTTTTCGAAGTGATCTTTAAAATGCTTGTTTATACTATCAGTTTATACTAACAGTTAAAACTGTGAGGTCATGTTTCTAGGAAAAATGACCAAGTCTATACATTATTCTGTCTTTTGCCATTACAATCTGGATATTTCTTGGATATTCAAATATTATTATTTGTTTAATGTTATTTAAAGATAATCATCTCCCATCAAATGTACTTGGCAGTTCAGAATATAATAATAGAGTGTCCTGTAACATGAGAAATTTTGCAAATATCTGCCTTTTCTGCGTGACAATGTTGCAAGAGAAATGAAGAATGTGTCCCCCCAAACACACAAATGTTTATTGTAGTTTTATTTGTAATTGTCTCAAACTGGAAAAGACCCAAATTTCTATCAAAAACAGTGAATGGATAAAAATATTGTGGTTTATTTATACAATGGAATACTAATCAGCATTAAAAAGTAACAAATTATTGATAAACAGAATCTGAAAATAGTTTGGTCATGTCTGGAAGATCTATATTTACATGTTCATCTTCATGATAGTGAAGGCCAAGCAAGGCATTAAGAAGAGAGGTATGGGGGAAGGGGTGGCTATATTAAAATGGCAAAGGCAACCTTTTTGAGAAAGGAATATTTGAGTAGCCGGGTGCAGTGGCTCAAGCCTGTAATCTCAGCACTTTGGGAGGCCGAGACGGGCAGATCACAAGGTCAGGAGATCGAGACCATCCTGGCTAACATGGTGAAACCCCGTCTCTACTAAAAAATACAAAAAACTAGCCGGGCGCGGTGGTGGGCGCCTGTAGTCCCAGCTACTCGGGAGGCTGAGGCTGGAGAATGGCGTGAACCCGGGAGGCGGAGCTTGCAGTGAGCTGAGATCCGGCCACTGCACTCCAGCCTGGGCGACAGAGCAAGACTCCGTCTCAAAAAAAAAAAAAAAAGAAAGGAATATTTGAGATTAATCTTAAGATGAGAATGAGCCAGTTATAGGAAGAGCGAGGAGAAAGCACTCCAGGCTAAAGGAACAGCAAGTGCAAAGTCCTTGAGGCAAGAAAAGCCTTGCTTTGTCAAACAGAGAGACCTCCTGTGACTGAAACAGAACAAAGAGAAGACCAGTATGAGATAGATGGAGAGTGGCAGGAGACAGGAGTGGTTGGAGACAGAGGCAGGAGCCAGATTATATAGAACCCTACGACCTAAGGTAAGAAGCATACTTTTAAAATCAACTTTATTGGGGCTACATTATTATAATAAAATACATATAATATATTACATATGTTGTATTTTATATATGTAGAGACAGACAGATAGACAGACAGACACACACACACACACACACACACACACACACACACACACACTCTTCCATTGCCCAAAAAGCTCCCTCCTTCCTCTTTCTAGTCAATCTTCCCCATTCTCGGCCCTAGCCTTTCTTATTTCTGTCACTGTGGATTGGAATGTGCACAAAAAGGAAGGAAGCTGGAGCTCTGATCGGTGGAATGCAGGTACCTCGACCATTTATAATAAGCAATTATCTGCCTGGCTTGAGAGGCTTGCAGACACCAGACAGGAGGAACAATAACCTCAGGAATCATCTGGAGTTCCCCCAGAGCCAGAACATAGCTCAGTTACAATCATGCTAAATTTCACTAACTTAACCTTGTGAGATAATAAGGCTACTAACAGTCAAAGTGTTTCTGAACTTCATCTCCAGGACAGAGCCCATACGCCTAAGTATGGACATCCAAATGCCTTCTATGAGAGCTCATAGTAAACTCACAAACTTGTTATTGACGAGTAAATGAGATGATTTGGGGGAAGTGCTTTAACAGTATTTGGCTCATTAAATTACAGCTAATATTGCTGTATTTTAATAATATAAAAATGGGAATCACCTGAAGCCAGGCTGGTCTTGAACTCCTGGCTTCAGGTGATTCACCTGCTTCGGCCTCCCAAAGTGCTTAATGTTTTCACTGGATATAGATTTCTGGGCTGACCATTTCCCCTCAGAACTTTAAATATATCATTCCATTGCCTACTGGCTTGCATCGTTTCTGACAAGAAGTCTATGATAATTCTTATCCTTGTTCTTCTGTATATAATGTCTTTTCATATGGTTGCTTTCAATATTTTCTGTTTATCAGAGGTTTTTCTTTTTAAACAATTTGATTGTAATGTACCTTGGTGGTGTTGGTGTTGGTGTTGATGTTGGTGATGTGATTTCTGGTTGATATTCTTGAAATATCATTTTGGCTACCTTGTAGAAAATGAATTAGAATGACGTTAAGAGCAGAATCAGAAAAGGCTATGGGGAAAAAAATATATATATATATACACATATATATATAAAATGTGTGTGTGTATGTATGTATATCCATATATACACACACATTATAAATACACATACACACACATATACATACATACATACATATATATATATATATATATATATATTTTTTTTTTTTTTTTTTGAGACAGAATCTCACTCTTATTGCCCAGGCTGGAGTGCGGTGGGGCAATCTTAGCTCGTTGCAACCTATGCCTCCCGGGTTCAAACAATTTTCCTGTCTCAGTCTCCCAGGTTTCTGGGATTACAGGCGCCTGCCACCATGCCTGGCTAATTTTTATACTTTTAGTAGAGATGGGGTTTCCCTGTGTTGGCCAGGCTGGTCTCAAACTCCTGACATCAGGTGATCCTGCCCACCTTGGCCTCCCAAAGTGCTGGGGTTACAGGCCACTGCACCTGGCCACCATGGGAAAAATATTATAGGAATCTGAGCAAAGACTGTTAGTGACTTGCTCAGGTTTGTGGTAGGGTAGAAGGGATAGTCTTCAGAAAATTAGGTCATGAATTGAATGTGGAATATGGTTTGAGAATTGGTGGAAGATGAATAGAGGATCAGATAAAGAGCGGACAACCAAAAATTTCATTTCGAACATAGTAAATTTGTAATGCCTACTAGATATTCAGGAGGAGATGTCAAAGAGGCAGTCAAATCTCTAAGTCTTAAGCCAAGGAGAGATATATAGACTGGAAAAATACATTTGAGAGTTGCAGACGTAGGGGTTTTAAAGTTATAAGAATGGATAAGGCACTCTTAAAAGGATAACTGAAGTACTAAAACTTGACATACCCTCTTGTAGGGCATGTGGTACATTTCTTAGTTTTATTTGTAAATCTCTAACCCTGTAATATTAAAGAAGGTGAAGCAGATACTGACCTTATATATGTGGAATGTTCAATGCAGACTGGGTCAGTGGTGGACATACAGAAGATGTCTAAGAGCCTCAGGTTGCTGGGAAAATAACCCATTGCAGTGTGGAGGACAGGACTGACCCTGGTGCCTGTTATTGTGATGGCCACCAGGGTCAGTCTTATCCTGTTATGGCTGTTCCCCAGCAGAGTAGTCAGGTAAATGACCAGGAAGACCAAAAAGAACATGCCCTATAGGTTGGATGTTGGAAAATCCCAAGAAGATAAATTTGTTGACATTTGATTGATTGTTTACTCAAATGGCATCACAGCTACAAAACAATGAGAAAAAATAAACCATAATGAAAATGTACAGTGAGCACCGTAAGTGAGTTTGTAAACTTGTAGGGTTATGCCAAATGATTTTAGGAGCAAAGCAGCCTGGACTGTGGAGAAAAGCAAGCAGGACTGCCTTCAGGAAGACCACCACTTCTTCTGATAGGATGGACCTTACCATCTCAGGCTCAGGCAGCTCGCATGTTCGCATGAATGCAGTAGTTCAAACCTGTGTGAATCTCTGTGTTAAAGTGAGCTCACTTTCCAAAGGCTATGTAAACCTCCCTCTTAGCATTGCTTTCACGATATTATTATTTAACTTTATTTATGTGAAGGTCTCATTATGAATATAATAGACATTTATGAATAAAAATTATACAAAAAGATGCTTAACATCTTCCAAATAAATGTTTCACTTTGATGTATTTTGTTATGTTCTCGTTCTCTTTTCCTCTCGCCCTCTCTTCTCTACTGTTCTCTTTCTGTGTCTCTCTCTTCATTTATATCTGTATATGTGTCTGTATCTTCACAAAATAGATATTTTTGTATTTAATTTTGTATCTTTTAAAAAGTAGTATCATCACCCTCAGCACAGTGGGCAGCACGTCAGTCTCATCATAAAAAACTAACATTATAGCACAAACATTTTCCATAGCTTTCAGTATATTTGAATGTACAATTTCCAATGGCTGTGTAATATTCCATTATATGGAAATACATATAAATTGTGTTTAATTATTCCACATTGGTCAATATTTAGGTTGTGTTCATGATTTTTCTTTTATAGAAGTATTGTGATGAGCATTTTATGTATTATTATATGCCATCTTTTGCTAATTTCCTTAAGTTAAATGTTTGAGTTCGGTTTTTTTGTTTGTTTTTGTTTTTTTGAGATGGCGTTTCACTCTTGTCGCCCAGGCTGTAGGACAATGGCGTGATCTCGGCTCACCGCAACCTCCGCCTCCCAGGTTCAAGTGATTCTGCTGTCTCAGCCTCCCAAGAAGCTGGGATTACAGGCATGTGCCACCAGCCCAGCTGATTTTGTATTTTTAGTAGAAACAGGATTTTACCATGTTGGCCAGGCTGGTCTCGAACTCCTGACCTCAGGTCATCTGCCCACCTCAGCCTCCCAAAGTGCTGGGATTACGGGGGTGAGCCCAGCAAGTTCTGTTTTTTTAGCAGGTTTCTTGAGAATTTTTTTGAGAAAACGTTTTTTCTTTTGTATGGACTTTATTTTTCCTAATAATATTATTTCTCTTTGCAGAGTGCCTAAGTTCTTAGAAATTTTAATCAACCAATTAATTTTATGCCAATTTCTTCTGGAATATTTTCTCATTGATATAAACTGTTACCCCAGACATCCTCTGTTAAATATTTTCTCTTTCCTAACAGCAGTCAATATGACTACCAACTTTCTACTAGTTTATTCACTTAAACTTTGAACCCTTGCTGGGTTAGTTTTCAGTGTATCTGTTTTAGAATTGGAGTCAGTGTAACTATGATGGAAAGGGTGGGCTTTGGTGCCAGGTAGATTTGAATCCTGGCTTTGTCTCTGTATGTTCTAGAAACTGTTGTACGTGAGTCTGAGTTTATTCATCTGAATGAGAAAGATCAGAGTATCTAACTCATATGTGTTTTAGAAGGATTAAATTAGATTATGTTATCAGTCCTTGTAAAAAGCTCTTAAAATACAATAGTCTCATCAAAAAGCTCTCTCTTCCGAGTGCTTTCTACTTATTTTCTCACCAGCTCTGCTGCTAACTCCCCAAACCAATCTACCACCTTCTTTCCCCTGGACTATGCAATAGCCTCTCCACTGACCTCCTACCTTACCTCTATTAGTCTTTTCCCCTCGCAGCTGCCAGGGTGTTTCTTTATAGATATAAATATTTTTATTTCGGCCGGGCGCGGTGGCTCAAGCCTGTAATCCCAGCACTTTGGGAGGCCGAGATGGGCGGATCACGAGGTCAGGAGATTGAGACTATCCTGACTAACACGGTGAAACCCCGTCTCTATTAAGAAATACAAAAAACTAGCCAGGCGAGGTGGCGGGCGCCTGTAGTCCCAGCTACTCGGGAGGCTGAGGCCGGAGAATGGCGTAAACCCGGGAGGCGGAGCTTGCAGTGAGCTGAGATCCGGCCACTGCACTCCAGCCTGGGTGACAGAGCCAGACTCCGTCTCAAAAATAAATAAATAAATAAATAAATAAATATTTTTATTTCATACCTGTGCTCAGTTTTTCAACACATTCTCATCACATACTAAAAAAAAAAAAATCTTTCACTTACTGGCAATAGTCTACTGTTTTCTATTATTTCACCCTTGCTCTATTCCCATGCTTCCCATAGATTGGAAAGGGGAGTTCTTGGCTAAAAACCATTTAGTAGCTTTCCACATCAAGCAGAGTAAAGTCCAAAGCCCTCAGATATTCATGGCTTGCTCTTTGACCTCATCTTAAACCATTCTACCTTTTGCTCACTGTGTTGCAACTACACCAATCTACTTTCTGCTCTTACACATGTCTAGCACACTGGGCCCACCTACCAAATCAGGTATTACATTTTATCCAGGTTAGCTTTTGTAATAAATAAGCTGAGGAGAGACTAGGATTCACCTGGGGAAGGTATATGGTCCTACCAGTGAGACCGTGCATAGTCAGAGCAAGATTTGGTCAGGGCAGAGAGAAATATGCTAAAACACTGCATCATCCTCCACCTATTAAAAAATCACGTTTCTGAAAGGGGTCAGTATTGGAGATGTCAGGGTGAAAAAGCAGAAAGTGAGCTGAGGTTAGTAACTGGTAAACCTAGATATCTTTAATACTCTTAGTAACAGAAGTAAGGGAAGGCTTTTACCCTAAAAAGACTGCTGCCTTGTTCACTATGGTAGACAAAAATAATCATTCCCAAAAGATGTTCACGTCCTAATTCCCAGAACCCGTGAATGCAAAAGGGACTTTTTAGGTGTGATTCAATTAAGAATTTTGAAATGGGAATGCTATCCTGGATTATCCGGGTAGACCCAGTGTAATCACAAGGATCCTTACAAGAGGGAGATGGGTGGGTCAAAGTTAGAGGAAGAACATGTGATGAAGGAAGCAGAGATTGGAATGATGGACTTTGAAGAGTAAAGAAGGGCCATTGAGTCAGGGGGTTCAGGCAGCCTCTGGAAACTGGAAAAGGCAAGGAAACAGATTTGGTCCTAGAGCCTTCACAAGGAATGCAGCCCTAATGATATCTTCACCTTAGAACTTCTGACTTCCAGAACTGGAAGACAATACATTTGTGTTATTTTAACCCTTAAGTATGTGGTAATTTGTTATAGTAGCAAGAGGAAACTAATACATTCACTATCACATAGACTGCATGGCTAATGATATTGTATCTGGAATCTCCATGTTGAGTTTCTTAAATTCTCTTACAATTGATTTGGGGGCAGTTCTGAAATAGGTAATTAAGTGCTGCCCAGGGGTCCATGAGATGTCAGCATAGGAGAAGATATTAGCTTGTGTTTTAAGTATTAATAGATCCTACTCCAAGGCCACTCAAAATGCTGCTTATCACGAAAGGACATTGGTTGGTATGTTGCAGAGCCCAGAGGATGTCACGGTGAACTCACACTGATAAAGACATATCTGTCTTCCACTCCCTGAGTGAAGATGAGGTTAAAGTTATCCCAGACATCTTATTTCATGAAGAATGGTATGACAGAGAAGGCCCTAAAGCCTGGTGCTCAGAGGAACTGGTAATGGTCCCAAAGGATGACTGCACTGTGGCCAGTGATTCCTGGCAGAGATTTGATGTTGGAGGCCGAAAGATTGAGGGTCATGATTAACTCAGTATACCACTGGAGGCTATATGAGTAAACAGCAAACTGTTCTCATAAACGCAGAATGTTGGCAAACTGACAAACTGTGTATGCCACCCAGAAGGAAGGCTGAGGGTAGTCATGCCCCAAATGCAATGTTTCTTGTGATTAGGTACATCTGAAGCCTGTTAGTAATAATATGAACCTGTGATCAATTAAGCAGCTGACCAGTCGTTACCTCCTCTTCCTTGCTCTTGTTACCCAATAAATATGAAGGGCTGTAGAAGCTCGGGGGCTGCCCTTGCTCACTGGAAGCAGTGAGCTCTCTTCTTCCCCTGGCCCTTTCTTTAAAACAGATTGCTTTTGTCTTAGGTTTTCATTTCTGCATTCATCCCTTTGTTCAATCTTGTAATGACGGTCTCAAGTAGTGACAGTAGAAACTGTTGTAGTGACGGTCTCAAGTAGTAACCGTGGCAGTCTGCCACATTTGACCATCATTATTTTTCTTTATGAAGAACAGTAGGGTGCCCATGTGTATATGTAAGGACTGACATATCTTTCAAAAGTGTGAGTCAATAATTTGTTTTGAGTAGTGAATCTGTTTGGTGAGTCAACAGTCCGTTGACCACAGATGGATTGCAAAGCATAATACAATTCAAGTACTAAGAAAAATGAACTTACCTACATTCATGGCATTTTGCATGTAATTTCAAGAAGGAATTTCAGAATTATAAAACCTGTTGAGTTTTCATAGCACTCAGTAGATCCTGGAGTTCAAAATTCCTCATTTAGACCAGAAAGTGGGTAGACCTAGAACCATATTTAAAGAGGATGGTCTGGGCCAGGTGCAGTGGCTCATACCGGTAATCCCAGCACTTTGGGAGGCTGAGGCGGGAGGATCATGAGGTCAGGAGATCAAGACCATCCTCGCCAACATGGTGAAACTTTGTCTCTACTAAAAATACAAAAATTAGCCAGGTGTGGTGGTGTGCACCTGTAATCCCAGCTACGCAGGAGGCTGAGGCAGGAGAATCACTTGAACCTGGGAGGCAGAGGCTGCAGTGAGCTGAGATCACACCACTGTACTCCAGCCTGGTCAAAAGAGTGAGACTCAGTCTCAAAAAAAAAAAAAAAAAAAAAAAAAAAAAAAAAAAAAAGTTCTGTGATGTGAAAATAGAGGTTTTGGAGTTTGGAGAGAGTCCTTGAAGCAACAGTTCAGTGCGTGGAAGCCGTTTTTTGAACATCCTAGAGTCCATGGGTGGGTATGAATTCGCTGAGCCAATTTGGTCATTAAATGATGGTGGGAATTATTGAGAAAGAACAAGTGTTAGAAACAAGATAATGAATTCATTTTGAAAATGTAAAGTGCTGTGGGACTCCAGGAGGAAGTGCCCAGTCAATAATGGAAATTATAGGATTGGTACTCAGGAGAAAGACTGAAGATAGCAGTTTAAGAGTCATTGGCATGAAGGAGAGTGTTGAAGCCATGACTGTGTATGAAATGTACCAGGGAGAGTAGTTACAAAAAGAAGAAGTTGAGGATTGGGTCCTCATATATTTAAAAGGTAGAAAAAGTTGTCAAGGAAGATCTGTGATGGGTTTTCAGATACTCATCTCAATCTCCAGAGTTGGCTGCAGGCACTGAAATCCCCAAGGCTTAGGCATTGATTTTTCAGCAAATACACCCCTTAAATGGGTTAGGAATCTGAGTATACTTGTTCCAAATTTCTCTGTAATGAGAATGCTGCTTTTTGTGGTTTTTATCGTCTCTGATGATAAACCTCAAGTTCCTCCTCCCTTGGGAGCTGATAATACTACTTTGTCTCATGATAGAAAATCTCAAATAAATATCCCAATTTGAAGTAGGTTTATTTATAGAAGGAAAAGAAAAAAGGGCACTGTTTACATAGTTTCTCTGAGAGACACTTGCCTAGTTTTTGAATAACCAAATGAACAAAAAGGATACAGATATTCGGGGGTCAAAATTGGTTGGCTTTAGAATTAGTCTCATTGCTTATTTTAAATATCTTGATATATGACTTTTATTTACTTGAAGGTAGACCCTGAAAAATAATAGTAGACATAATAAAAATAATAGTAGTAAACCCTTATATGGAGTTCACTGCTCTGAATATCTTATGTATATTAATTCGGTTATCTTTACCATAACATTAGAAGATAGATACTATTAAGACCTTCGTTTTACAGCTGAGAAAAATGAGACACAGAAAGATTAAATAAGGTGCCCAAGTTCACTCAGCTAAGTGTCAGAAGTGAGATATAAACCCAGCTTGTAAGACTCTAGAGTCTATGCCGTCAGTACTGTGCTGTGTATCCTCTATCCTGACTTGTCACCTCTAGATTGAGTTCATCATAAAATGGCAAATGCACATGCAAATAAAATGCAGGCTATTAATTTGAAAACATGCATTTTTCACATGCCTGAATTTAACCAGGATATTCCAAATTGTGTTGTGTGTGGACACATATTAGACAGTGTTATAATAATAACACTTAATGAAAACTTACTAGATGCCAGAATTTGTTGAAATTGCTTTACATGTATTAGCTATTTAATCGTTACAATACTGAGGTCATACTGTTATTCTCATTTTATAGATGAGAAATTCAAGGCATAGAGGGGTTAACTATGATAATGTTATGAATTATTAGATGATATGCCATATAATTATGAAATGATATGCTTTAACAATACTTTGAAATATTTAAAGCACGTGAAAAATAACGCACACTACTTATTCTTTTATTCCAAGCTTTCAAGACACATGATTAATAGGCAGATGTAGCTTTTATTAAAAATTCCAAATCTCAAAGTCTTTCTCCAGGATCTTTTGAAGTATTTATTATTCAATAGAAACTTGATACTGAAGTTCAAATTCAACAATTGCTAAAGCTAAATTTAAATGGTAGATATATAATAAGCCTAGAAGGTTCTAAGAAATACAGATGTACCTCAACAACATCGCAGGTTTGGTTTCAGACCACTGCAACAAAGCAAATCTTGCAATAAAATGAGTCATATGAATGTTTTGGTTTTCCAGTGCATATGAAAGTTATGTTTACCCTGTACTGTGGTCTGTTAAGTGTGCAATAGCATTATGTATAAAAACAATGTATATACCTTAATTTATTGCTAAAAATGGTAATAATCTTCTGAGCCTTCAGCAAGTCTTAATATTTTTGCTAGTGAAGAGTGTTGCCTCGGTGTTGATGGCTACTGATTGATCAGGGTGGTGGTTGCTAGAGGTTAAGGTGGCTGTGGCAATTTGGTAACATAAGAGACCAATAAAGTTTACTACATTGATGGATTCTTCCTTTCACAAAAGATTTTTCTGTAGCATATGATGCCATTTGATAGCATTTTACCCACAGGAGAACTCCTTTCAAAATTGGAGTCAATCCTCTAAAACCCTACTGCTGCTTTATCAACTAAGCTTATGTAACATTCTAAGTTCTTTGTTTACAGTTAAACAATGTTCATAGTATCCTCACCAGGAGTAGATTCCATCTCAAGAAACAGCTTTCTTTATTATTATTATTATTATTATTATTATTATACTTTTAAGTTCTAGGGTACTTGTGCACCGTGCAGGTTTGTTACATATGTATACATGTGCCATGTTGGTGTGCTGCACCTGTTAACTCGTCATTTACATTAGGTATATCTCCTAATGCTATTCCTCCCCCCTCCCCCCATCCCACAACAGGCCCCGGTATGTGATGTTTCCCTTCCTGTGTCCAAGTGCTCTCATTGTTCAATTCCCACCTATGAGTGAGAACATGCAGTGTTTGGTTTTCTATCCTTGTGATAGTTTGCTGAGAATGATGGTTTCCAGCTTCATCCATGTCCCTACAAAGGACATGAACTCATCCTTTTTTCTGGCTACATAGTATTCTATGGTGTATATGTGCCACATTTTCTTAATCCAGTCTGTCATTGGTGGACATTTGGGTTGATTCCAAGTCTTTGCTACTATGAATAGTGCCACAAGAAACATACGTGTGCATGTGTCCTTATAGCAGCATGACTTATAATCCTCTGGGTATATCCCCAGTAATGGGATGGCTGGGTCAAATGGTATTTCTAGTTCTAGATCCTTGAGGAATCGCCACACTGTTTTCCACAATGGTTGAACTAGTTTACAGTCCCACCTACAGTGTAAAAGTGTTCCTATTTCTCCACATCCTCTCTAGCACCTGTTGAAGAAACCGCTTTCTTTGCTTATCTATAAGAACCAACTTTGGTCCATTCAAATTTTATCATGACATTGCAGCAATTTGGTTACATCTTCAGTTTCTACTCCTAATTCTAGTTCTCTTGCTGCATCCACCATATCCACAGTTACTTCCTCCATCGAAGTCTTGAACCCTCCAAAGTCGTCCGTGAGAGTTAGAATAAACTTCTTCCAAACTCCTGTTCACATTGACATTTTTGACCTCCTCCTATGAATCACAAATGTTCCTAATAGTGTCTAGAATAGTGAATCCTTTCCAGATGACTTTCAATTTATTTCACCCAGATCCATCAGAGGAGTCACTATCCATGGCAACTAGAGCTTTACAAACTGTATTTCTTAAATAATAAGACATGAAAGCCAAAATTACTCCTTGGTACATGGGCTGCAAAATGGTTGGTGTATTAGCAGGCATGACAACACCACTAATCTCCTTATATATCTCTGTCAGGCTCTTGCATGGCCAAGTGAATTGTCAATGAGTAATATTTTGGAATTGATTTTTTCTTTTTGCAGTAAGTCTCAACAGTGGGCTTAAAATATTCAGTAAATCACACTGTCAGAAAATGTGTTATTATCCAGGCTTTATTGTTCTATTTACAGGGCACAGGCAGGGCAGGTTTAGCATAATTCTTAAGAGCCCTAGGATTTGCAGAATGGTAAATGAGCATTGGCTTCAGCTTAAAGTTACTAGCTGCAGTAGCCCCTAGCAAGACTGTCAGCCCATCCTTTGAAGCTTTGAAGCCAGGCATTGACTTCTCTCCAGCTATGAAAGTCCTAGATGGCATCTTCTTCCATCTTCATCAATGTAGATGAAGGTTGTTTCATCTACGTTGAAAATTTGTTGTTTAGTGTAGCCACCTTCCTCAATTATCTTAGCTAAATCTTGACAACTTACTGCAGCTTCCACATCAGCACTGGCTGTTTCACTTTGTACTTTTATCTTATAAACACCAAACTCTGATCACTTCAAACTTTTCTTCTGCAGCTTTCTCACCTCTCTCAGCCTTCTTAGAACTGAAGGGAGGTAAGGACTTCCTCTGGATTAGGCTTTGGCTTAAGGGAATGTTGCAGCTGGTTTGATCTTCTACCCGGACCACTGAAACTTTCTCCATATAAACAATGAGGTTGTGACATTTTCTTATTATTCACATGTTCACTGGAGTAGTGTTTTTAATTTCCTTTGATAACTTTTCCTTTGCATTCACTAACTGGCTAACTATTTGGTGCAAGAGGCATAGATTTTGGCTTATCTCAGCTTTTGACATGCTTAATCATTTACTAGTTACTTAGCTTAATCATTTCTAGCTTTTGATTTAAGATGAGAGACACGTGACTCTTCCTTTTACTTGAACACTTAGAGGCCATTGTAGAGTTATTATTGGCCTAATTTCAATATTGGTGCATCTCAGGAAATAAGGAGGCCTGTGGAGAAGGGGAGAGATGGACAGGGGAATGGTGAGTTGGTAGAACAGTGAGAACACACACAACATTTATTGATTAAGTTTGCCATCTTATAAGAGTGTGGTTTTTGCACCTCAAAACAATTAAAATAGTAACACCGAAGATCAATAATCACAGATTAACATAGCAGACAAAATAATAGTGAAAAAATTTGAACTATTATGAGAATTACCAAAATATGACACAGAGACACGAAGTGAGCACGTGCTGTTGGAAAAATGGAGCCGACAGACTTGCTTGTTACTGGGTTGTCACAAACTTTCAGTTTGTAAAAAATGCAGTCTCTGTGAAATGCAATACGGTGAAGCACAGTGAGTATGCCTGTCAATAATTTGCTTTTTGACAGAATACGAAATATCTGTTGAGTAACCTTAGAAGTTTAAACTTTCTCCCCATATTAAATGTCAGGGTGTTCAGGTTTCAACTCACAACTTACTTTGTTTACTTGTAAATCCACAAGTTTTCCCAGAGAATGTGTGATTAGCATTTGGAGAAGCTGATAAGTTCATAGTGAATTGTAATGTCATTCTTATGTTCAATTGAGGCAAGTATGTGTTGTCATAGAAGCTTGGTTTTTAAAATTTGTCTTTGTTGTTGTTACTGTATTTGCTTTTGCTTTTCAATTCCTTGTTTTACTAATTGAACAAGCATTTTATAGCTTTTAGGGAGTAATGAGCTCCTCATGACTGAGATATTCAGACAGAGGCTGGACTGCTTCATCCAGTGAGATCACTCTTAACAGCTCCTACCAACCATGAGTTTTTATTGTCATGCTCAGACGCTTATGTAATATAAATATGATATTATTTATAATACCATAAGAGTTCAAACATTTCTTCTCAGTGGATTAAATCAATTAGTTCTGATGAGCAGTAGACAGTCCCTGGGACTAGGGTGTTCCTGACACTGGTTTCAAATCATCCTCTGGTCTGTTATTTTCAGGGTTGAGAATTCTCTGATTAAATCCTTAACATTTGCAAGGAACACAGGAATTTTTTTGTGTTGGTCATCCTACACACTCAGTGAACAGATTAGCTCTCCGTCTCAGCTCCCCTGAAGCTCTCTGTTGTGCTCTAAGAGGGCAGAGATAGCGAAAATATGCCACTCCCCATAACGTAAGTTTCAAATCAGACTCTCTGTGAATAGCTGATTGTTGAAGCTCATTAGTATAACTTTGGTCAGGCCACCTAAATTGTTATCGTTTCTTGACTCTTTTCCTAATTTATGCAAACTTGCACCTTACTGCATTTCCTCTTTATCTTAACTACTGTGTTTCTGACTATTGGGTATTGAGAGTGAGTACTCTTCAATGGACCAAACTCAGCCCACCCCATAAGCTATGGTCTCCAACTTTAGTCATCTGCAGAGTCCTTTCCCTCTCTAGAGAACTGTGCATACCCAACAACCTTAGACATCCACAAAAACAACTAAGCCTAGGAGCAGACAACTTCAATTCTGTTACAAACATTGATGTATTCATTAATTCCACAGCAGGCACCGAGCACTTGTTTTATGTCAGGTCCATTTTAGGCACTGGAGTAACATAAATGAAAAGACACAATTCCCAGCCTTAAGAAACTCACAGCCATAATGCTGGTTATGCTGCTCTGTGGTTCTATGATCCAAATTGCTGTTTCTTGCTTTTTTTGAACTCTGCTCCTTACCTGTTTCCCTCAAGGCCAGTCTGAGTACCCTCCATGTTCTTCCCATGGTTATACATGCTAACAGACCTCACTACCTCAGTCTCTCTCTCTCTCTCTCTCTCTCTCTCTCTCTCTCTCTTTTACTTTTGAGGCAAAGTCTGGCTCTATCATCCAGGCTGGAGTGCAGTGGCACGATCTCGGCTCACTGTAACCCCCGCCTCCCGGCTCAAGTCATCCTCCCATCTCAGCTTCCCAAATAGCTGGGACTATAGGCATGCACCGCCATGCCTGGCTAAGTTGTATTTTTTTTTTTTTTTTTTTTTTTTTGAGACGGAGTCTCGCTCTGTCGCCCAGGCTGGAGTGCAGTGGCGCGATCTCGGCTCACTGCAAGCTCCGCCTCCCGGGTTCACGCCATTCTCCTGCCTCAGCCTCCCGAGTAGCTGGGACTACAGGCGCCCACAACCGCGCCCGGCTAATTTTTTGTATTTTTAGTAGAGACGGGGTTTCACCGTGGTCTCGATCTCCTGACCTTGTGATCCGCCCACCTCGGCCTCCCAAAGTGCTGGGATTACAGGCGTGAGCCACCGCGCCCGGCCTCTAAGTTGTATTTTTGTAGAGATGGGGTTTTGCCATGTTGCCCAGGCTGGTCTCGAACTTGTGAGCTAAAGTGACTCACCTGCCTTGGCCTCCCAAAGCTGAGATTACACAAACCTCTCTGATGTATTTACTGGATTTCGGTACACCAACCATAGCCCATAGCCCATGTGCTTCGTTAGACTTCACACATGGACTTTTTCCTCCAAATTGGCTGGTGTCCTTGGATACAGACCTTCTTGGACTCCATATGGCACCTTCCCTTTCTTTTGACTTACCAACCTACACTGACCTGTGCTTTGGCACCAAAACTATGGTTCTAACAATACACCACTTTCTTAGTACCAACCCATGCTCTGATTGAAAATGCTTTCCTGAATGCTGTGCCTCCTGGCTTCCCCACAGCTTCCTGCAGTTCATAAGTCCCCTGATACTCTGCTTGCCATTTCCCAAGACCTTGTACTAACAGCAATTGCCTCTGGAATACAAGAAAAGAAAAAGAGAAATAGCAGCTCTTCAGGGCAAAGTTATGCCTCCAGGTCAGAGGGAAGGCAGTAGGCTTGAATAATCTTGTGATATTTCAGTGCAACAAAACTAGGACAAAAACATCTGACAGTGTCAGATTTATATATCAAAAATGCAGACATCATTAGTAATTTATGTTATTTCTACTCACTAAGGAGCAATAGTGCTTATTAGAAGACTGTAGAAATGTCATAATACAGACATGTAAATTGTATGAAATCTGGGCATAGCCAACAGGCATACAAAATAGGAATATTGTAGGGAGATTCAGCTTCTATGGCCCAGCTGCCTATTTTTTAAAAAGTGCCTACACCTGAATGAATGGTCCATTTTACTAACGCACACATTTACCAGTATATTTTGTGAAGAACAACCCTCTTTGCCTACTTCCCAAAACAAAAGCACCAAGGCAGTTGTTTGACATATTTCTATTCATCACAATTAATGTCAAGGTGAATCTTGTGTTATTCATAAGGTCATGTGTTATAGGCAGTTCCCAGTTCACAAATGAGTTTTGTTTACAAAACATCATTTGTAGGATTTGTAAGTAATATACACAAAATTTACTCAGAATGGCTAATAGACCTAAATGTATCAGCTACAACTATGCAATTCTTAGGAAAAAACAAAAAAAAAAACTAGCCTAACAGCTCTTCAGGGCAAAGTTATCCCTCCAGGCCAGAGGGAAGGCTCCTGGGTCTCTGCAAGTGCCTGAGTGACTGCTCTGCCAAGACTCCACTTAGCTCTGTGTGTCAGACAGAGATTTATTAGAAATAAATCTTTATGATCTCGGGTTTGGCAGTTTGGTTTTTTAGGTGTAACACAAAAACACATGCAACAAGAGAACAAATGAATAAATAAGACTTCATAAAATTAAAATATCTTGTGCTTTAAAGGACAACACCAAGGAAGTGAAAAAGCAGTCAACAGAATGAGAGATTATATTTGCCAATGTATATATGTTAATGGACTTGTATCTAGACTATATAAAGAATCGTTACAACTCAATAATAAATGGTCAAATTTCTCTATTTATAAATGAGCAAAGTTCTAAGTAGACATGTCACCAAAGAAGACACACATATTGTGGAGGTGGCCAAAATGGCTGACTAGAAGCAGCTAGTGTGCATGGCTCTCATGGAGAGGAATGGAAGGGGCAAGTAAATACAGCACCTTCAACTGAAACATCTAGGTACTAGCACTGGGACTAAACAAGGAAACAACTTGACCCATGGAGAATGGAGAAGGCAGGATGGTGGCCCACCCAAGAGGGATATAGAGCCAAGAGAACCTTCCGTACCCGGGGAAGTAATGAGTGAATGTGTGACCCTGGGAACCCACATTTCTCCCGTGGATCTTTGCAACCCTTAGGTCAGGAGATCCCCTTATGAACCTACTCCACCAGGCCCTTCAGTCTGACACATAGAGTTACATGGAGTCTTGGCAGAGCAGCCACTCAGCACTTGCAGAGACCGGGAAGCCTTGGATACTCAGGCTATCTGGGCTTCCCAGCAAAAGTAGCTGAAACTCAGGCAAAGCAGGAGGTTGGACCCCATACATACCCCTAGGAAAGAGGCTGAATCCAGGGGGCTGATCAGCTAGTCTGCAGGCTCCACATCCATGGCCATCTCACAGGATAAGACCCACTGGCTTGGAGTTCCAGCCAGCCACCAATAGTAGCTTTGCACCTCCCTGGGATGGCGCTCCCCAGGGAAGGGGTGGGCCACTATTTTTGCTTTTTGAGTGACTTAGCCTTTCCAGCCTTTGGGCTTTGGGGAGTCCAAGCTGACCAGGGTCTGAAGAGAACCTCTAACACAACACAGCTTCCCTACAAAAACATGGCCAGACTGCATTTTCCAGCAGGTCTCCAATCCCATTCCCCATCACTTGGTGAGGCCTTCCAACCAGGGTCTCCAGCTACCCTCACCAGTGTTCTCTGGCTAACAGAGATTCAAACCTCACTGGGATGGAGCTTCCAGAGAAAGGGTGGACCTCTGTCTTTGCTGTTTGGGTGGTTTTGGAGTATCTGAGGTGACTGGGAGCTGAAGCAGATCCCTAGCACAGCAAGATGCTCTATGAAAACATGGCCAGTGTGCTTTTTAAAGTAGGTTCCTGATCCTGTTCCTCCTCACTAGGTGGGACCTCCTAATCAGGGTCTCCAGCCACCTCCTGCAGGCACATTTGGGCTAGCACCAGGCCCATACCTTCCTGGGATGGAGCTTCCAGAGGGAGGGACAGGCTACCATCTTTGCTGTATTGCAGCCTTCACTGATGATATCTCCACATACTGGAAAATGTAAGGCAACTAGGAACTGGAGAGGGACTCCAGCATACCACAGTAGCCCTATGGAAAACTGGCCAGACTGAATGGGTGCCTATTCCCATATCTCCTCACTGGGCAGGTTCTCCAGGGCCTCCAGCCATCCACTGCCAGAGCTATTGAGCCAGTAGCACCTCAGCAACTCCCTGGACAGAGCCTCCAGGGGCAACCGAAGGCTTCTTGGCCACTGTCTCTGCAGTAGAACTGCCATTGCTGCCCTCAGACTAATGAAGGAACAAAGGCCTTAAGTGCTTTATCCATACCTCCAATAGGCTGCAGTCAATTTAAGAAGGGAGGTCAGTTCATCTTCCATCTTTTGGGTGGAGCCTTCAGGAGACAGGAAAAAGACCTTGGTCAAAACCACTACTAAGGTCTCTTCCTCTGCTGCCTCTGAGTTGGGGAAGGATCATAAATGCTGAGGTCATCCCAGAGTTACAGTGGGCAGCCCAGGAGTGACAAAGCCATGATCTACAGTCAGCGCTCAAGGGGGAGAGGAAGCCACACTTCCAGAGGATTGAGAGGAAACATAGCTGCAACTGTGGGGAAACACAGAGAGCTACACAACTGAGTGAGTCTACCAACTGACCAATAAGCCTAAATGCCACCTACTGGATCACACCACAAAGCTTCAACATAAAAAATGCCTCACTAACATACCCCCATCTGAAACCAGAGACAAGAAATCAGCTTCAAATAGAGACCCTGCACAAGGCCTCAGCCAGGTGAAAACATCCGGAAGTCTATTGACTGTACTCAGTCTATACTGCAGTTAAAGGAACACCCATATGCAGAAATGAGAAGGAACCAATGCAAGAACTCTGGTAACTCAAATGGTCAGAGTTTTGTATGTCCTCAAATGACTGTACCAGTTCTCCCACAAGAGTTCTTAATCAGGCTGAACTGGCTGGGATAACAGAAATAAAATTTAGAATATGGATAGGAGTGAAGATCATTGAGATTCAGGAGAACAGCAAAACCCAATCCAAGGAAAGTAAGAATCACAATAAAGCAATATAGGAGCTGAAGGATGAAGTAGGTGGTATAAAAAAGAACCTGACAGGTCTGACAGAGCTGATCAACACCATACAATAATTTCACAATGCAATCACAAGTATTAACAGCAGAATAAACCAAACTGAAGAAAGCATCTCAGAATTTGAAGACTAGTTCTCTGAAGTGAGACAGACAAAAATAAAGAAAAAAGAATAAAAATGAATGAACAAAACCTCCAAGAAGTATGGGATTACATAAAGAGGCCAGATCTACACAAATCATTGGCATCCCTGAAAGGGCGAGGACAAAAGGAAATAACTTGGAAAACATTCCAGGATATCATTCATGAAAACTTCCCCAACTTTGCTAGAGAGGCCAATAGTCAAATTCAGGAAATACAGAGAATTTCTGCAAGATTCTATACAAGAAGATTATCTCCAAGATACATAACTGTCAGATTTTCCAAGGTTAAAATGCCAGAAAGAATGTTAAAAGCGGCTAGAGAGAAGGGGCAGGTTACTGACAAAGAGAACACTGTCAGGCTAACAGCAGATCTTTTAGCTGAAACCCTGTAAGCCAGATGAGATTGGGGGGCCTATATTCAACATTTTTAAAGAAAAAAATCTTCAACCAAAAATTTCATATATAGCCAAACTAAGTTTTCTGAGCAAAGAAGAAATAAGATCCTTTTCAAATAAGCATATGTTGAGAAAATTCATTACCACCAGACCTGCATTACAAGAGATTTTGAAAGGAGCATTAAACATAGAAATGAAAGATTGCTACCAACTAATACAAAAACAGTCTTAAATACATAGACCAATGTCACTGTAAAGCAACCACACAAACAAGTCAACATAATCAGCTAACAACACAATGACAGGATCAAATTCACATCTGTCAATACTAATCTTCAATGTAAATGAGCTAACTGCCCCCAACTTAAAAGGTACAGAGTGGCAAGCTGGATAAAAAAGCAAAAACCAATGGTATGCTGTCTTCAAGAGACACATTTCACATGAAGTGACACCCATAGACTCAAAATTAAAGGATGGAAGAAAATCTACTAAGCAAATGGAAGTCAGAAAAAAGCAGAGGTTGCAATCCTAATTTCAGGTAAAACAGACTTCAAACCAACAAAGATGAGAAAAAGACAAAGAAGGGCATTACATAATGGTAAAGGGTTCAATTCAACAAGACCTAACTGTTTTAGATATTTATGCACCCAACACAGGAGCACCTGGATTCATAAAGGAAGTTCTTAGACACCTATGAAGAGACATAGACTTCAACACAATACCAGTAGGAGACTTCAACACTCCACTGACAGTATTAGATCATTGAGGCAGAAAATTAACAAACACATTCAAGATCTGAACTCAACATTGGACCTGATGGATCTGACAGACCTCTATACAACTCTCCACCCCAAAATAAAAGAATATACATTCTTCTCATTGCCACATGTCTCATACTCTAAAATTGACCACTTACTTGGACATAGAACAATCCTCAACAAATGCAAAAGAACTGAAATCATACCAAGCACACTCTTGGACCACTGTGCAATAAAAATAGAAGTAAAGAATAAGAAAATTGCTCAAAACCATATAATTACATGGAAATTAAGCAACATGCTCCTGAATGACTTTGGGTAAATAACATAAGGCAGATTTGAAACTAATGAGAACCAAGACACAATATGCCAGAGTCTCTGGGACACAGCTAGGACAGTATTAAGAGAGAAATTCATAGCACTAAATGCCCACATCAAAAACTTAGAAATATCTCAAATTAACAACATCAAAACACAAAGATTTAGAGAATCAAAAACAAATCAACCCCAAAGCTAGCAGAAGACAAGAAAAAACCAAAGTCAAAACTGAACTGAAGGAAATTAAAACATGAAAAACCATTCAGAAGATCAGTGAATCCAGGAGTTGTTGTTTTTTTTTCAAAAAACAATAAAAAACTATGAAAAACTAATGAAATAAAAAAACTAATAAAAAACAATGAAAACAACTAATAAAGGAGAAGATCCAAACAAACATAATTAGAAATAATGAAGTGAATGTTACCACAGATCCCTCAGAAATAGAAATAACTGGTAGAAACTTCTATGAACACCTCTATGCATACAAACTGGAAAAATCTAGAAGAGATGGGTGAATTCCTGGACATATGCACCCTCCGAAGAGTGAACCAGGAAGGAATTCATTTTCTAAACAGACCAATAACACTCACTGAAATTGAATCAGTAATAAATAGCCTAACAACCAAAAAAGGCCCAGAACCAGATGGATTTACAGCCAAATTCTACCAGATGTACAAAGAAGAGCTGGTAGCATTCTTACAGAAACTATTCCAAAAAATCGAGGATGGGGTACTCCTCCTCAACCCATTCTATGAGGCCAGAATCATCCTGATGCCAAAACCTGGCAGAGACACAACAAAAAATAAAACTTCAGGCCATTATCCTCAATGAACATTGATGACAAAATTCTCAATAAAATACTTGCAAACCAAATCCAGCAGCACATCAAAAGTAAATCCATCACAATCAAGTAGGCTTCATCTCTGGGATGCAAGGTTTGTTCAGCATACACAAATGAATAAATGTGGTTCATCACATAAACAGAAATAAAGGCAAAAACCATATGATTATATCAATAGACACATAAAAGGCTTTCAATAAAATTCAACACCCTTTTATGTTAAAAGCTCTCAAGAAACTAGGCATTGAAGGAACTAACCTCAAAATAATAAAAACCATCTACGGCAAACCCACAGCCAACATCATATTGAATGGGCAAAAGCTGGAAGCATTTCCCTTGAAAACCAGTACAAGGCAAGGATGTCGTCTGTCACTATTCCTATTCAACATCGGAAATCCTAGCCAGAACAATCAGGCAAGAGAAAGAAAGGGCATCCAAGTTGGAAGAGAGGAAGTCAAGCTATTGCTGTTTGCAGACAACATGATTATATATCTTAAAAAACCCAGTCTCTGCCCAAAAACTCCTTCAGCTGATAAACAACTTCAGCAAAGTTTCAGAACACAAAATCAATATACATAAATTAGCATTCCTGTACACCAAAAACAGCCATGCTGAGAGCCAAATCAGAAAGGCAATCTCATTCACAATTGCAACAAAAATAATAAAATAGCTAGGAATACAGCTAACCAGGGAAGTGAAAGATCTCTATAATGAGATTTACAAAACACTACTCAGAGAAACCAGAGAAGACACAAACAAATGGAAAAACATTTTATGCTCATGGATAGTAAGACAAAATATCAGTAAAATGGCCATACTGCCCAAAGCAATTTACAGATTCTATGTTATTCCTATCGAACCACCAAAAACATTCTTCACAAAACTAGAAAAAACAATTTAAAAATTTATATGGAACCAAAAAAGAGCCCGAATAGCCAAGGCAATCCTAAGCAAAAAGAACAAAACTAGAGGCATCACATTACCAGAATTCAAACTATACTACAGGGATACAGTAACCAAAACAATATGATACTAGCACAAAAATAGACACATAGACCAATGGAACAGAATAGAGAGCCCAAAAATAAGGTTGCACACCTATGACCACCTGATCTTTGACAAAGCTAACAAAAACAAATAATGGGGAAAAGACTATCTCTATTCAATAATTGGTGCTGGGATAACTGGCTAGCCGTTTGCAGAAGACTGAAGCTGGACCCCTTTCTTACACTGTATACAAAAATCAACACAAGATGGATCAAAGACTTAAATGTACAACCCCAAACCATAAAAACCCTGGAAGACAATCTAGGCAATAATATCCTGGACATAGGAATGGGCAAAGATTTCATGACAAAGATAGCAAGAGCAACCTCAACAAAAGCAAAAACTTACAAATGGAATCTAATTAAATTTAAGAGCTTCTGCATAGCAGAAGAAACCATCAACAGAGAAAACAGACATCCTACACAATTGGAGAACATTTTGCAAAGTGTGCATCTGACAAAGGTCTGATATCCAGCATCTATGAGAAACTTAAACATATCTACAAGAGAAAAACACCACCAATGAAAAGTGGGCAAAGGACTTTGTTGAACAGATACTTTTCAAAAGAAGACATAGTTTGTGGCCAAGAAGCATATGAAAAAAAGCTCAATATTACTCATCATTAGAGAAATTAAAATCAAAACCACAATGAGATACTATCTCACACTAGTCAGAATGACTATTATTAAAAAAACAAAAAATAATAGATGCTGGCGAGGTTGCACAGAAAATGAAATACTTATACACTGTTGGTAGGACTGTAAATTAGCTCAACCATTGTGGAAAGCAGTGGTTTTCTCAAAGAGCTAAAAGCAGAACTACCATTTGACCCCGCAATCCCATTACTGAGTATATACTCAGAGGAATGGAAATCATTCTACCGTTACTATAAAGACACATGTACGTGAATGTTTATTGTGGCATTAGTCACAATAGCAAAGATGTGGACTCAACCTAAATGCCTATCAATGACAGATTGTAAAAAGAAAATGTGGCACATATACACCATGGAATACTATGTAGCCATAAAAAAGAATGAGATCATGTCTTTTGGGGTAACATGGATGGAGCTGGAGGCCATTATCCTTAGCAAACTAATGCGGAAACAGGAAAAACAAATACTGCATGTTCTCACTTATTAGTGGGAGCTAAATGATGAGAACTTATGAACACAAAGAAGGAAACAACAGACTCTGGGGTCTACTTGAGGGTGGAGGGTGGGAGGAGGGAGAGAAGCAGAAAAGATAATGATTGTGTACTAGGCTTAATTCCTGGGCGATAAAATAATCTATACAGCAAACCCCCATGACATGAGTTTACCTCTCTAATGAACCTTCACATGTACCCCCAAACCTAAAATAAAAGTTAAAAAGAAGACACATAAATGGCCAATAAGCACATGAAAACACGCTCAACATCCTGAGTCATCAGAGAACAGCAAAACAAAACCACAATGAAATATCCCTTCATACATAGTAGGGTAGCTCTAATATAAAAGAGAACTAATTAACATTGGTAAGGATGGGAGGGAATTGGGATCCTCATGCATTGTTTTGGGGGTGCAAAATGGTATAGCTGCTTTGGAAAATAGCCTGGCAGTTCTTCAAAAGGAAATGACACGGAAATCCCACTTCCAGGTATGTTCCTAAGAAATAAAAACATGTTCAAACAAAAACTGGCACATACATGTTAATAGCAGCATCATTCATACTTGCTTCAAAGTGCAAGTAATCCAAACGTCCAATAGCTGCTGAATGGATAAATAAAGTGAGGTGTACACATACAATGGAATATTATTGGGCAATAAAAAGGAATTAAGTACTGATATATACTACAGTGTGGATGAACCTTGAAAACATTATGCTAAGCGAAATAGGCCAGACACAAAAGGCCACATATTATATCATTCATTTTACATGAATTGTCCAGAATAGGCAAATTTATAGACACAGAACATGGATTAGTGGTTGCTTGGGGCTGGAAATAGAAATGGGGACTGACTGCAAGTGGAAATTAGAAATCTTTTTGAACTGATGAAAAGGTTGGTAATGTTGGGTTTGGTGATATTTGCACAGCTCTGTGAATTTATTAAAGAGCATTGAATTATACAATTTAAAAGGGCGAATTTTATTGTGTGAGTTATGTTTCAATAAAACTGTTTAAAAATCACATCAAATGATACAGATTCTACTAGAAATATTATATTGTCTAACACATCCTTTAAAACTTGAACCCTAGCTGGGTGCGATGGCTCACACCTGTAATACCAGCACTTTGGGAGTCTGAGGCGGGCAGATCACGAGGTCAGGAGATCGAGACCATCCTGGCTAACACGGTGAAACCCTGTCTCTACTAAAAGTACAAGAAATTAGCTGGGCGTGGTGGTCGGCACCTGTAGTCCCAGCTAATCCGGAGGCTGAGGCAGGAGAATGGCGTGAACCCGGGAGGTGGAGGTTGCAGTGAGCCGAGATCACGCCACTGCACTCCAGCCTGGGTGACAAGAGTGAGATTCTGTTTCAAAAAACAAACAAAAATACTTGACTTCTTTAAAATATAAATATGGGACTATATTTAAGAAACGTTTATGCACCTAATGACCTAGTTTCAAACTACATGAAGCAAAAATTAATAGACTAAAAGGAGGTATAGACAAACCCATCATTTTGTTGAAGATTTCAACAATGCAATTAACCTACCTCTGCTAATTGATATTTATAGAGGGTGACACTGAATAACTATGGGATAAACAATTGTTTTGAATGCACATAGCACTCTAGAAATTTTTCACGGAATCTAAGAAGTTAAAGAAAAAAAGACAAGAAGAATGAGTGGGAAAATATTTTCAAAGAATAAACTTTCAGCATTTAGTTTTCTATTTCATTGATTTCTCCCAAAATTGACCTTATACTGGACTGTAAAATAAGTCTTGATAAATTCAAAATTATTTAAATAATATAAAGTATATTTCTGACCACAATGGAATTAAACTAGAAATAAACAGTAAACCAAAAAATATATAGAAAATTACAAAATATTATGAAATTGGCTTGGGGGGCGCGGAGCAAGATGGCCGAATACGAATAGCTCCAGTCTCCAACTCCCAGCGTGAACGACACACAAGACCAGTGATTTCTGCATTTTCAACCAAGGTACTGGGTTCATCTCACTAGGGAGTGCCGGACAATCGGTGCTGGTCAGCTGCTGCAGCCTGACCAGCGAGAGCTGAAGCAGGGCGAGGCATCCCCTCACCTGAGAAGCGCAAAGGGGAAGGGAATCCCTTTTCCTAGCCAGGGGAACTGAGACACACAACACCTGGAAACGGGCACACCAGGAGATTATATCCCACACCTGGCCGGGAGGGTCCCATGCCCACGGAGCCTCCCTCATTGCTAGCACAGTAGTCTGCGATCTCGCTCCAAGGCAGCAGCCAGGCTGGGGGATGGGCGCCTGCCATTGCTGAGGCTTAAGTAGACAAACAAAGCCGTTGAGAAGCTCGAACTGGGTGGAGCTCACAGCAGCTCAAGGAGTCCTGCCTGTCTTTGTAGACTCCACCTCTGGGGACAGGGCACAGCTAAACAACAACAACAACAACAACAACAACAAAGCAGAAACCTCTGCAGACGCAAACGACTCTGTCTGACAGCTTTGAAGAGAGCAGTGGATCTCCCAACACGGAGGTTGAGATCTGAGAAGGGACAGACTGCCTGCTCAAGTGGGTCCCTGACCCCTGAGTAGCCTAACTGGGAGACATCCCTCACTAGAGGCAGTCTGACACCCCACACATCACAGGGTGGAGTACACCCCTGAGAGGAAGCTTCCAAAGTAAGAATCAGATAGGTACACTCGCTGTTCAGCAATATTCTATCTTCTGCAGCCTCTGCTGCTGATACCCAGGCAAACAGGGTCTGGAGTGGACCTCAAACAATCTCCAACAGACCTACAGCTGAGGGTCCTGACTGTTAGAAGGAAAACTATCAAACAGGAAGGACACCTACACCAAAACCCCATCAGTACATCACTATCATCAAAGACCAGATGCAGATAAAACCACAAAGATGGGGAAAAAGCAAGGCAGAAAAGCTGGAAATTCAAAAAAATAAGAGCGCATCTCCCCCTGCAAAGGAGCGCAGCTCATCGCCAGCAATGGATGAAAGCTGGATGGAGAATGACTTTGAGGAGATGAGAGAAGAAGGCTTCAGTCCATCAAACTTCTCAGAGCTAAAGGAGGAATTACGTACCCAGCGCAAAGAAACTAAAAATCTTGAAAAAAAAGTGGAAGAATTGATAGCTAGAGTAATTAATGCAGAGAAGGTCATAAACAAAATGACAGAGATGAAAACCATGACACGAGAAATACGTGACAAATGCACAAGCTTCAGTAACCGACTCGATCAACTGGAAGAAAGAGTATCAGCGATTGAGGATCAAATGAATGAAATGAAGCAAGAAGAGAAACCAAAAGAAAAAAGAAGAAAAAGAAATTAACAAAGCCTGCAAGAAGTATGGGATTATGTAAAAAGATCAAATCTTCGTCTGATTGGGGTGACTGAAAGTGAGGGAGAAAATGGAACCAAGTTGGAAAACACTCTTCAGGATATCATCCAGGAGAACTTCCCCAACATAGTAGGGCAGGCCAACATTCAAATCCAGGAAATACAGAGAACACCACAAAGATACTCCTGGAGAAGAGCAACTCCAAGACACATAATTGCCAGATTCACCAAAGTTGAAATGAAGGAAAAAATCTTAAGGGCAGCCAGAGAGGAAGGTTGGGTTACCCACAAAGGGAAGCCCATCAGACTAACAGCAGATCTCTCTGCAGAAACTCTCCAAGCCAGAAGAGAGTGGGGGCCAATATTCAACATTCTTAAAGAAAAGAATTTTAAACCCAGAATTTCATATCCAGCCAAACTAAGTTTCATAAGTGAAGGAGAAATAAAATCCTTTACAGATAAGCAAATGCTTAGAGATTTTGTCACCACTAGGCCTGCCTTACAAGAGACCCTGAAGGAAGCACTAAACATGGAAAGGAACAACCGGTACCAGCCATTGCAAAAACATGCCAAAATGTAAAGACCATCGAGGCTAGGAAGAAACTGCATCAACTAACGAACAAAATAACCAGTTAATATCATAATGGCAGGATCAAGTTCACGCATAACAATATTAACCTTAAATGGAAATGGACTAAATGCTCCAATTAAAAGACATAGACTGGCAAACTGGATAGAGTCAAGACCCATCAGTCTGCTGTATTCAGGAGACCCATCTCACATGCAGAGACATACATAGGCTCAAAATAAAGGGATGGAGGAAGATCTACCAAGCAAATGGAGAACAAAAAAAAGCAGGGGTTGCAATACTAGTCTCTGATAAAACAGACTTTAAACCATCAAAGTTCAAAAGAGACAAAGAAGGCCATTACATAATGGTAAAGGGATCAATTCAACAGGAAGAGCTAACTATCCTAAATATATATGCACCCAATACAGGAGCACCCAGATTCATAAAGCAAGTCCTTAGAGACTTACAAAGACACTTACACTCCCATACAATAATAATGGGAGACTTCAACACTCCACTGTCAACATTAGACAGATCAACGAGACAGAAAGTTAACAAGGATATCCAGGAATTGAACTCATCTCTGCAGCAAGCAGACCTAATAGACATCTATAGAACTCTCCACCCCAAATCAGCAGAATATACATTCTTCTCAGCACCACATCACACTTATTCCAAAATTGACCACATAATTGAGAGTAAAGCACTCCTCAGCAAATGTACAAGAATAGAAATTATAACAAACTGTCTCTCAGACCACAGTGCAATCAAACTAGAACTCAGGACTAAGAAACTCAATCAAAACCGCTCAACTACATGGAAACGGAACAACCTGCTCCTAAATGACTACTGGGTACATAACGAAATGAAGGCAGAAATAAAGATGTTCTTTGAAACCAATGAGAACAAAGATAAAACATACCAGAATCTCTGGGACACATTTAAAGCAGTGTGTAGAGGGAAATTTATAGCACTAAATACCCACAAGAGAAAGCAGGAAAGATCTAAAATTGACACCCTAACATCACAATTAAAAGAACTAGAGAAGCAAGAGCAAACACATTCGAAAGCTAGCAGAAGGCAAGAAATAACTAAGATCAGAGCAGAACTGAAGGAGATAGAGACACAAAAAACCCTCCAAAAAATCAATGAATCCAGGAGTTGGTTTTTTGAAAAGATCAACAAAATTGACAGACCGCTAGCAAGACTAATAAAGAAGAAAAGAGAGAAGAATCAAATAGAAGCAATAAAAAATGATAAAGGGGATATCACCACCGACCGACCCCACAGAAATACAAACTACCATCAGAGAATACTATAAACACCTCTACGCAAATAAACTGGAAAATCTAGAAGAAATGGATAATTTCCTGGACACTTACACTCTTCCAAGACTAAACCAGGAAGAAGTTGATTCCCTGAATAGACCACTAGCAGGCTCTGAAATTGAGGCAATAATTAATAGCCTACCAACGAAAAAAAGTCCAGGACCAGATGGATTCACAGCTGAATTCTACCAGAGGTACAAGGAGGAGCTGGTACCATTCCTTCTGAAACTATTCCAATCAATAGAAAAAGAGGGAATCCTCCCTAACTCATTTTATGAGGCCAACATCATCCTGATACCAAAGCCTGGCAGACACAACAAAAAAGGAGAATTTTAGACCAATATCCCTGATGAACATCGATGCAAAAATCCTCAATAAAATACTGGCAAACCGGATTCAGCAGCACATCAAAAAGCTTATCCACCATGATCAAGTGGGCTTCATCCCTGGGATGCAAGGCTGGTTCAACATTCGCAAATCAATAAACGTAATCCAGCATATAAACAGAACCAAACACAAGAACCACGTGATTATCTCAATAGATGCAGAAAAGGCTTTTGACAAAATTCAACAGCCCTTCATGCTAAAAACTCTCAATAAATTCGTTATTGATGGAATGTACCTCAAATAATAAGAGCTATTTATGACAAACCCACAGCCAATATCATACTGAATGGGCAAAAACTGGAAAAATTCCCTTTGAAAACTGGCACAAGAGAGGGATGCCCTCTCTCACCACTCCTATTCAACATAGTGTTAGAAGTTCTGGCTAGGGCAATCAGGCAAGGGAAAGAAATCAAGGGTATTCAGTTAGGAAGAAGTCAAATTGTCCCTGTTTGCAGATGACATGATTGTATATTTAGAAAACCCCATCATCTCAGTCCAGAATCTCTTTAAGCTGATAAACTTCAGCAAAGTCTCAGGATACAAAATTAATGTGCAAAAATCACAAGCATTCTTATACACCAGTAACAGACAAACAGAGAGCCAAATCATGAATGAACTTCCATTCACAATTGCTTCAAAGAGAATAAAATACCTAGGAATCCAACTTACAAGGGATGTAAAGGACCTCTTCAAGGAGAACTACAAACCACTGCTCAGTGAAATAAAAGAGGACACAAACAAATGGAAGAACATACCATGCTCATGGATAGGAAGAATCAATATCGTGAAAATGGCCATACTGCCCAAGGTTATTTATAGATTCAATGCCATCCCCATCAAGCTACCAATGAGTTTCTTCACAGAATTGGAAAAAACTGCTTTAAAGTTCATATGGAACCAGAAAAGATCCCACACTGCCAAGACAATCCTAAGTCAAAAGAACAAAGCTGGAGGCATCACGCTACCTGACTTCAAACTATACTACAAGGCTACAGTAACCAAAACAGCATGGTACTGGTACCAAAACAGAGATATAGACCAATGGAACAGAACAGAGTCCTCAGAAAGAATACCATACATCTACAGCCATCTGATCTTTGACAAACCTGAGAGAAACAAGAAATGGGGAAAGGATTCCGTATTTAATAAATGGTGCTGGGAAAATTGGCTAGCCATAAGTAGAAAGCTGAAACTGGATCCTTTCCTTACTCCTTATACGAAAATTAATTCAAGATGGATTAGAGACTTAAATGTTAGACCTAATACCATAAAAACCCTAGAAGAAAACCTAGGTAATACCATTCAGGACATAGGCACGGGCAAAGACTTCATGTCTAAAACACCAAAAGCAATGGCAGCAAAAGCCAAAATTGACATATGGGATCTAATTAAACTAAAGAGCTTCTGCAGCAAAAGAAACTACCATCAGAGTGAACAGGCAACCTACAGAATGGGAGAAAATTTTTGCAATCTACTCATCTGACAAAGGGCTAATATCCAGAACCTGCAAAGAACTCAAACAAATTTACAAGAAAAAAACAAACAACCCCATTAAAAGTGGGCAAAGCATATGAACAGACATTTCTCAAAAGAAGACATTCATACAGCCAACAGACACATGAAAAAATGCTCATCATCACTGGCCATCAGAGAAATGCAAATCAAAACCACAATGAGATACCATCTCACACCAGTTAGAATGGCAATCATTAAAAAGTCAGGAAACAACAAGTGCTGGAGAGGATGTGGAGAAATAGGAAAACTTTTACACTGTTGGTGGGATTGTAAACTAGTTCAACCATTATGGAAAACAGTATGGCGATTCCTCAAGGATCTAGAACTAGATGTACCATATAACCCAGCCATCCCATTACTGGGGATATACCCAAAGGATTATAAATCATGCTGCTATAAAGACACATGCACACGTATGTTTATTGCGGCACTATTCACAATAGCAAAGACTTGGAATCAACCCAAATGTCCATCAGTGACAGACTGGATTAAGAAAATGTGGCACATATACACCATGGAATACTATGCAGCCATAAAAAAGGATGAGTTTGTGTCCTTTGTAGGGACATGGATGCAGCTGGAAACCATCATTCTTAGCAAACTATCACAAGAACAGAAAACCAAACACCGCATGTTCTCACTCATAGGTGGGAACTGAACAATGAGATCACCTGGACTCGGGAAGGGGAACATCACACACCGGGGCCTATCATGGGGAGGGGGGAGGGGGGAGGGATTGCATTGGGAGTTATACCTGATGTAAATGACGAGTTGATGGGTGCTGACGAGTTGATGGGTGCAGCACACCAACATGGCACAAGTATACATATGTAACAAACCTGCATGTTATGCACATGTACCCTAGAACTTAAAGTATAATAATAATAATAAATAAAAATAATAAAAAATAAAAAATAAAAAATTATGAAATTAGTAACATACTTCTAAAAACTCAAGGATCAAAAAAGAAATCACAACAGAAATTTAAAATAGTTTGCATAGAATAATATGCAGATGACAATGAAAATACAACAGGTTGTAGAATTAGAACATTGTAGTTAAAACATTGCTTAGAAAGAAATGTATAGTTTTAAATAATTGTATTAGAAAATAATTGTTTTATTTGTGAACATTTATGGAATATATAAGAGATATTTTACATGTATGTAATGTGTAGTGATCAAGTCAGGGTATTTACGGTGTCCATCACCTGAGTATAATACATTATAATAAGTACAGTCATCCTACTGTGCCATCAAACATTGAATTTATTCCTTCTATCTTACTATATGTTTGTAGCCTTTAATTTACTTTTTTTCATTGCTTTCCCTCATCTCAGCCACCCTTTTCCATCTCTGTAACCCATTTTTTCACTCTCTATCTCCATGTGGTCAAAATTTTTAGCTCCCATATGTGTGAGAAAATGTAGTATTTGTCCCTTTTGTGCCTAGCTTATTTCACTTAAGATATTGACCTCCAGTTCTATCCATGTTGCTGTAAAATACATGATTTTCTTCTGTTATTTTATGGCTGAATAGTATTCCATCATGTATATACCACATTTTCTTTATCCATTCCTCCACCGATGGACACTTACGTTGATTCCACATATTTGTTATTGTAAATAGTACTGCAATAAACATGTGAGTGCAGGTATCCCTTTGATATATTGATTTCTTTTCCTTTGGGTAGATACCCAGTAGTACAATTGCTGGATTGAAGAGTGATTCTAGTTTTAGTTTTTTGAGAAATCTCCATACTGTTTTCCAAAGTGGCTGTACTAGTTTAAATTCCCACCAACAGTGTATAAGACTTTCCTTTGCATCCTCACCAACATCTGATATTTTTTGTGTTTTTAATAATTGTTATTCTGACTAGGGCAAAGTGCTATCTCATTGTGGTTTTGATTTCCCTTCCTTTCTCTGGTGATTAGTAATATTGAACTTTTTTTTCATATACCTGTTGGCCATTTGTATGTCTTCCTTTGAGAAATGTCTGCTTGTGTACTTTGTCCACTTTTTAATGGGATTTTTCTTTTTTCTGTTGAGTTGAGTTCCTTATACATTCTAGATCTTAGTCCCTTGTTGGATGAATAGTTTGAAAATATTTTCTTCTTTTCAACAGGTTATCTTTTCACTCTTGATTTCTTTTTTCTTTTTCTTTTTTGCTATGTATCAGCTTTTTAGTTTAATTAAGTCCCATTTGTCTGTTTTTTGTTTTTGTTGCCTGTGCTTTCAAAATCTTAGTGGTAAATCCTTTGCCTTGACCAAAATCTAGGTCTTTGCCTTTGGTGATGGCAAAATGTAGGAGTTATTCTTAGATTTTCTTCTAGTATTTTTGTAGTTGCAAGTGTTATGTTTAAATCTTTAATCCATTTCAAGTTGAGTTTTTAATATGGTGAGGTATAGGGGTCCATTTTCATTGTTCTGCATGTGGCTATGCACTTTTTCCATTACCATTTATTGAGGAGGGTGTCTTTTCACCAATCAATGTTAGGTTCTTGTTGGCTTTGTCAAAGATCACTTGGCTGTAAATATGTGGCTTTATTTCTGGGTTCTCTATTTTGTTCCATTGTTCTATGTATCTATATTTATACCAATACCATGCTGTAATATATTTTAAAGTAAGGTAGTGTAATGCCCACAGCTCTCTCTCTTTTTTTTTTTTTTTTGCTCAGAGTTTATTTGGCTATTCAGGTTCTTCTTTGATTCCATATGAATTTTAGGCTTGTTTTTTGTAACTCTGTGAAGAACGATGTTGGTATTTTTATCAGGATTGCATTGAATCTGTAGATTGCTTTGGACAATACAGTCATTTTAATAATATTAATGCTTTTGGTCCATGTGCATGGGATGTTTTTCCATTCATTTGTGTTATCTTCAATTTCTTTTACCAGCGTTTTGTAGTTTTCCTTGTGGAGGTCTTTCACCTCCTTTGTTAAAATTTTTCCTAGATATTTCATCCTTTTTTTGTACCGATTGTAAATGACATTGCCTTCGGGATTTTTTTCCTGGCCAGATCATTATTAGTATATAGAAATGCTACTGATTTTTGCACATTGATTTTGTATCCTGCAGCTTTACTGAATTCCTTTAACAAATCTAAGAGATTTTTGTGGAGTCTTTAGGTTTTTAAAGTTATAAGATTATATAATCAGCAAAGAGAAACAATTTGACTTCCTCTTTGCCAATTTGGATGTCTTTTATTTCTTTCTCTTGTCTGATTGTGGCTGGGACTTCCAGTACTATGTTGAATAGGAATGGTGAAAGTAGGCATCCTTATCTTGTTCTAGTTCTTAGAGGAAAGTCTTTCACTTTTCCTCATTTGGTATAATGTTAGCTGTGGGTTTGTTTTATATCCTCTTTATTATTTTGAGGTATGTTACTTCTATGTTTACGGAGAGTTTATTTTATTTTATTATACTTTAATTTCTAGGGTACATGTGCAGAACGTGCAGATATGGTACATATGTATACATGTGCCATATTCGTGTGCTGCACCCATTTACTCATCATTTACATTAGGTATATCTTCTAATGCTATCCCTCCCCCCTCACCCCTCCCCACAATAGGGCCCGGTGTGTGATGTTCCCCTTCCTGTGTCGAAGTGATCTCATTGTTCAGTTCCCACCTATGAGTGAGAATATGCGGTATTTGGTTTTCTGTTCTTGTGATAGTTTGCTGAGAATGATGGTTTCCACCTGCATCCATGTCCTTACAAAGGACACGAACTCATCCTTTTTTATGGCTGCATAGTATTCCATGGTGTATATGTGCCACATTTTCTTAATCCAGTCTGTCACTGATGGACATTTGGGTTGATTCCAACTCTTTGCTATTGTGAGTAGTGCCACAATAAACATACGTGTGCATGTGTCTTTATCGCAGCATGACTTATGATCCTTTGGGTATATCCCCAGTAATGGGATGGCTGGGTCAAATGGTATTTCTAGTTCTAGATCCTTGAGGAATCGCCACACTCTTTTCCACAATGGTTGAACTAGTTTACAGTCCTACCAACAGTGTAAAAGTTTTCCTATTTCTCCACGTCCTCTCCAGCGTCTGTTGTTTCCTGATTTTTTAATGATTGCCATTCTAACTGGTGTGAGATGGTATCTCATTGTGGTTTTGATTTGCATTTCTCTGATGGTGAGTTATGATGAGCATTTTTTCACATGTCTGTTGGCTGCATGAATGTCTTCTTTTGAGAAGTTTCTGTTCATATCCTTTGCCCACTTTTTGATGGGGTTGTTTTTTTCTTGTTAATTTGATTGAGTTCTTTATAGGTTCTGGATATTAGCCCTTTGTCAGATGAGTAAATTGCAAAAATTTTCTCCCATTCTGTAGGTTGCCTGTTCACTCTGATGGTAGTTTCTTTTGCTGTGCAGAAGCTCTTTAGTTTAATTAGATCCCATATGTCAATTTTGGCCTTTGTTGCCGTTGCTTTTGGTGTTTTAGACATGAAGTCCTTGCCCATGCCTATGTCCTGAATGCTATTACCTAGGTTTTCTTCTAGGGTTTTTATGGCTTTAGGTCTAACATTTAAGTCTCTAATGCACCTTGAATTAATTTTCGTGTAAGGAGTAAGGAAAAGATCCAGTTTCAGCTTTCTACTTATGGCTAGCCAATTTTCTCAGCACCATTTATTAAATAGGGAATCCTTTCCCCATTTCTTGTTTTTGTCAGGTTTATCAAAGATCAGATGGCTGTAGATGTGTGGTATTATTTCTGAGGGCTCTGTTCTGTTCCATTGGTCTATATCTCTGTTTTGGTACCAGTACCATGCTGTTTTGGTTACTATATTCTTGTAGTATAATTTGAAGTCAGGTAGCGTGATGCCTCCAGCTTTGTTCTTTTGACTTAGGATTGTCTTGGCAGTGTGGGATCTTTTCTGGTTCCATATGAACTTTAAAGCAGTTTTTTCCAATTCTGTGAAGAAACTCATTGGTAGCTTGATGGGGATGGCATTGAATCTATAAATAACCTTGGGCAGTATGGCCATTTTCACGATATTGATTCTTCCTATCCATGAGCATGGTATGTTCTTCCATTTGTTTGTGTCCTCTTTTATTTCACTGAGCAGTGGTTTGTAGTTCTCCTTGAAGAGGTCCTTTACATCCCTTGTAAGTTGGATTCCTAGGTATTTTATTCTCTTTGAAGCAATTGTGAATGGAAGTTCATTCATGATTTGGCTCTCTGTTTGTCTGTTACTGGTGTATAAGAATGCTTGTGATTTTTGCACATTGATTTTGTATCCTGAGACTTTGCTGAAGTTGCTTATCAGCTTAAGGAGATTCTGGGCTGAGACGATGGGGTTTTCTAAATACACAATCATGTCATCTGCAAACAGGGACAATTTGACTTCTTTTCCTAACTGAATACCCTTGATTTCTTTCTCTTGCCTGATTGCCCTAGCCAGAACTTCCAACACTATGTTGAATAGGAGTGGTGAGAGAGGGCATCCCTCTCTTGTGCCAGTTTTCAAAGGGAATTTTTCCAGTTTTTGCCTATTCAGTATGATATTGGCTGTGGGTTTGTCCTAAATAGCTCTTATTATTTTGAGATACGTTCCATCAATACCAAGTTTATTGAGAGTTTTTAGCATGAAGGGCTGTTGAATTTTGTCGAAGGCCTTTTCTGCATCTTTTGAGATAATCATGTGGTTCTTGTCTTTGGTTCTGTTTATATGCTGGATTACATTTTTTGATTTGCATGTGTTGAACCAGCCTTGCATCCCAGGGATGAAGCCCACTTGATAATCGTGGGTAAGCTTTTTGATGTGCTGCTGGATTCGGTTTGCCAGTATTTTATTGAGGACTTTTGCATTGATATTCATCAGGGATATTAGTCTAAAATTCTCTTTTTTTGTTGTATCTCTGCCAGGCTTTGGTATCAGGATGATGTTGGCCTCGTAAAATGAGTTAGGAAGGATTCCCTCTTTTTCTATTGATTGGAATAGTTTCAGAAGGAGTGGTACCAACTCCTCTTTGTACCTCTGGTAGAATTCGACTGTGAATCCGTCTGGTCCTGGACTTTTTTGGTTGGTAGGCTATTAATTATTGCCTCAATTTCAGAGGCTGCTATTGGTCTATTCAGGGATTCAACTTCTTCCTAGTTTAGTCTTGGGGGAGTGTAAGTGTCTAGGAAATTATCCATTTCTAGGTTTTCTAGTTTCTTTGCGTAGAGGTGTTTTTAGTATTCTCTGATGGTAGTTTGTATTTCATTCATTTGATCTTTAATCGCTGATACTCTTTCTTCCAGTTGATCGAGTCGGTTACTGAAGCTTGTGCATTTGTCACGTAGTTCTCGTGTTATGTTTTTCTTCTCTATCAGTTCTTTTAAGGTCTTTTCTGCATTCATTATTCTAGTTATCTATTCATCCATTCTTTTTTCAAGGTTTTTAGTTTCTTTGTGCTGGTTGCATAGTTCCTCCTTTAGCTCTGAGAAGTTTGATCGACTGAAGCCTTCTTCTGTCAACTCATCAAACTGATTCTCCGTCCAGCTTTGTTCTGTTGCTGGTGATGAGCTGTGTTCCTTTGGAGGGGGAAATGCACTCAGATTTTTTGAATTTCCAGCTTTTCTGCCCTGCTTTTCCCCCATCTTTGTGGTTTTATCTGCCTTTGGTCTTTGATGATGGTGATGTACTGATGGGGTTTTGGTGTGGGTGTCCTTTCTGTTTGATAGTTTTCCTTCTAACAGTCAGGACCCTCAGTTGTAGGTCTGTTGGAGTTTGCTTGAGGTCCACTCCAGATCCTCTTTGCCAGGGTATCAGCAGCGGAGGCTGCAGAAGATAGAATATTGCTGCACAGCGAGTGTTGCTGTCTGATTCTTGCTCTGGAAGCTTCATCTCAGAGGTGTACCCTGCCGTGTGGGGTGTGAGGTGTCGGTCTGCACCTAGTGGGGGATGTCTCCTAGTTAAGCTACTCAGGGGTCAGGGACCCACTTGAATAGGCAGTCTGTCTGTTCTCAGATCTCAACCTCCATGCTGGGAGATCCACTGCTCTCTTCAAAGCTATCAGACAGGGGCATTTACTTCTGCCGAGGCTTCTGCTGCTTTTTGTTTAGCTATGCCCTGTCCCCAGAGGAGGAGTCTACAGAGGCAGGCTGGCCTCCTTGAGCTGCAGTGGGCTCCACCCAGTTTGAGCTTCCCAGCGGCTTTGTTTACTTATGTAAGCCTCAGCAATGGCGGGCGCCCATCCCCCAGCCTCGCTGCCACCTTGCAGTTAGGTCTCAGACTGCTGTGCTAGCAATGAGGGAGGCTCCATGGGCGTGGGACCCTCCAGGCCAGGTGTGGGATATAATCTCCTGGTGTGCCATTTGCTAAGACCCTTGGTAAAGCGCAGTATTAGGGTGAGAGTTACCTCATTTTCCAGGTGTTGTGTGTCTCAGTTTCCCTTGGCTAGGAAAAGGGATTCTCTTCCCCCTTGCACTTCCTACGTGAGGCGATGCCTTGCCCTGCCTCAGCTCTCGCTGGTTGGGCTGCACCAGCTGACCAGCACTGTTTGTCCAGCACTCCCCAGTGAGATGAACCTGGTACCTCAGTTGAAAATGCAGAAATCACCCATCTTCTGTGTCACTCACACTGGGAGCTGGAGGCTGGAGCTGTTCCTGTTCGGCCATCTTGGGTGTGCTCCAAGAGTTTTTTTTTTTAATCCTGAAGGGACGTTGAATTTTATCAAATGCTTTTTCTGAGTCTGTTGAGATTATCACATGTTTTTTCCCCTTCATTCTGTTGATGTAATGTATTGCATTTATTGATTTGTGTATGTTGAACCGTCCATGCATCCTTGATATAAATCCTACCTGATTGTGGTGGATTATCTTTTTGATATGCTGTTGGACTCAATTTGCTAGTATTTGAGGATTTTTGCATCTATGTTCATCAGGGATATTGGCCTGTAGTTTTCTTTTATTGTTGTGTCTTTGTCTGGTTTTGATACCAGGGCAATGCTGACTTCATAGAATGAGTTAGAGGGGATTCCTTTCTCTTTAATTCTTGGAGTAGTTTCAGGAGGAATGATATTCATTCTTTTTTGTATATCTGGCAGAATTCAGCTATGAGTCCATCTAGTTCTGGGTTTTTCCTGTTGGGAGGCTTTTTATTACTGATTCAGTCTTGTTACTCTTATTGACCTATTCAGATTTTCTCTTTCTTCGTGATTCAGTCTTGGCAGGCTGTGTGTTTCCAGAAACTTATCTATTTCCTCTATGTTTTCCAGTTTGTCAGCACATAATTGTTCATAATAGTCTCTAATGATCTTTTGTTTTTCTGTAGCATCAGTTACAATGTGTCCCTTTTCATTTTTGAATTTGCTTATTTGGCTCTTTTCTTGGTTAGTCTAGCTAGTGGTTTATCAATTTTGTTTATCTTTTAGAAAAACTAACTTTTTATTTCGCCTATGCTTTGTATCTTTTAGTCTCTATTTCATTTAGTTTTGTTCTGATCTTTATCATTTCTTTTCTTCTGCTAATTTTGGGTATGGTTTGTTCTTGCTTTTCTAGTTCTTTGAGGTGCATTGTTAGGTTGTTAGCTTGTAACGTTTCTGCTTTTTCAATGTTGGCATTTACTGCTATAATCTTTCCTCTTACAATTGCTATTGCTTTATCCCACAGTTTGGGGTATGCTGTGTTTCATTTTGGGTATGCTTGTTTATTGGAATTTTTAAATTTCCATCTTAATTTCTTCATTGACTCAATAATCATTAAGAAACATGTTGTTCACTTTCCATGTATTTGTATAGTTTCCAGAGTTCCTGTTGGCATTGATTTCTCATTTCACCACATTGTGGTCTGAGAAGGTACTTTATATTATTTTGATTTTAAAAATTTGTTGAGATTTGTTTTCTGACCTAACATATGGTCTACACTGGAGAATGTTTCATGTGCTGATGAAAAGAATGTGTATTCTGCAGTTTTTGGACAGCATGTTCTGTTAATGTCTGTTAGCTCCATTTGGTCTAAAGTCCAGTTTAAATCTCATGTTTCTGTTTTGATTTTCTGTTTAGATGATCTGTCTAATGCTGAGAGTGGGGTACTCAAGTCTCCCATTATTATTGTATTGTAGTCTATCTCTCTCTCTTTTGATCTAGTAATATTTGTTTTATGAATCTGGGTGCTCTAGTGTTAGGTGCATATATATTTAGAATATTATATCCTCTTGCTGGATTGATACCTTTGTCATTGTACCATGACCTTCTTTGTCCTTTTTAGTCTCTTGACTTAAAGTTTGTTTTATTTGTTATAAGTATAGCAACTCTTGCTCACTTTTGGTTTCTGTTTGTGTGGAATATCTTTTTCCATTCTTTTCTTCTTAGTCTATATGCATTTTTGCTGGCAAGATGAGTTTCACACAAGCAGCATATAGTTGGATCATGTTGATTTTATCCATTCAGCCATTCTAACTTTTTAAGAGAAGAGTTTGATCTGTTTATTTTTAAGGTTCTTATTGAACTGCCAAAAAGCAGAGACAAAGAAAATACCTTGAAAGCAACTAGAAAAGAATGATACATTATAGCCAGAGGACCAAGAGAAATTTAAATTTTCATTGACCTTTCATCATAAACAATGCAAGTCAGAAGACAGTGGAACACAATTTTTAAAGTAATCAAAGGAAAAAACTTTCAACCCAGAATTCTGTAGTTAGAGAAAGTATTCTTCTAGAATTAAGGTAAAATAATGACAATCTCAGATGAAAGAAAACTAAGAGATTATGTTGCTGGAAGAGCTGTATAATAGAACATGCTAAACAACATTCTTCTGGCTGAAGAGAAATGAGATCAGAATGAATCTAGAATCTTTATGAAATGATGAAAATCATCAGAAATGGTAAATGTCTAAGTAAATATAAAAAGTGATGTACCATCTGAGTACTGAACTAGGTCCTCCTTCAATTTTGTTGAAAGCAAAGTTCCTAGATAAGTAGCTAGGAGTTACTTAGGCGTGTCATAGTTGAAGGGGGATATCCCAAAGAAGACCACTACCACGGTGAGGTGGGACGCCCAGGTAGAAAAGATCTTTCTCTGGCCCTGAGGAGAGGGAATCTGAAGGATAGCAGAAATGATGAGTATGTCAGATGCTGCAGTAAACAGGCAGGAGCTCAGGCCAACAGTGGCACTGGCCCCATGGAGCACAGACTCACTGACAGAAGTGTCTGAGAAGGAGAGCCTCAGGAGCAATGGGATGCCACAGAGCAAGTAGTGGGTCTGGTTTGAGTTCATACAGAGTAACTGTAGCTGTCCAGCACTGTGTGTGTCCCAGAATTCACCAGCCCACACATCCAGGACCAAGTCATTAAACAAACACAGACCTTCACACTCATGAGGATCCCATATTGAAGAGGGTGGCAAATAGCCACATAGTGGTCATAAGCCATAGTAGCCAAAAAGACACCCTTAATGCCAGCTCATGTCACAAGGAAGAAGATCTGAGAAGGGCAGCCCTCATAGGAGATGGTCTTCTTCTCCTGGAAGAAGTTCACTGGCATGACCAAGATGGTGGTAGACACGTAGCAGATATCCAGGAAGCTCAGATTGCTGAGGAAATAACCCATTGGAGTTTGGAGGGCAGGACTGACCCTGGTGGCCTGCATTATGAGCATGTTCCCTAGGAGAGTTGTCAGGTTGTCAGGTTGTCAGGTAAATGATCATGAAACCAGAAAGAACAAGCCCTGTCAGTTGGATGGTTGAAAAATCCCAGGAAGACAAATCCAGTGACATTTGTTTATTTATTTCAAATGATGTCACAGCTACAAAATGATAAGAAAAAAGAAACTATAATGAGAACTACTGAAAGCACCACTATTGGGTTTCTGAACTTGCAGAGCCATGTCAAATAATGTATACACAGCAGCCTGAAGAGGTATGCAGGAGTACCTTTAGGAAGATCACAACTTCGCACAGGGTTTTGTATGGCTGCTGGCTGGTAAGAATAAATGGAGACGTTTTAAAATCAGCAACAAGCTGTTAACCCCCATGTTAAAGTAAGCTCATTTCTCACTGGCTCTGCATTAGCTCCTTTCTAAAATTGCACTCCACTGTGTTAAATTCCTTTTTCTAAATATCTTATTTTTTAAGTAACACATTTTTATTATGAAAAATTGAGAAAATGCAGAAAGATATAAAGAAGGATAAAACCATCCACGGAATCAATGCTACCTTTCAGTATTATCCATTCCAGTCTTTTTCTCTATATATGAATCCTGATCTCTGCTTATGAGTTTAAAATATTAGGAGCACAAATTCCCAAAATTACACTGTATTATTCCATCACACAAAATAAATTTAGTATCTCTCTTTTGAATGAACATTTAGATGGCTTCTCTTCCTTTTGCTATTATAAATACTGGAATGAAAATTTTCAGACATGAGTATCTGTGAACATTTCTGATTATTTCTCAGAATTAAATTTTAAGTCAGCCTGGTTTTAGATAACTTTATTTTTCTCAATAAGAGTTAAAATATGTTTTTCAGGGTTTATAAGATATAAGAAATTTCAACCAATAATATATATTTTACTTATATATTTTTCTTTTTTCCTTATTAAATTTTAGTAGCCCTAGATTTAAGCTCAGAAACTATGTTCATCCTGAAAAGATAATTGATACAATTGCCAAATTTGTATTAAGCTATGCTTTCTAATCTCTGAAACATTATTGTGAACTGCAATTTTTATTTCTTTTTCTGTCTTGAAGGGAAGATGATATAGTAGAAACAGCGGGCTCTTGAGCCTAAAAGATGTGGTTTGAAATTCTACGTCTGCCATTTACTAGATGTAGACAGTGGAAAAGTTAGTTGATCTCTGTTCTTCGTTTGCTCATTGTATTCTGATATTAATGGTGTCTATCTTAACAATTGTTGAGAAAACTAATATGAGATAATATAAGTTATATGCCTGCTGCATTTTGTGTGCTCAATACTCTTTATTAGGTTAAAAAGTTCCAGTTTGTCCCTACTTTATTGATAGGTTTTATCATGAATGGATGTTGAATTTTCTTAGATGATTTTTCTGCATCTACTGAGATAATATACGTGTTTTCTTATTTAGTCTGTTAATATGGTAAATTATATGGATTGACTTTTTCAATGATAAACTAACTTTGCATTCCTAGAATCAATCTCAATTAATTGCAATGTATTATTCTTTTTATATACTTCTGGATTCAATTTGCTAATATTTTGTTGACGACTTTTACATCTATATTTATGATCTTTAGTTTTCTTGTAATATCTTTGTCTAGTTTTGTTATCAGGCTCATGCTGGCCATATGAAATATGTGCAGAAGTTTCTCTCCTCTTATATTTTCTGTGAGAAATTGTTTATAATTGGTGTAATGTGTTCCTTAAATGCCTGGTCAAATTCAACAGTGAAATCATATAAGCCTGATGTTCTCCCCACTCTCTTTGCCCTTCCCCAACAGGCCCCAGTGAGTGTTGCTCCCCTCCCTGTGTCCATGTGATCTCATTGTTCAGCTTTCACTTATAAGTGAGAACATGCAGCTTTTTATTTTCTGTTTCTGTGTTAGTTTGTTGAGGATAATGGCTTCCAGCTTCATCCATGTCCCTGCAAAGGGATATGATCTCATAACTTTTTATGGCTGCATAGTATTTCATGATGTATATATACCACATTTTCTTTATCCAGTCTGTCATTGATGGGCATTTGAGTTGATTCCATGTCTTTGGTATTGTGAATAATGCTGTAGAGAACATATGCGTGCATGTATCTTTATAATAGAATGAGTTAGGCTGGCCACAGTGGCTCACGCCTGTAATCTCAGCACTTTGGGAGGCTGAGGTGGGTGAATCATGCGCTCAGGAAATAGAGATCATCCTGGCTAACATGGTGAAACCCTGTCCCTTCTAAAAATACAAAACAAACAAACAAACAAAAAACAAAAACAATTAGCTGGGTGTGGTGGCATGTGCCTGTAGTTCCAGCTACCCGGGAGGCTGAGACAAGAGAATCGCTTGAACCTGGGAGGCAGAGGTTGCAGTGAGCCAAGATCACGCCACTGCACTCCAGCCTGGGTGACAGAGTGAGACTCTGTCTCCAAAAAAATAAAATAAAATAAAAAGAAAGAATGATTTATATTCCTTTGGATTCATACTCAGTTAATGGGTTTGCTGGGTTAAGTGGTATTTCCAGTTCTAAATCTTTGGGGAATCACCACACTGTCTTCCGCAATGGTTGAACTAATTTACATTTCTACCAACAGTGTAAAAATGTTCCTATTTCTCCACAATCTCACCAGCATCTGTTGTTTCTTGACTATTTAATAAACACCATTCTGACTGGTGTGAGAGGGTATCTCATTGTGGTTTTGATTTGCATTTCTCTAATAATCAGTGATGCTGAGCTTTTTTCATATGTTTGTTGGCTGCAAGTATGTCTTTTTTTTTGAGAAGTGTCTGTTTATATCCTTTGCCCACTTTTTAATGGGGGTCGTTTGCATGCTGGGCTTAATACCTAGGTGATGGGTTGTTAGGTGCAGCAAACCACCATGGCACACATTTACCTATGTAACAAACACGCACATCCTGCACATGTACCTCAGAACTTAAAAAATTAAAATAAAAAAAGAAAATAATGTCTACTAAGGCATTATCAAGTCAGTATGTTTAAGTTTTTCCAATTATCCTGTCCTTTTTTCCTTTCCTTTCCTTTTTTTTGTTTTAGTGATTTATTGTTTGAATAAAAATCTACCAAGTTTCAAAAAAAAAAAAAGAAAAAAGAAAAGAAAAGAAAAAAAAAGAAAAAAAAAACCCCCCAAGTCATATGGGTCTGGACTTTTCTTTTTTGGAATGTTTTAAACTAAACATTCAATTCCTTTAACATACATAGAACTATTCAGGTTATCCATTTCTTCTTGAGTGAGTTTTGGGACCTTCTGATGTCTTCAAGAAAGTGTTATGTTTCATCTATGCTGTCAAGTAGTAGTAGTCCATAATTATCCTTTTAATGTAGGGTCAGTATTGATTGCTCTTGTCTTATTCCTGACATTTATAATTTGTGTCTTCTGTCTTTTTTTCTTAGTCAACCTGCCTAGATGTTTATCAATCTTATTGCTCTTTTTAAAGAACTAGTTTATTTTCACAGATTTTTCTCTATTGTTTCAATTTCATTGATTTTTTTTCTCAAATCTTTATTGTTTCTTTACTTTTGTTTGCTTTGGGTTTGATATCTTCTTCTTTCTCTAAGACAGAAGTTTAGGTTAATGATTATAGATACAGGCTTTTCTAATATACACATTAAGTGGTATATATTTCTGTCTAAACCCTGCTTTAGCTGTATTTCAGAATTTTTGATTTATTGTTTTTATTTTCATTTAGTTCAAAATATTTAAAAATTTCCTTTGAGACTTTCTTTGCTTCATAAGTTATCTTAAAATGTATTGTTTAATAGCCAATATTTAGGAATATTCTAGGTATCTTTCTAATATTATTATTCTATATGGCCAAAGAATATGCTCTGCTTGATATTTATTGTTAATGAGAAAGGCGTGTAGAAGTTTCCAACTATAATTGTGCATTTGTCTATTTTTCCTTTCAGATCTGTCAGGTTTGGCCTCATGTAATTTGAAGTTCTTTTTCAGGTGCTTACACATAAAGGATAATGTCTTCGTGGAGATTTGATTTATCATTATGCAATATTCCTTTTAATCCCTGGTGATCTTCCTTCATTCTGAAGTCTATTTTGTCTAAAATTAATATATCCTTTGCCCACTTTTACTATGCAACATTTGCATAGTATATCTTTCTCTCTTCTTTTACTTTCAACTCTCCCCTCTCCTTATATTTACAGTGGGTTTCTTTTAGACAGTGTATAGTTGGATACTGCCTTTTAAAACCCAATTTGAAGGCTCTAGGGAAGAAAACCTTTCTGTTTCTCCCTAGCAGCCAGTGGTTCCTGACAATCCCTGTTGTTCCTCAGCTTGTAGCTGCATGACTCCAGTCTTTGCCTCTATTTTTGCATGGCGCTCTCGTTTGTGTGTGTCTTTATTTGTCCTCTCCTTTTCTTATAATGATGCCACTAACTGTGTTTAGGTCCCACCTTAATCCAGTATAATCTCCTATTAACTTAAATAATTACACCTTCAAAGGCCCTATTTCCAAATAAGATCACATTCTGGTGAGACATGAATGTTAGGGGAACACTATTCAACCCAATACATTTATCTTGATTTAATTCATTTCAAACACTCTCCATTTGTTTGTATAGATCCAAGTTTCTGACTTACAGCATATTTCTTATACCTGAAAAACTTTCATTAACATTTATTTAGAGTATATTTGTTGGCAACACATTCCCTGTTTTTATTTGTCTGAGAAAATCCTTATTTCTCTCAATAATTGAAGGATGTCTTCAGGTTAACAGGTTATTTTTTTTCTTTTTTCCCATTTAGCACTTTAAAGATGTCACATCATTTCATTTAGCACTGGTTGTGTAGTTTCTGATGTGAAATCTGCTGTATTTCTTATTTGTGATGCTCTGTTGGTTGTTTCTTTCCTCCTACTACTTGTCTCTTCCTTCTCAAATTCCAATTTTTAGACAGTTTGGTACTGTACCATATCTCTTGGATACTCTGGCTTAAAAATTGCTTTTAACTCTTTTTTTTCTCCTTGTGTTTGGTTTGTGTAATTTCTGTTGACTTATTTTCTTTTTTCTTTCTTTTTTTTTTTTAATTTTTGAGATGAAGTCTCACTCTGTCACCTAGGCTGGAGTGCAGTGGCGTGATCTTGGCTCACCACAGCCTCTGCCTCTGCCTCTCAGTTTTAAGAGATTCTTCTGCCCTCAGCCTCCTGAGTAGCTGAGATTACAGGCATCCACCACTGCATCCAGCTTTTTTTTTTTTTTTTTTTTTTTTTTTTTTTTGTAGTTTTTAGTAGAGATGGTGTTTCTTTCTTTCTTTCTTTCTTTCTTTCTTTTTTTTTGAGATGGAATCTCGCTCTCGCTCTGTCACCCAGGCTGGAGTGCAGTGGCACAATCTCGGCTGACTGCAAGCTCCCCATCCTGGGTTCACACCATTCTCCTACCTCAGCCTCCCGAGTAGCTGGGACTACAGGCACCCACCACGCCCGGCTAATTTTGTTTTTATATTTTGGTAGAGACGGGGTTTCACCATGTTAGCCAGGATGGTCTTGATCTCCTGACCTCGTGATCCACCTGCCTCGGCCTCCCAAAGTGCTGGGATTACAGGCGTGAGCCACCACACCCAGCCTGAGACAGGGGTTCACCATATTGGCCTGGCTGGCCTCGAACTCCTGACCTCAAGTGATCCACTCACCTCAGCCTCCCAAAGTGTTGGGATTACAGCTGTGAGCCGCTGCACCTGGCCTCTGTTGACCTATTTTGAAGTTCACGAATTCTTTCTTCAGCTGTATCAAGTTTATTGAAGAGCCTGTTAAATGAATTCTTCATCTTTATTACCGTGTTTTTAATTTATAGCACTTCCATTTGATCTTTTCTTATAGTTTTCACCTCTCTGCTGAAATCAACTATGTGATCTTGCAGGTTGGTTACTTTTTCCATTAAGGCTTCTAAGCGATTAATCATTATAATTTTAAATTCCTTGTCTCATAGTTTAAAAATATTTCTCATATTTGAGTCTGGTTTTTATGTATTGTCTCTTCAGGCTATATTTTTTCCTACCTTTGTTTTTAAGATGGGGTCTCACTCTGTTGCCCAGGCTGGAGTGCAGTGGTGTGATCATGGCTCACTGCAGCCTCAAACTCCTGGGCTCAAGCAATCCTCATGCCACAGTCTCGTAAGTAGCTGGGACTATAGGCATACACCACTATGCTGGGCCAATTAAAAAAATATTTTTCAGAGATGTGGGTCTCACTTTGTGTCTGCTTGGAAGCCAGGCTTTGGTGTAAGAATGGGCAAGAAGAGTTACAGAGTCTGCCTATTGTTGATAGTCCGTGTGCCTCAGGTTAAAACACCTTCGTTTGGTCCCAAAGAGTGGTTTGAGTGCTAAAAACAGATTAAAATGAAATGGTCTATAGCTAAAGATGTTTTGGAGCTTGGAGAAAATCCCTGAAGCGTTGGTTCACAGAGAGGAAGCCATGGTTGAAGCACTTTAAATCCATGGGTGGTGAGGATGTGTGAGGATATGGAATCAGTTTGGGCAGGCTGGCTGGATGGTGGGATCATTAATTAAAGCAGGAAATACATGAGGTAGAGCAGATTTAGGGGGAGGAGATAGTAGATTAGATTCAAATAATGTTGAATGTTAGGTAATTTTGGGATCTCCATGCAGAAATTCCTAATAGGCTGTTCAAAATACAGGATTTGGTCTCAGGAGACAGGCTAGAACTGCAGATAATAATTTGGGAGTCATCCTGAAGACAACTGTTGCAGCAACAGGTGTACATAAATTCAATCAAGAAGAATAGATAGAGTGAGAGGAGAGGAAGGCTAAGGTGGGAATCTTGCGCTCCTCAGTGTTTACAGAAAATGTGGTGAAGAGGTATCCAGAAAGGACTTGAAAATACTCAGAACCCTACCTACCTCAGCTATAGGCATTGCTTTTCCTAAGTAATTTCCCTAAATAATAAGCATTTCTCTTATTAATCCCTTATTAGCAATGATTTACAGTAAATCACCATTGGAACTGAGCTGGGAATCTGCATGTACTCCTGGAAATTTCTGATGTTATGTGTGTGTTTTATTCTGTTTTCTCTGTTAACTGCATAAACTTTGAGTCATTCGAAAATCAGGGACTTTTTTTTCACTCCTCATATCAAAAAGGTAGATATGAAAATCTCTTTTATAGGTAGATGTCTAGATGTATTCACAGGAAGAAATGAAATTCCTCATGGAAGGTGGTTCTGTAAGAGTTTACTTTGGGAAACTGATCCAAACATCACCCAGTCTATGGATATCTAAATTAGAAAACTGAATATAAATTTTCAGGGATTTTCTAAAATATGGTTTCTGAGGTTGCACACACTGCTTATTATAAAGGTCTTGAAATGTGACTTCATATTAGTTCAAGTCAGTGCCTGAGGAACATATTTATAGGGCATTAAAAAAATCTGTATACGTATGTCTACATGTAACTTTTTGTCTTTAGTTTAACTGACTAATCTAATTTCTTGTGGGCCAGGGGATAAGGTGGGTAAGTAGTAATGTGAATTTTTTCTTACTTTTTTTTTTTTTTTTTTTTTTTTTTGAGAGAGGGTTTTGCTCTGTCGGCTCTGTTGCCGAGGCTGGAGTGCAGTGGTGCAATCTTGGCTCTCTGCAGCTTCAACCTCCCAGGCTGTCAATCCTCCCACTTCAGCCTTCTGAGTAGCTGGGATCACAGGCACGCACCACCCCACCTGGCTAATTTTTTGTATTATTAGCAGAGACGGGGTTTGGACATGTTGCCCAGGCTGATCGCAAACTCCTGGATTCAAGTGATCTGCCAACCTCAACCTCCCAAAGTGTTGGGATTACAGGGTGAGCCACTGTGCCTGGCCTTATTTTTTCTTATTACTCATCATCCCTGATGTAGTTTGGATATTTCATGCCCTCCAAATTTCATGCTGAAATTTGATCCCAGATGTTGGAAGTGAGGTCTAGTGGGAGGTTCGGCTCATGGGGGCAAATCTCTCATGAACAGCTTGGTGCCATCCTTGCAGCAATGAGTGAGTTCTCATTCTATTAGTTCACATCATGACTGATTGTCAAAAAGCCTGGCATCTCCTCCTCTCTCTCGTTCTTTCTCTCTCACCACTTTACATGCCAGCTCCACTTCCCTTTCTGTCATGATTGGAAGCTTCCTGAGACCCTCACCAGAAGATGCTGGTGCCATGCTTCTTGTACAGCCTCCAGAACTGTGAGCCAAATAAAATTCTTTTCTTTATGAACTACCCAGCATCAGGTATTCTTTTAGAGCAATGCGAAAAGGACTGAGACGATCACCACCGTCATCATTAAAATTTATTATTAGCAATCACCACCTATGCATGACACTTTCTGTAATACAATATACACTTGTCCCTTAGAATTTAAATTCTTATTCCTAGGAATAGGCAGCCTCATTGAAAACCCTCTCCCGTATAATAATGACTTTATTCTCCATGATCACATGGAGATAGATAGATTTCATAGAAAAAAATAATTTGAGGGTGATTTTTCTTAGACTGGTTCTGTACCAAAAAATTGGCTTTTAAAAAAATCTTGCTTAGGCTGGGCTTGGTGGCTCACACCTGTAATCCCAGCACTTTGGGAGGCCGAGGAGGGCGGATCACAAGGTCAGGAGTTTGAGACCAGCCTGGACAACATGGTGAAACCCTGTCTCTACTAAAAATACAAAAATTAACTGGGTGTGGTGGCGCACACCTGTAATCCTAGCTACGCAGGAGGCTGAGGCAGGAGAATTGCTTGAACCTGGGAGGCGGAGGTTGCAGTGAGCCGAGATCATGCCACTGCAAACCAGCCTGGGCAACAGAGTAAGACTCTATCTCAGAAAACACAACAAACAACAACAACAACAACAACAAAAATATATATCTTTCTTAATAGTTTCAAAGTATGCTTTTCTTTAATGATTAAATTGATTTTAGTATAATGCATCCAACGAAAACCCAATGAGTTTCTTTGAAAAGATGCAACATTTTTACATACCTGAATTCAAACAGTATTTTTCAAACTGAGTAATGGATAGAAACAAACATTATATAATAATAGCTAACACTAGTTAAATCTCTATTATGTGCTAACTTTTTACGTGTATTACATCTCAGCTTTTTACATTTATTAACTTATTTGATTCACATAATAACCTATAAGACAACCTACCATACCCGTTTTGGAGATAAATAAACTGAGGCACAGAGGGTTTAAGTCATATAGTAATTATTAGTAGTGATACTGATAATATCTTATATTTGCAAACTGCTCTATAGTCTTGAAAGCCCATGCATTCTTTGATTCTGAGAATTCAAGGCACGTGATTCATATGCCAGTACAGCTTTCATTAAAAATTCCAAATCTCGGGGGCTTCAGGAGCTTAAAGTATTTAAATTTCAATAGAAAGTTGGTACTGAAGTTAAGCATAAATAATTTTTAAATCTAAATATAAACTGTGGAAAATAAACAAGCGTAGAGGTCTTAAAAGAGGATTTTTTTTGTTTGTTTGTTTTGGCAATAAATGAAATGTTTTGTTGACTAACCTTAAGGGGTTTATTTCCTCAAAAGAAACAAAATGAGGCATACATTAACTAGAGTAACTGATGTGATTTTGAAAATCCTTATAGCACATCAGGGTAACATCTACTTATACTTAATTTCAGTAACACAAAGCAATTATTAAACTTTTTAAATTGAATTTTCATATTGCCCGGTAAATTGCTGATCTACTTAAACCACACGCGCGCGCGCACACACACGTACGCACACACGCACACGCGCACACGCACACGCACGCGCACACACGCACGCATGCGCGCTCTCACACACGCGCAGAATACCAGTATGCAGGACAATTTCTCTAAAAGAAAACCCAAATTATTTCAGGTGCTTGTGGTAAAGTTAATTTATTGCCATGAATTTATGAATTATTTTCACCTGGCCTCGATTTCTATTTGTATTCTCCCCCATAATATGAGTGCCTGGAACCAGATGGCATATTCGGAGGTCATCGTGCAGGCCAGTGCATTCCCAAACTTGAATGTGCATTAAATAACCTGCAGTTCCAGTAAGTTCCCAGGCAACACCAATGCTGCTGACCCAGGGACCACACTTGAGCAGCAAGTGTAAGCTATTTCCACCTAACAGAGCTACGCTTACCCCTAAAATTAGTAGACTAAGTCTTTTCTTAATAAATTTGTTAAGAAAAATTCTCCATTGCATCTCAGAAATTTATTACAGCATTTAATATTTCTTTCATTCCTTTATATCTCACCTGCATTTCTCCTAGTGTAAAGGAAAAAGGAAAGACAAATTGCTACCTCTTATGACATGTAAGTGCCTTCTAGCTATAAAATTCTTCAAGCTATGAAATTCTTATTTTCTTTCAGCATTTTCCAATAATCTTTCTTTGGTAGTGGCTAGTTTTCAATTCAAACCAATTTAGTTCCTCCATAGGGTCTAATACAGCTCTATAATAGGTATTATAAAGAGACCCAAAGGGGAGTAAGACCTTATTCCTGTCTTCAATAAGCAAACAATCTAATGGGAAGATAAACTACAATATGAGACAGAAAGCTTTGTGACATTTTGTTTACTTTTTAAATTATTATTATTTTTTTCTTTATTAATCTTTGGTCAGATAGCCCCTGGCTAAACAGTTGTAGGAAGAGGACACTCAGTGCTTGCTCAGAGCCCCCATTTCCATCTTAAATACAAATACCTTGAAGTTACAGTCTGAGCCTTTCAATTCTGTATGAAAACGTAGCCTGGAGCCTCATGTACAAGCACGGATTCAATAAATGTTTGATGAATATAGAAGCACCGTAAAGAACGTCTGTAGGATTAGAGATATCAAAAGCTTTTTAAAGACATAGCACTATGGTGGACCTTAAAGGATTTAAACAGGCAGAAATATGGGGATAATCATTTGAGGTAAAGGGAGCAGAGAAGCAAAGCCATGGAGGCTGGTACCCAGAATTGGCTCCTTCCTTCTGAGTTGCTCCAACTTTTGTCTACCTCCTATTTGTCTCGAATCACATATTCTTTAAAAATTATGAAGGGAGTAACCTAGAGATTTACTTCTGTTAGAGTATGATTTAGGCTTCTGTTTCATTGCTTCCTAAACAAAGATCCAGACTGGTTGACCTCTGAGGTCCCTTCTGTCTCAACAGCCTATAGTGGTGATAAAAAAGATGACCTTGTTGTTCTCGCCTATTCAGCACTGGACACCTTCCTGGAAAATATGTGATTAGCCAGTCAAGGCCACCTCAAAGTAAGGCACTGTGTTTTCCTATCCTCTTGTATGTATTACTAATACCAACACTGTTCATCTTATTAATACTTGTTGAGCACGTGCTCTGTGCCAGGCAATCTTCATGAATTATCCCATTTATTCTCAAAACAACTAAAAAGTGTAAATACTGCTATTAACCCCATTTTGCAGATAAGAAAACTGAGACTTTAAGAGTTTATCCTGCTATTCTGAATTCAGAGTCTCATTTTTGACTACTGAGCAACACCCCCTTTTCATAACAATGTATGAATATTCAGTTACATGCTCACAACTCTATTTGCTTCATTCCAAGAATTTCTCAGTAATCCACTTGGCATATGAATTGAAATCTCCACCTTTTTACTTAATTGAAGTGTGTAAATGTAAGTATAGAGACCTGATAACTATTCTTTCTTTTTTTTTTAACATTGCAACTTCTTATTTCATTAATTGCATTTAGACTACTTACGCAAGCATTTTATAATACATAGAGTAATGAGATGACAGTACTGGAGATATTCAAATAGAGGCTGGATAGCTGCATCTCCTGCAAAGATTAACTCATGTCTCAAGTGAAGATCATTTGAGTTGATTCTTATAGTCCTTTTTAGCTCCAAATTCCACTGTTCTTTCAATGTGAAAACATAGCATTTTTATGACCATGAAAATGTCATATTTCATAAGATCAGATCAGACCAAGAATATCAATCATCTCTTAGTATTCACCTACCTTGTGGAAATCCACTTTTGGTGTTTATGAACATCTTCCAGGAAGGTAAACATTTCACATGTCCAAAAGCCTCCTTGGCTCCAATGTTATGTTATCTATATATATATATATCCCTTATTTTATGTTATTTATCAAATAGAGATTTTAAAATGTTTTATTTTGGAGCAATTATAGATTCACAGGAAAAGTTAAGGAACTATATAGGGAGTCTTGTCCTTAACATTTCATTTTTAAAATAAAAACTATATAGGAATTTTAAATTTCAAAAGTAGCATGTGCTCACTGAAAAATTTCACGTAAGTGAAAAATACATAAAATGTAAATGGAGTATCTTCCCTTTCACAGAACACTCTGCTCTGCACCACTGTTCACAGTGTGTTATTTGTATATGATTGACTGAATAACAGAAACAAACAATCCCAGTTTCCCTTCCATCCCTACATAGCCCTGTGATGGACAGTAACGATAGCCCCAATTATAATGGTGGCTACTGCTTCTTAAGTACTTACAAGGTACCAGGAGCTACACTGGGTGCTTTGCACACACAGTCTCATGTATGTATCACAACAACCTTATATAGTAGGAATTGATTAAGATTTGCAAGTAAGGAAACTGATGCTTTTTTTATTATTATACTTTAAGTTCTAGGGTACATGTGCACAACGTGCAGGTTTGTTACATATGTATACATGTGCCATGTTGGTGTGCTGCACCCATTAACTCGTCATTTACATTAGGTATATCTCCTAATGCTATCCCTCCCTCCTCCCGCCACCCCACGACAGGCCCTGGTGTGTGATGTTCCCCACCCTGTGTCCAAGTGATCTCATTGTTCAATTCCCACCTATGAGTGAGAACATGCGGTGTTTGGTTTTCTGTCCTTGGGATAGTTTGCTGAGAATGATGGTTTCCAGCTGCATCCATGTCCCTACAAAGGACATGAACTCATCCTTTTTTGTGGCTGCATAGTATTCCATAGTGTATATGTGCCACATTTTCTTAATCCAGTCTATCATTGATGGACATTTGGGTTGGTTCCAACCCTTTGCTATTGTGAATAGTGCCATAATAAACATACGTGTGCATGTGTCTTTATAGCAGCATGATTTATAATACCTTTGGGTATATACCCAGTAATAGGATGACTGAGTCAAATGGTATTTCTAGTTCTAGATTCTTGAGGAATAGCCTCACTGTCTTTCACAATGGTTGAACTAGTTTACAGTCCCACCAACAATGTAAAAGTGTTCCATTTCTCCACAACCTCTCCAGCACCTGTTGTTTCCCGACTTTTTAATGATTGCTATTCTAACTGGCGTGAGATGGTATCTCTTTGTGGTTTTGATTTGCATTTCTCTGATGAGCAGTGATGATGAGCATTTTTTCATGTGTCTGTTGGCTGCATAAATGTCTTCTTTTGAGAAGTGTCTGTTCATATCCTTTGCCCACTTTTTGATGGGGTGATTTGATTTTTTTCTTGTAAATTTGTTTGAGTTCTTTATAGATTCTGGATATTAGCCCTTTGTCAGATGGGTCGATTGCAAAAATTTTCTCCCATTCTGTAGGTTGCCTGTTTACTCTGATGGTGGGGAAACTGATGCTTCAAATTACCTGGCTACTATATTAGTGGCTGGGATTTAACCCATGCCCATCTGACTCTAAAGGCTATACTCTTTCCAATTCCCTGTTCTGCATTCCATAATTCCGTAAAATAAAGAGAGACAGAAAGGACCAAATAAGAAAAATGCCTACCTCTTTTCAGTCTCCTGAGAATCAGTTCAATCAGTAGCAACAACAAAACAAAACAAGTCAAAACAAAAGTTAATGCTAACACTGATTAAATGAATTTCTTGGAATTAAAAAAGGATGAAATTATTGACTTATTTTTCCACTAATTATATTTACTGTATCAGCCTCATGATGAGACTATATAGGATTTATTGGGCACATATTTCTCAACATCTGTCTCTGCCTGAAACATGACATAAATTTGCATTTCTTAACCTGTGTTAACTTTGACAAGAGGGTAACTGTATAGAGGTCTTACAGAAAATTGCACTCCTCCCAAGCCTATGCCAGAGGTAGCATAGAGCCACTGGCAAATTCTGAGCACCCCTCATGAACATGTATGTCAGAGTGGAGAAGGACTGGTCTGCAATGCCCTGCCTATGAGAAGGTGTTTTAGGTCCTTGACCCTGGCATCACAGAGTCTGATACTCCCAGTGGCATCCAAGCTAAACAGGGACCCAAAGCTTGGGGCTCAAAGACTGTTCACGAACAACTCAGGTGGAAGTCAGGGGAACAGGAAAGATATAAAATCCAGCACTTTAGTCAGACCTACAGAGAAAGGTTAAGAAGGGACATCTCAGCTGAGCACTGGAGAACTTTTCTGTTCAATGGTTCTGGTGCAAACATCTTAGAGACCTGAGGAAAAGAACAGCTTGTTGGGGCATAAATGTGGCACCATGGCCCTGTAAGAGCAATGGTTCCAATGGAGACCATGTGGCACGTTCTGTTCAGTTCCCAGCCAGAGAGCAGCAACTCTGCTTCTTTCTTTCCCAATCAGTAATCTCTAAGGCAAATGATTGGGGATGAAATGATTTACAAATAGCTTTAAATATTTATTTCTAATAAAAAGAATCATAGGTAAAGTAAGTCATTCACAAGCTTCAAGCCTTTATTATAGTCAATAAATTGCTTGCAACACACCTCTCCGAAACATCAATGTGTTGCCACATAAAGATGGGAACCCCTGGTTAGCGAATAAATGTTTCCAAATATATGTTTTGTATGAATTTAATCAAATTTCTTTAGACAATTATTTTATCTGCACCTATTGTTGCACTGTAATGTGTAATAGTGGAAATATATCCCTGTGCTTTCTCCTGAAAAATTATTCCTTTCTGTCCTGCTTGTCAAAAATAGAATACTAATACTTTGCATTTTGTATTATGCCATGAAAATTTTTTCACTTATATTATCTCACTTAAATAACTCAGACATTCCTTAGGTTCTGGAGTAGATAATTTCTAAAGTAAGTTCTACTCTAATTCTATAAGTTGTACTGTCGAAATGTATACACACAGAAAATTTGTTAATATATGTCATTACATAAATGTTACCAAAATGGTAATAAAAATATGCACAATATACAGTGTGTTACTAAGGGGTAGGTATATCCTGACATTGGGCAGTTTTTCTTAATCGTGATGATAAATAAATAAATTACGTACCACTGAGCCTCACTGAAAGGCTTTGATTTCTGGCTTTGGGGGTGGGGCTTGTGCTCCCAACACTGCTATGGAGAGAATATTCTTCGATACAGCTGGCTATTGAACTCCATGCAACATGAAGGGACCTGCCATTCCAGGAGCTGCCAACGGCATAGTCATTGCCTAATGCAGGAACCAAAAATCCTCTCTGATCACTCTATGATTCATTCTTCTAGGATGGCCATGTATAAATGCCTGTGGACTGTCCTTTAGGGAGTATCCATCTAATCTCTCTCTAAGCAAATGTTCTGGGACTCCTCCAAGTACAAACATAACTCAAGGGCAACAGCTTGATTAGAAAGTGTAGAAATGAAGAGCAATTAGTTCTCTCTTGGATTCATTAAGGTTGTGGCTATCATCTTTTCCCAGCACACAGTGAGGAGATCAGCTTTCTAGCTCTTTGGAGACACTGTGAATAGAGTTTGGTACTGGATTTGTTGTCAGGAGTTGTGGTGGCTAAAGCCTGAAAGACAGCCTTGTCCTCCTCCTAGTTAGTGAGTGAAGGCATATGCATGGATGTGGGTTTATTTGATTGGGTTTTACAGTACATGAGGGAGTGTTTTCTGTTTGTTCTGGTGGCCATGGCCATGGGCTTTGCTTGGACCTAGCCTCTTCATGCCACATGCCCCACCGGAGGAACGTGTATCTGGAGCCACAGTACTGCAACATGTCTGCTGTCTCAGCTTCAAGCGGCTCCTAGTTAGGGCTGCCCCCTGCATGCAGTGCTTCCCTTCTTTCCTGCTGGCACCACTTAGACCTTTGTGGCCCCTGATTTCTGGTCCTGCCATTGCTCATAACCTGGTGATGGCACTGCTTGTTGTGGAGTTCTGAAGGGGAAAATGGCAGAGCCATCAAATAGTTCTGTAGGGCCTACATGTGGAGAAGGTATAAGTCTGAAAATCTTGCAGTATTTTCCTGCACTGAATTAAGATAAAAACATTAGACAGTGTTAAGTCACTAAAGCTCAAAAATCCCCTAGCAACGGGTTTTTCCATGTGCGAAGAAGTAGCACAGAAATGGAGATTATTAAAACCCTTAGGGTCATTAGCCTTCAGGGAAATGTAAATCAAAATCGCATTTGACATAGGGCTTCATATATGCCAGGATGCTTATAATAAAAGGCAGACATAACAATAAGTGTTGGTGAGGATGTAGAGAAATTAGAAACTCCACTCACTGTTCTTAGTGCCACTGCTTTGAAAACAGTCTGGAAGTTCTTTAAAAAGTTAAACATAGATTTACCATATGATCCAACACTTCCTTTCCTAGCTATACACCCAGGATATATAAAAATATTTGTCTACCAAAAATTTGTACATAAATTTTCATAGGAGCATTATTCATAAAAAGTTAAAATAACCAAAATGTCTATCCAGTGATAAATGGGTTAATAAAATGTGGTGTATCTATATGATGGAAATTATTTAGCAGTAGGAAGGACCGAAGTACTGATACATGCTGTCATAGTGATGAAACTTGAAAACATTATCTCAAGTGAGAGATGCTAGACATACCAGGCACATATTATATGATTTCCTTTATATGAAACATCCAGAATAGCAATATCCAAAACCACAGAAACAGGTTAGTGGTTGTTTAGAGCTACAAAACTGGGGGCAAATAGGGAGTGACTGCTAGTTTTTGGGAGTGCATGATTAAGATGTTCCAAAATATCAGTGGATTAGAGAACAGAAAGCATGCAACATCACAGTGTGTTAAGTGCTCAACACAGGTATAGCTGTTTGTCCTGGTGGGATGGGCATCAGAGTTGTCAAAAGATGCTATGTGGAGTGAGCACAATTATAATTGAAACTAGAATGTTCATATTTTTCTCTAATCCAGAATGTGATCTAGTTGCTGACCTCACTAGAGAATCTGTGTTTTCCTGTCAACCTCCTCACTGCACTCTTGACCTCCTGTTTCTCAGGCTGTAGGCGCTGGAGTTCAACGCTGGGGTCACAACACAGAAAAGCACAGAGACCAGGATGTCTTTGTCCAGGGAGCACCCTTCTCTGGGCCTGTCATAGTTGAAGTGGTGTGTTGCAAAGAAGACCACCACCATGGTGATGTGGGAGGCACAGGTAGAGCAGGCCTTGCTCCTGCCCTGAGCAGAGGGAATCCTAATGATGGTAGACATGATGAATATGTAGGACATTGCTATAAACAGGCAGGGACTCTGGCCGGTGGTGGCCCTTACCACGTGGAGCACAGACTCACTGACACAGATGTCTGAGCACGAGAGCTCCAGGAGCAATGGGATGACACACAGAAAGTGGCTGATTGGGTTGGGTTTACACAGAATGAATGTGGCTGTCAGTGCTGTGTGTGTCCCAGAATTGACCAGCCCACACATCCAAAACCCAGTTACCAAACAGTTCGGAGCTTATATTGAAGAGGATGACAAATGTCCACACAGTGGTCATAAGCCATGGCAGCCAGCAAGACACCCTCAGTGCTGGCTCATGACGCAAGGAAGAAGATCTGGGAAAGGCAGCCCTCATAGGAGTTGATCTTCTTCTCCTGGAAGAAGTTCACCAGCATGACCGGGATGGTGGTAGACCTGTAGCAGATATCCAGGAAACTCAGGTTGCTGAGGAGATGAGACAGTGGAGTGTGGAGGGCTAACTCTGGCAGCCACCACTATGGGCATGTTCTCCCACAGAGTGTCAGGTAAATGACCAGAAGGCCCAGAAAGAACAAGCCTTGTAGGTTGGAGAGATTGGAAAATACCCAAAAGATGAATTTGGTGACATATGTTTGATCGCTCATTTCAACTGCTGTCACAGCTACAAAACAAAGAAAAAAGAAACCATAGTGAGAATATACTGAGAACAACCTCAAATGGGTTTGTAAATGTGCATGGCCATGTCAAATAATGTTGGACATAGATCAGCCTGGGTAGGGATGACATGTAGGGTTGACCTCAGGGAACCAACACTACACACTACACACGTCAGCTCATTTTTTCTTTTTATTATTTTTAATGTTTATGGTTTTGGGGGTACAGGTGGTTTTGGTTACATAGATGAGTTCTTTAGCAGTGAATTCTGAGATTTTAGAGCACCCCTCACCTGAGCAGTGTACACTGTACCCAGTGTGTAGTCCTTCATCCCTTACCCACTTCCCAACCTCCCCACTGAGTCCCCAGTGTCCACTATATTACTCTGTATGTTTTTGCATCCTCATGGCTTAGCTCACACTTATAAATGAAAACATACAGTATTTGGTTTTCCATTCTCAAATTACTTCACTTGGAATAATAGCCTGCGCTCCATCCAAGTTGCTTCAAAAGACGTTAGTTTATTCCTTTTTATGGCTGAGTAGTATTTCATGCTGTATATATACCACATTTTCTTCATCCACTCGTTGGTTGATGGGCACTTAGGTTGGTTCCATATCTTTGCAGTTGTGAATTGTGCTGCTGTAAACATGCATGTTCATGTGTCTGTTTCATATAATGACTTCTTTTTCTTTGATAAATACTCATAGTGGGATTGCTGGATCGAATGGTAGATCTACTTTTAGTACTTTAAGGAATCTCCATCTGTTTTCCATAGTGGTTGTAGTAATTTACATTCCCATCAGCAGTGTAAGTATTCCCTTTTCACCACATCCACTCCAACAGCTATTGTTTTTCGACTTTTTCATTATGGTCATTCTTGCAGGGGTAAAGTGGTATCTCATTGAGGTTTTAATTTGCATTTCCCTGATGATTAGTGATGTTGTCAGCTAATTTTTTTTTTTTTTTTCGCCGTCTTGCTCTGTCGGCAGGCTGGAGTGCAGTGGCGCAATCTTGGCTCACTGCAACCTGCGCCTCCCGGGTTCAAGCGATTCCTGCCTCAGCCTCTTGAGTAGCTGGGACTACAGGCACGTGCCACCATGCCTGACTAATTTTTGTATTTTTAGTAGAGATGAGGCTTCACCATGTTGGCCAGGATGGTCTTGATCTCCTGACCTTGTGATGTGCCCGCCTCGGCCTCCCAAAGTGCTGGGATTACAGGCATGAGCCACTGCGCCTGGCAAGTAATAAAACAAATTTCATTACAAAAATTTAAGAACGTGCAGAAAGCTATAAATAATTTAATCATCTGCAGAATCAGTCAGTACTACCTTTCAGTGTATTTCATTGTAGTTTTTTTCATTTTACATACATCTTGCTTGCTGTAGCTTTAAAATATTAACAGTTTTTCCAAATTGGAAAAGAAGAACTGAAACTACCTCTCTATAAGTATGGCATGATCATATATAGAGAAAATGTCAAACCATCTTCTGGAAAACTACTAGTGCTAATAAGCAAATTCAGCAAAGTTGCTCACAGCACAATCAGTTGCATGTTTGTATACTAGCAATGGCAATTCAAAAAGGAAATTAAGACATTAATTCTACTTACAGTATATCTAAAAGAATTAAGTAGTTAGAATAAATCTTACTAAGGAGATGAAGAACTTGTACACTGAAAACTACAAAACATTGTTGAAATAAATTAAAGAAAAACCTAAATGAAATATATGTTACGTTCATTGATAGAAAGACTTAACATTGTTAAGATATCAATACTACCCAAAGTGATCTACAGATTCAGTGAAATCCATATCATATTCCAGCAGCCATTTTCACAGAAATGTAAAAGCCCATCCTCAAATGTTATGGAATTGCAAGGGACCCTGGATAGCCAAAATAACCTTGAAAAGGAAGAATAAAGTTGGAGGATTCATACTTCCTGGCTTTGAAACTTACTATAATGATACACTAAACTGAAACAGTATGGTACTGTAATAAGAACAGTCATAGACTGATGGGATAGACCAGAGAGTTCAGAAATCAACCTCCACATATATGGTTAATTGATTTTCAGACTTGCATGTCAAGTCTATTCAGTGGGGGAAAGAACAGTTTTTCCAGAAAATGGTCCTAAGAAAACTATATATCCACATGCAAAAGAATGAAGTGGGGCCCTTAACTTACACTGTAAACAAAATTAACTCAAAATTGATCAAAGACCTAAACATAAGAGCTAAAACTATAAAAGTCTCAGAAAAAAATTGGGAACAATCTTCTTGTCATTGGATTTGGATTTGGATTATTATTTCATAGAAATAACACCAAAAGTACAGACAACAAAAGAAAAAGTAGGTAACATTTACTTCATTGAAATTAAGAAAGTGTCATCCAAAGGATGCCATCAATAAAGTAAAAAGGCAATCTGTAGAATGGAAGAAAATATATGCAAATCAGAAATCTAGTAATGCATTAATATTCATAATATAAGGAACTCCTACAACTCAACAACAATTATAAAAAACCAACCAATTCAAACGTGGACACAGGACTTGAATAGACATTTCTCCAAAGAAGATACACAAATAAGGGCATGAAAAGATGCTCAACACCATTAGTAATTAGGAAAATGCAAATCAACACTACAATGAGATACCAGTTTTTACTTACTGAAATGGCTATAATAAAGAAAATGGAAAACAACAAATTTTGGCGACAACGTGGAGAAATTTTAACCCTCATGAATTGCTGGTGTTAATATAAGATGGTGCATCTGCTTTAGAAAACATTTTGACAGTTCTTCAAAAAGTTAAACATAGAACTACCATATGATCCAGCAATTCTGCTCGTAGGAATACGTCTGAAAGAATTGAAAGCAGGTACTCAAACAGATATTTGTACATCCAAGTTCATAGCATCCTTGTTCACAAATGCCAGAAATAACCCCAGTGTCCATCAGCAGATACAAAATGTGGTATACATACAACAAATTGTTATTTAGCCATAAAAAGGAATGAAATTTTGATGTATACTACAACATGGATAGACCTGGAAGACATTATGCTAAGTAAAATAAGCCAGATGTGGAAAGATATATATTGTATTGGTACTCCACTTATATGAAATACCTAGAACACGCTAGTTAATGGAGACAGAAAATAGAATAGAGGTTACCAGGGGCTTCAAGGTGAGTTGAAATGGGGAGTTACCGTTTAATAGGTACAGAGTTTATGTTGAGGATGACGAAAGACTTTTGGTTATAGATAACAGTGATGGTTATACAATATTGTGAATGTATTTCATGCCATAAAATTGTATACTTATAAATGGTCAACTAATAAATATATATATTTTACCACAATTAAAAATAAATGACAAAAAATTATGAGCTTCATTTCTTAGGGATGCATTGTGATTCATCATATGAAATAAATTGCATCTCCTTTTTGATTAAACATTCAGATTGTCTCCATTCCCTATGAATGCTGTAATTTCACACAGCTCCGATTATCTCTTCAGAATAAAATTTTAAGTCTCTGTTTTGAAATATACTAATTTTAAAAAATCACTTGGGTCATTTATCTTTTCAGAGATTAAAAGGTATAAAAATTTTAAATTAAACATGTATTTGGATATGTTACCTTATTAAATTGTATTAATCCAAGATTTATCCTCAGCCCAACATTACATATTTCTTGAAAAAAAGTTGATAGAATTACCCACTTTCTATTAAGCTATCATAGGCTTACAATCATTTTTATGAACTGTAATTTTCTCATCTTTTTCAATCTTAGGAGGTGATATGTTGGAAAAAGTGGGCTCTTGAATCAGATAGACGTGGATTGTAAAATCCTATTTCTACTGGTTACTAGGTGTAGATGGTGGATGAGTTAGCTGACTTCTTGGTTCCTCAGTTTGCTCATTGTATTCTGATCTTATTCAGGCCTATATCAGAGTTGCTGGAAGAAGTAATATGAGATAAAATAATGTGCCTTGTACTTAAGGAGGTGTTCAATCAACTGAAGCTGTCAATGCTATTATTTTGTAGTCCATGTAAAATATTTCAGGATAAAATATTTTCTTCGACTCTGCCTTTCAAATTTTACAAATGCTGTCATTTCTCACCACCATCACTAGTGATACCCCAGTCCAAGTCACCATTTTGTCTTGCCCAGACTCCTGCAGCAGACATGAGCAAGCACTTTACAAAATAATATATTTAAATGCCAATAACTTAGGAAAGATGCATCAACATCAGGTAAATGCAAATACAAACAATGTGAAATAGGAGCAGTTAGGACATCCTTACCTCATTCCTGATCTTAGGGGGAAAGCATTCAATATTTTACCATTTTACTAGCTGTAGAGTTTTGTTTAGATGTTCTTTATTTTATCTTTTAAGTTTAACTTTTATTTTATTTATTTATTTATTTATTTATTTATTTATTTATTTATTTTGAGATGGAGTCGCGCTCTGTCACCCAGGCTGGAGTACAGTGGCACAATCTTGGCTCACTGCAACCTCTGCCTTCTGGGTTCAAGCGATTCTCCTGCCTCAGCCTCCCGAGTAGCTGGGATTACAGGCACACACCACCGTGCCCAGCTAATTTTTTATATACTTAGTAGAGACGAGGTTTCACCATGTTGGCCAGGCTGGTTCGAACTCCTGACATTAGGTGATCCGCCCGCCTTGGCTTCCTAAAGTGCTGGGATTACAGGCACGAGCCACCTGTAGGTAAACTTACACATAGGTAAACTTGTGTCATGGGGGCTTGTTGTAGAGATTATTTGTCACCCAGGTATTAAGCTTAGCATCCTTTAGTATGGATCCTCCTTTTTCCTGATCTTTATCTTCCCACCCTCCACTCTCCAGTAGGCTCCAGTGTCTGTTGTTCCCCTCTATGTGTCCATGTGTTCTTATCATTTAGCTCCCATTTAGAAGTGAAAACATGTCGTATTTGGTTTTCTGTTCCCGTGTTAGTTTGCTAAGGATAATGGCCTCCAGCTCCATCCATGTTCCTGCAAAGAACATGATCTCATTCTTTTTATGGTTGCATAGTATTCCATGGTGAATATGGGCCACGTTGTCTTTACACGGTCTATTATTGATGGCCATTTAGGTTGATTTTACGTCTTTGCTATTGTGAATAGTGCTGCAGTGAACATATGCATGCGTGTGTCTTTATAATAGAATGATTTATATTCCTTTGGGTATATACCCAGTAATGGGATTGCTGGGTTAAATGGTATTTCTGTTTTATATGTGGCCAACAATCGTGAAAAAAAGGCTCAACATCACTAATCATTAGAGAAATGCAAACCAAAACCACAATGAGATACCATCTCACACTAGTCAGAATGGCTATTATTAAAAAGTCAAAAAATAACAGATGCTGTTGAGGTTGTAGAGAAAAACAAACACTATTGGTGAGAGTGTAAATTAATTAAACCATTGTGGAAGACAGCGTGGCGATTCCTCAAAGATCTAGATGTTCCTTAAAAGTTAAAGAAGTTACTGTCTATCTCTTCTTTACTAAGAGTTTTTATCATGAATAGGTGTTAAATTTTGTTAAGTGATTTTTCTGGATCTTTTGAGATGTATTTTCTTATAATCCTACTTCTGGGACTCAACTTGTGTATATGTTAGATATTGTACAATAGTTGTCTGATACTCTGAGATTTTCTTTTTGTTTTTTTACTATTATTTCTCTTTGTGTTTGGGTCTGATGATTTCTTTAACATATATTCAAGTTAACTGATTCTTTTTTCGGCTGATGAACCCATAAAAGGTGTTCTTCATTCCTTTTTATTTTAGCATTTTCATTTGATCTTTCTCATTGTTTCCATCTGTCTGCTGAAATTATCTGTCTGATCTTGCATGTTGCCTACATTTTCCTCCAAATTCCTGAACCTGTTAATCATAGTAGTTTAAAATTCCCTGTCTGATAGTTTTCTTATCTCTTTGATATCTTAGTCTGGTCTAATGTTTGCTTTGTCTCTTCAGACTGTTATTTTCTTACCTTTTTGTATGCTTCATAACTTTTTGCTGAAATTAGGAATGTTATATAGGACAGTAGAGAATGAGGTAAAAGCACTTTTTTGGCTTGGACATGAGTATGTCTCTTCTTCTGCTAGACCTCTAGACCTCTAATGTTGGAGCATGTGCTAATCTAGTTAGGGGTTGGGCTGAATTTGGAGTTTGTGTTGAGGTGTTTACCCTCAGTGCGCTATAGGCTTCAAATTTCTCCAGTGGTATCTTGTGCTTGGGCCATAGGAAAGTTTGCCAAAGGTTTTTGTTTGTTTGTTTGTTTGTTTGTTTTAGTTTCTACTCCCTGCTTGCCTTTGGGTCTTCCCTTTACATGACTAACCCCAGAAATAACCCTTTTCCTGAATATTTTGAGATGTATTCCACTATTGATTTTACTCATTGCTTGTTAGCCTGGCTACCAGGGAGAAGGGGGAAGGTGTCCTGTCATGTTCTGGGTAAGCTCCAGTCTTAGGTACTGTGACTGGGCCTTGGGGCATGAGTTTCACAGTGATCCTGCCTTTCGTCCAGCTGTAGTGCTGGGCCTAACACACGTTTCTGCCCCTCCCTGATGGGTCAGACTTTTTGGTCCCTGTCCCTTTTTCAGCTACAGTGAGTTTCCACAGTGCCCTGAGGTGACAGCTTTCTAGTTTTGCTTTGCAGATTGTGGCTTTTGTTCTGTAGGAAAAATATGGGAAATGGGTCATGGAGAAGTTTTGGCACTGACTGCTCCTCCCCCACCCTCCCCACACTGCAACATTAGGGAAGCTTTCTCAGAATACTTCTTGGTCTTCACTGTGAGCGTCTGGTGGAGTTCATGGTGGAAAAGCAAAAAGGTGCAAACCTTATGTCTATGGCCCCCAGGGACTTTGCTTACTCCTTAGCGATTAATTAAATTCACCAAAAAGCTGCGAGTCTTCTTACCAATTTTATGGCATCTGATGGCTACTGCCTCAGGTTAAAAAATGTTTAGGTCCTGTTTCTCCCTGCATGCTTCTAATCTCCCCAGTTTTCTATTTAGTCATTTGCCTTGCAACCTCACTTCCCTGATGGGTTCAAGAAAAATCATGAATTCACATTATGTCCAGCTTTGTTGTTATAATGCCGGGAGCAACATTCTTCCAGCTGTCTAAACCTACGAGTCAAAACTGGAAATCAATTCAGCCTCTCTTGAAAATTATTTGGCAGTTTCTAACAGTCAAACATAGTTACTTTATGATTCAGAAATTCCACTTCTAGGTATACACCCAAGAAAAGTAAGTGTATGTGCATAGAAAATGACTTGTATAAAACTGTTCAAAACAAATTTCTTCATATAGCACAAACTAGAAATCAATGGTATGCTTATCAATAGGAGAATGGATACAAAAGTATAGTATATACATATGGGAATACCATATGGTAAATTAAAATATTGATACATATTGATAAATCTGTGATCTAAGACCCCAAAATAGATGCCCCTTTATCAATTAGGATGACCCAAGGATTAGGAAAACAAAGTTAGTTTCCTTACTAGTCAAGCTCTGGGCCTGGCTGGCCTCAGAAATTTCTAAATTTTTATGACTAAACTCTCTAACAAATCAGAGCAATTAGCTCTGATTTACAGCCCAGACCACTACAGCTCCGATTGGGCAGAAGACTGGCCTTACAAACATTCTTCTCTGATAAGCAATTGCAGGCCCAAAGCCAGTTTCACCCAGCTTATAGAGGCTACACACCAACCACCTTCATGGCCTACAGTTTACCTTTTGATGTAGAGTCAAATTTCATCTCATTTTAATGCTAAAGCTCTGCCCCCAAAGTGAACATGGGATGTACGTTAAATGTATATTTATCCATTATGCATGCACTCAACTCCCCTCATAAATATGTATAACTTTTCTTCCAAACCTGCTGAATATCTATGATAGAGGCCCTGGAAAGGCATAAAACCCAACCTGTCCGTACCCTCTTTGAAGAGAGAGACCTTCAGTCCATGATGGAGACTTTCTCTTCCCAGCTTGGAAACAATTATTACCAGTAAAGCTCTCCTTTCTACTGTTTAGTCATCCTGGTGGTGTTTTGGATAGCAAACCTAAAATATATTCTTTTAAATGAAAGAAGTTAGACATAAAAAAAAATTTGTACTGTAGTTTCTATTTAAAAGAAGTTTAAAAATAGGCAAAACTAATCTCTGGTGATAAAGCAAGCATAGTAGTGTTAACACGAAAACCAATCTCTGTAAAATACTTGAGGTTTATTCTGAGCCCATATGAGTGACCACGGGCCAGGGATTGTAGGTAAAATCATAAATCAATACATGAAAGGTATACGGGTTCAGCCTAAAGAGGCAGGATATCTTGAAGTTGGGGCTTATACATAATAGGTGGATTCAAAGAGTTTCTGATTGGTAATTGGTTGAAAGAGGTAAGTTTTGTCTAAAGACTTGAAGACAGTAGAAAGAAATGCTTGAGTTAAGATAAGGGGGAGGGGGTTTGTAAAGACCAAGGTTCTTGTTATATAGGTGAAGCCTCCAGATAGCAGCATTCAGAGAGAATAGATGGCAAATGTCTTTCTTCAGACCTTAAAAGGTGTCAGACTCTTAATTAATCTTTCCTAGATCCATGAAAGACCTGGCTGCAGTAATGGAGATTCTCTAAGAATGCATTTTTTTTTTCCCCACATGGGAAATGGCTTTGCAGGGTCATTTCAAAATATTTCAAAGAAATGTATTTTGGAATAAAATATTTTGATTTCCTTCAGGGTCTGTTATCTGTCACATGATGCTGTCCCAGAGTCAAGTTGCAATTTGGTATCTTATTGCAATAAAGAGTCTAGTTTGTCGGTCTTGTGATCTCCATCTTAATGTTAATGCTGGTCAGTTGTGCCTAAACTCCAAAAAGGAGGGAGTATAATGAGATGTGTCCAATCTCCCTTCCTATAATGGCTGGGAATTCAGTTTTTCAGGTTCTATGGGGTCCCCTTGGCCCAGAGGATGTCTGTTCAGTTGGTTGGGTACTTAGGATTTTATTTTTGGTTTATAATAATTACCTTTCTGAATGACATTTATTGAAAAGGAGCCTGAAGAAATTTTCTGAGCTGATAGAAATGTTCTATATCTTCATTTGGGTAGTGGTTACATTGTTGCATATATAGGTAAAAATTCAACAGCTTGTACACTTAAGATTTTTGCATTTTACTGTATGTTAAGTAGAATTCATTTTTTAAAAATAAAATGAGGAAGATAAAAGCAAGAGGCATTTTTCACACAATGTTTATTTTAGAATTGGTCAGACCTAAGTCTGATAAATTATGATACCTCTTAAATATTTTTCCATTTTTCTCATCTTTCTAATTCCTCTCTACCAGAATTATAGTTCAGTACTTTATTACCTTTTATCTGAGTTATTGCAACTGCCTTTAAATTGTTTCCCTGCCTACAGCCTTGCCCCTTCATGCATATGTAAATACAATTCATTCTCCTCATAATGATTAATTTAGGGGAGTCAGCCTGGTTGGTGGTCGTATGAACCCTGGAACACAGATGAAAAGCCATGCTCACAATGTATGTGTGTGTGTGGGTGTGTGTTTTATTGTGGAGGTTAGCATGTGTGAAAACTCTTTGCCATAAGCAAAAAGATAGCAGGTCAGCATCCCAGGCAATATTGGTGGCAGAAATTTCAAATCAAATAGGCAGCATGAGTCTGTCCAGCCAAGGGCAAGAAAACTCAAAAGACTCATATTGTTCTCATGTTTATAGGAGAAAGCATCTAGTAGGTCTCAAGATCCTAGTGAATTTCGCTGAGAGCTGTGTTTCTATTAGAAGAAGGAAGACTGCAGAGTTCTGAGTTTTGCTGGCAACCCCGTCACCTACAGCTATGTCCCTAGTCCCTGGAGATTTCTGCTAGTTGCAGAGAGCTGGTAGGTCAACTCTGGGTGGTTCCACCAAACTCCATGACTAATCCTAAAGAACCCAATTATTTTCACTTCAAGCACAAGCTCATTAGCTACCCCAGAAGAGGTAGCAGAGAATCAGCTGCCTTTGGGGAATAAGACTGAGATGTGAGGACTATGTCAGGCTTGGCCTCTGAGCAAAGTCCTTAGAAAAATCCAGCTGAGTAGTCCTTCAATAGGGGCTTCAGAAAATAATCCCTCCCCTCATGGGGCAGCAGGAAGCCATGCTTTGGTGTGAGAATGGATCAGGATGACTGCAGAGTATCAACAATGGCCCGTAAACCACATTTTAGGTAAGGGCAGATTAGAAGCAGGGAGTATATGGAGGTAGATGCCTGGGTTTTAGAAAATCAGCAGCTCTGAGAAACTGATAAGAATCTACAGATCCAGGAATGCATGTGTACCCATGCACAGAATCTTCAATATGCAGACGGTGCCTGACGTATAATGGCTTGATTTAGGATTTTTTGACTTTGTGATGGCGCACAAGCCATATGCATTCAGTAGAAGCCATACTTTGTGTACCCATACATACAGCCATTCTATTTTTCACTTTCAGTACAGTGTTCAATAAATTACATGAGATATTCAACAGTTTATTATAGAATAAGCTTTGTGTTTGATGATTTTACTCAACTGTAGGCTAATATAAGTGTTCCGAGCATGTTTAAAGTAGGCTAGGCTAAGCTATGATGTTCAGTAGGTTAGGTATATTGAATGCATCTTTGACTTAACGATAGTTACTGCTTTTGATGGGTTTGTTGGGATGCAACCCCATTGTAAGTCGAGGAGTATCTGTGATTTCAAAGGGGTCATATAATGAGTCCTTTATAGTCCATGTTCCTCAGGTTAAAACATCTGTGTTTAGTTCAAGAGAGTAGTTTGAGAGCTAAAACCACATCAAGTAAAATGGTCTGTAATTGAAGATGTGCAGACGTAAAGATGGTTTTGGAGCTTGGAGAAAACTACTAAAGCAATAGTTTGTGAAAAAGGCGCTAAGTTTGACGCACATTCAAGTCTATGGGTGGTGAGGACACCAAATCAGTTTGGGCAGCCTGAGTGGATGGTGGGGTCATTAATTAAAACAGGAAATAAATGAGGTGCAGCAGTTTTGGGAGAGAAGATAGTGGAGATTTAAGTAATGTTGAGTGTTAGGTACCTATGGGATATCCATGTGGAGAGTCTCAATAGGCAGTCTAAAATACAGGACTTGTCCTCAGGAGACAGGATATACCTATTCTAGGTAAGATTTGAGAGTCATTGCCTTAAAGGTGTCTGTTGAAGCCATAGATGTACATGGAATCCACCAAGGAGAATGGAGTAAGAAGAGAAGGCTAAGGTGGGACTTGTGATCTCTAAAATTTATAGGAAGTATGGTGTAAGATGTATCCAAGAAGTAGGTTTACTGATACTCAGCACTTCTCTAGGTTAGCTGTAGGCATTGCTTTACAGTAAAGCAACATTCTATTTGGGCTGGGAATCTGCATGTCTTCTCAGAAAATTTGTATGTAATGTGTGTACTATTGTTTATTTTTTCTGTCAATTACACGGTGACATGCATTAAACTCACGATATGGAAAAGGTAGACACAACAATCTCTTTTATAGGCAGATGTCTACGTTTATTCATAGAAAGAAATAAAATTCTTAATGAAAGGTAGCCCCACAAAAAAAAAAAAAAAAAAACAAGGTCTGATCTGTGTATAACCAAATCGTAAAAGTGATTTTTAAATGTTCAAAGGTTTTTAAAACTAATGGTTTCTGAAGCTGCACACACTACTTATTTTACATGTTTTCAAATATGACTTGAAGCCCATTCCTGAGAAACATACTCATAGGATATAATATATATATTATGTAGAAACAGAACTGTAATAAACTTTTTTCTTCTGATTGGCTAGTCTTTTTGTGGGCCAGAAGGATGAAGTGAGGAGCGATGTCTATTTTATTTTCCAAATTTTTCATGCTTATACTGTTTGCATAGGACAACAATGGTGAATTATCACCATCATCATCATCATCAAAATCCATCATTAACAAGGACCACTTATACATAATAGCTTATGTGATACTCTAGATATTCGCCCCTTGGGATTTATACATACTGTATATGAATAGGCAACCTCAATCTCAAACCCTCTGCTTTATAGTAATGATCTTTTTTTCCCACTGATAAGTGAGGATAGATTTCATAGAAAAAAACAGATTGGAGAATAAGTTTTCTTTGGTTAATTCTATGCACAAAATTGTCTAGCTTGAAGGAAATCTTGCTGAAGTTAGTTTAAAGGAAGTGTTTTTCTTTAAAGATGAAGATAAGTTTATTATAACCCATCCAATCAAAAAATAAAACAAAACTCAATGAGTTACTTTGAAAAGAAACAACATTGTTACATACCTCAATTCAATCAGGATTTTTCAAACTAAATAATAAATAGAAATACACATTATATAATAAAAGCTAACGCTTATGGAATGTTTTGTTGACCAATCTTAGTAATTTATTCTCTTAAAGGAAACAGGATGGACATAAAATAAACCAGGGTAGTTGATGTAATTATGAAAATCCTGGGAACACATAAGAAAAACAGCATACCTATTCTTATTTGATTTCAATAATACAAAGCAATAATTAAAATTTTTAAATCTAATTTTCATGTTGCCTAGTAAATTGCCTATACACTTAAAACATGGACACACACACACAGACACACATACACACAAACACTTTCTCTCTCTCTCTCTCTCTCTCAACAATTAATAATAGCATTCAGGAGAATTTTTCTAATAGCAAGTCCAGAAGATTTGAGGTGTTTGTGGCAAAGTTAACTTGTGGCTATGGAATATAAGCTATTTTCACTTTGCCCCAGGTTACTATTTGTACACTTCCACATCATATGGGCATGAAGGACCACATGAAATATTCAGAGGTCATCAAATAGATGTGTATTTCTCAAACATTGATGTGTGTGCAAATCAAGAGCATTTCCATGAGGTGAGATGGATGGAGGTCCCTTTCATCTCAAACAGTCTATAGTAATGATGTTAAGGTTTACCTTGTTCTCACCCATTCAGCTTTGGAAAACTTCCTACAAAATTTGTGATTACACAGTCAAGGCTGCCTAAAAGTAGGGCACTGTGTTCTCCTATCCACCTGCGCATGTTGCTAACGCCATCACTGTGCCTCCTATTTAATACCTGTTGAAAATGATGTATGTGCCAGGAACTCTTCATGGATTGCCCCATTCATTCTCAAAGCAACTTGATAGAGTAAATACTGTTATTAGACCTAAGAAAACTGAGGCTTCAAGAGGATGCACTGGTAGCCTAAATTCAGAGCCTTGATTTTGACCACTGAGCAATACCACCTCCCCCTTCCTGATGTATGAATATCAGGTTACCTGCTCACCACTCTACATGCTTGTTTCATTCCAAGTATTTCTTGGAAATTCACTTGGCCAATTTGTCAAAAATCAACTTGAACTGAAATTTCCCTTGGGCTTAATTGGCCTGGTATCTATTCTTCCTTTGTCTTTTTTAGCCTTGAAACTTCTGGTTCACTAACTGAATGTAAGCTAGATAAGCAAGCATTGTACAATATTGAGAGAGTAATGGGATTCCATTACTGCAGATGTTCAAATGTTAGCTAGATCACCTATAAAAAAAGACTGACTCAAGTGTCAAGTGAGTTAATTCTTACCATTTTTTTTTCAGCCCTGAGATTCCATTGTTCTATCCATGTCATTACACAGGCAAAAACTTGGCATTATTAAGATCATGAAAATTTCATGATTGGATCAAACCTAACATATAAATACATTCCTTAGTATTCATCCAACTTGAGAAAATCCCCTTTTGGTATCTATGAACATCTTCTGGAATGGTAAATATTTCACTTGACTAAAAGCCTACTTGGCTTTGGGAGGTCGAGGTGGGCAGATTACTTGAAGCCAGAAGTTCAAGACGAGCCTGGTCAATATGGTGAAACACCATCTCTACTAAAAATACAAAAATCACCCGAGCATGGTGTTGGGCGTCTGTCATCCCAGCTACTCAGGAGGCTGAGGCATGAGAATTTCTTGAACTGGAGAGGCTGAAGCTGCAGTGAGCCAAGATCATGCCAGGGTGACAAAGTGAGACTCTGACACACACACACACACACACACACACAAGCCTACTTGGTCTGTCACAGATAGATAGATTCAACATTTTATTTATCATTTACATTTTAGAAAATTAATTTTGAAATACTTATAGATTCACAGAAAGTCATAAAGAAATATATAGGGAAGTTCCCTCATATTTTTAAAATGAAAATTATTGTGGGGTTTAAACATTTTTAAATAGCACATACTCACTGAAAAATTTATCAGAGTCAAAGACATATCAAATGAAAATGAAATATCTTCACCATCATACCAAAATCTGCCCAGCACCACTATTCACGGTTTGGTGTATGTCCATTCAGTACTTCGTTTACATGCATTTATGACTAAGCAAATAAAAAAAGCCAGCTTCACCATCACTTCCAACATTCTTTCCATCCTTTCATAGCCCTCTTCAAAAGCACTGTGACTGATGATAACAATAGCCCAAGTATAATGGTAGCTACTGTTTATTGAGTAATATGATATACCAGACACTATGCTGGCTGCTTTGAACACATTATCTCATATATCTGTCATAATCTTATAGATTTTATTAGGGTTAGCAAGTGAGGAATTTGATGCTTAAGGCTGTACAACTACAATTACAACAGGCGAGAATTTAATCCTGTCCGTCTGACATTTAGAACATAATTTTTCCAGTTCACTGTCCTGCAAAAAATGTTTTGTGGAATAAGAAATAAAAGAGGAGCAAATCAGGGAAATATCTACAACTTTTTAATTTCCTAAAAGTTAAACAAATCAGCAACAAAAAAGTCACAAACTATGAAAAGAAGTTACTCATAAGATCAGTTAAACCAAGTTCTTGGATTTATAATTATAAAAATGATTTAAATGATCAGCTATTTTATTTTTCCACCAATTGCCCCTACCCCAAGGGAACCCCAGCATCATAGTATGTAGTGTTTATCAGGCACGGATTTCTCAACATCTGCCTCTGCCTCAACCATGACATAGATTGGCATTTCTTAACCTGTGTACTTAGTCTCAGCTTGGAGAAGAGGGTAACTCTATAGGGGTCTCATAGAAAATTGCACTTCTTCCCCAGCCTATGACCTTGACAGCATAGAGCCACTGTCAAATTCTGAGCCCCCTCTCATGAACATGTATGTCAGAGTGAAGAAGGACTGGCCTCCAATGCCCTACCTATGAGAGGTGCCTCAGGGCCTTGACCCTGGCATCACAGAGCCTGATACTCCTAATGGCATCCAAACTCCCTGTCTACTGAAGCTGAATAGAGACCCAAAGTTTGAGGCACAAACACTGTTCACGAACAATCAGGTGGAAGTCAGGGGAACAGGAAAGATATAAAATAATCCACCACTTTAGTCAGACCTACAGAGAAAGAAGATTAAGAAGGAACATCTCAGCTGACCTCTGAAGGGCATTTCTGTTCAGCAGTTCTGGTGCAAACATCTTAGAGACCTGAGGAAAAGATGAGCCTGTTGGGGCGTATGTGTGGCACCATGGCCCTGTAAGAACAATGGTTCTGATGGAGACCACGTGGCACATTCTGCTCCGTTCCCAACCAGAGAGCAGCAACCCTGCTTCTTTCCCAATCAATCAGTAATCTCTAAGGCAAATGATTGGGAATAAAATTATTTAGGAATAACCTCAAGGCTTCTTTTAAAATAGATTGTGAGACATATACACCAGGGAATACTATGCAGCCATAAAAAGGATGAGTTCATGTCCTTTGTAGGGACATGGATGCAGCTGGAAACCATCATTCTCAGCAAACTATCACAAGAACAGAAAACCAAACACCGCATGTTCTCACTCATAGGTGGGAATTGAACAATGAGATCACTCGGACTCAGGTTGGGGAACATCACACACCGGGGCCTGTCATGGGGTGGGGGGAGGGAGGACGGATAGCATTAGGAGATACACCCTAGAACTTAAAGTATATATAGATATATATAGATATAGATATATACTTTATATATCTATATATATCTATGGAATTGTGAGAGAAGTAAATCATTCACAAACTTCAGAGCTTGATTATTGCAAAGTGGCTTGTAACACACCTGGCAAGCACTGGGGTGTTACAACATGAAGATAGGAACTCCTAGTAGAGTGAACAAAAGTGTCCAAACAAAAGTGTTAGGAAAATTTAATTACATTTTCTTAAAACAAATTTTTGTGTGCCCCTGCTGTCATACTACAGTGTATCAGAGGAGAAATGTAACCCTGTGCTTTTTCCCTGAAAGTTATTGCTACTATCCTGCTTGTCAAAATTAGAGTAGGAGTAATACTTTATATTATACTGCATATTATGAACCATAAACATATTTTCCATTCATATTGCTTTAGGAATTCAGGCACCCACCAGGCTTTCAAGTAGATAATCTCTAAGGTCATTTCAACTCTGGTTTTATTATTACTACTTCAGACATGAATAATGCAAGAAATGATGTTAAGCCTATGTCATTGCATAAATGTCATGAAAATGGTAATAAAAATATATACAATATCTTATGCATTTAAGGGGTAGCTATATTCTGATACTGGATACCGTTTTTCTCAATTGTGAGAAATAAATAAATGATTGGTAAATGAAGTTACCATACATTTATTTATGGTAATAAACTATTACCACTGAGCCTCACTGAAAGGCTTTGATTTCTGTCTTTGGGGGTGGGGCTTGTGCTCCCCACACTGCTATGAGAAAGAAAACTATTTGATACAGCTGGCTGTTGAACTCCATGCATCATGAAGGGACCTGCCATTCCAGGAGCTGCGTACAGCATAGTCATTGCCTAACGCAGGAACCAAAAATCCTCTCTGATCACTCCATGATTCCTTATTCTAGGATGGCCATGTATAAATGCCTGTGGACTGGCCTTGGGGAGTATCCATCTAATCTCTCTCTAAGCAAATGTTCTGGGACTCCTCCAAGTACAAACACAACTCAAGGGCAACAGCTTGATTAGAAAGTGTAGAAATGAAGAGCAATTAGTTTTCTCTTGGATTCATTAAGGTCGTGGCAATCTTCTTTTCCCAGCACACAGTGAGGAGATCAGCTTTCTGTCTCTTTGGGGACATTTGTGAATGGAGTTTGGCACTGGATTTGTTGTCAGGAGTTGTGGAAGTTAAAGCCTGAAGGACAGCCTTGTTTTCCTCCTTGTTAGTGAGTGAAGGGATATGCAGGGATGTGGGTTTATTTGGTTGGATTTTACAACACATAAGGGAGTTTTCTCTGTTTGTTCTGGTGGCCATGGCCATGGGCTTTGCTTGGACCTAGCCTCTTCATGCCACATGCCCCACCGGAGGAACGTGTATCTGGAGCCACAGTACTGCAACATGTCTGCTGTCTCAGCTCCAAGTGGTTCCTAGTTAGGGCTGCCCCCTGCATGCAGTGCTTCCCTTCTTTCCCACCAGCACCCCTTAGACATTCGTGGCCCCTGATTTCTGGTCCTCCATTGCTCATGACCTGCTGATGGCACTGCTTGCTGTGGAGTTCTGAAGGGGAAAAAGGCAGAGCCATCAAACAGCTCTGTAGGGCCCAGATGTGGAGAAAGTGTAAGTCTGAAAATCTTGCAGTATTTTCCTGCACCAAAATTAAAAACATTACACAATGTTAAGAGTTATGTGTCTAAAGCTCAAAAATCCTTTAGCAACATGGGTTTTTCCAGATGTGAAGAAGCCCAAAGATGGTGCCTATTGAAAGCCTTAGAATCATCAGCTATCCAGGAAATACAAATCAAACCAACGAGATACCACTTTCCTCACTAGGATAACTATCATGAAAGAGACAGATACCAAATGTTGATGAGGATGTGAAAAAATTGTAAGTTGCCATATGACCCAGCAATTCAACTCCCAGGTACATACCCCAAAGAAATGATAATATAAGTTCACTAACAACTTATACACAATTGTTCTTAGCAACATTATTCATAATATCCAAAAAGTGGAAACACCGACTCCCAAAAGGACAGTCCACAAGTGTTTATACATGGCCCTAAAAGAATGAATTGTGGAGTGATTTTTGCATTAGGCAATGACTGTGCTGTAGGCAGCTCCTGGAATGACGGGTCCCCCTCATGATGCATGGAGGTCAACAGCCAGTTGTACCAAAGAGTATTCTTTCCACAGTAGTGTGGGGAGCACAAGCCCCACCCCCAAAACCAGAAATCCAAGCCTTTCAGTGAGACTTCGTGGTAAGAAGTTTATTTATTTACCATAAATAAATGTATGGTAACTTTATTTACCAGTAGTTTATTTATTTCTCACAATTGAGAAGAACTGTGCCCAGTGTCAGGATATATCTACCCCTTAAAAGCATAAGATGGCCGGGCACAGTGGCTCATAGCTGTCATTCCAGCACTTTGGGAGGCCAAGGTAGATGGAACACCTGAGGCCAGGAGTTCGAGGCCTTCCTGGCCAACATGGTGAAACCCTGTCTGTACTAAAAATACAAAAAATTAGCCAGGTGTGGTGGTGTGTGCCTGTAGTCCCAGCTACTCGGGAGGCTGAGGCAGGAGAATCACTTGAATCTTGGAGGCAGAGGTTTCAGTGAGCCAAGATCATACCACTGCACTCCAGCCTGGCGACAGAGTGAGACTCTATCTCAAAAAATAATTGTTTGGTAACATATTGTACATGTTTTTATTTGCCCATTAACTGATGAACAGACAAATAAAATTTGGTATACTCATACAATGAAATCCTATTTGGCATGAAAAGGAATGAAGTACTGATAACATGCTGCCACATGGGTGAAACTTGAAAACACTATGCTAAGTGAAACAAGCCAGTCTTAAAAAAGACACCACATTGTATATTTCCATTTATGTTAAATGTTCAGAACTGGCAAATCCATGAGACATGTAGATTAATAGTTGCCTAATGGCTGTTCCAATTGCAGTGGTGTTTATAACTAATTGATCACAACCAGTTAGAGATTTCTCTGTTCCTTCTCCATTCCCACTGCTTCACTTGACTCTTCTTAAGAAATACAGTCTCCTGAAGTTGGAGGTTTTTAGGGAAAATGATTAGTGGTTGCTAATGGGTATGGGGCTTCTTTTGGGGATGATGAAATGTTCTAAAATATCAGTTCGTTGGCGAGAACACAATGCACATGAGATCGCAATGTGTGAAATTCTCTGCACAGATGCTATTGTTTGTCCTGGTGGGATGGGCATCAGATTGTCAAAAGATGCTATACGGAGTGCAACCTCTTATAATAGTCACTGGAATGTTCATATTTTTCTCTAATTAAGAAATTTTCCAGAATGGGAAACATTATCTAGTCACCGACCTCACTAGAGAATTCATGTTTTCCTGTCAACCTCCTCACTGCACCCTTGACCTCCTTGTTTCTCAGGCTGTAGGCGCTGGAGTTCAACGCTGGGGTCACAACACAAAAGAGCACAAAGACCAGGATGTCTTTGTCCAGGGAGCACCCTTCTCTGGGCCTGTCATAGTTGAAGTGATCTGTTCCAAAGAAGACCACCACCATGGTGATGTGGGAGGCACAGGTAGAGCAGGCCTTGCTCCTGCCCTGAGCAGAGGGAATCCTAATGATGGTAGAGATGATGAGTACGTAGGGACATTGCAGTAAACAGGCAGGGGCTCAGGTCAGTGACAGCCCTTGCCACGTGGAGCACAGACTCACTGACAGAGGTGTCTGAGCAGGAGAGCTTCAGGAGCAATGGGATGGCACAGAGAAAGTGGCTGATGGGGTTTAGTTCACACAGTGAGTGTGGCTGTCAGTGTTGTGTGTGTGTCCCAGAATTGACCAGCCCATGCATCCAAAACCCAGTCACCAAACACACACAGAACTTTCCACTCATTAGGAGCTTATATTGAAGAGGGTAGCAAATAGCCACACAGTGGTCCTGAGCTACGGCAGCCAGCAAAACCCCCTCAGTGCTGGCTCATGATGCAAGGAGGAAGATCTGGGAAAGCAGCCCTCATAGGAGATGGTCTTATTCTCCTGGAAGAAGTTCACCAGCATGACCAAGATAGTGGTAGACATGTAGCAGATATCCAGGAAGCTCAAGTGGCTAAGAAAATAACCCATTGGAATATAGAAGGCAGGACTGACCCTGACTGCATTTCCCAGAAGAGATATCAGCTAAATGACCAAGGAGAACAAGAAGAAAAGCCTTTGTAATGCAGGGTGCTTGGAAAAATTTAAAAAGATGAATTCAGTGACAACTATTTGATTTTTTACTTCTTTGAATTCTTTCTCAATTGAAATGAATATTGGGAGATAAATAAAATAATAATGTGATATGATGACAGACATCAGGAGAGCTGATTAACTTTTTACTCATCCTTTAGTTCTCAGATTAGATGATATGTCTTCTGGATTGTGTAGCTTGACTCTAAGAATAGGGTTTTGTATTCCCCCTCATTCCCTTGATTCTCTGCCCCGTCTTCTTGTCATGCATATCACTATTGTCTATTAGCTTGTTTGCCCGCTCTTTACCCCCACCAGTATATAAAGTCTCTTAGCCAAGGAATTTTTCTCTCTCCTTAGTCCATATGCTCTCTAGAAAACTTTTTTTCCGATGTAAGGAAGGAAATCTAGTCAGCACTGATGTTGCAAAAACAACAGTTGGTGGATTATACCAGAGCCCCAAACTTTTTCTCCCAGCTTCTCTCTTCCGTGAGAAAAGTCACAATACAAAATTCTACCTTAACAAGTGTGTGGTAGCGTCAATGATCTTTACCCTCGTGTTATTCAAATAAATAAATGGCATTACATGACAGAAAGAAATTGCAGATGTAACTCAAGTTACTACTCACATGACTTTAAAATACAGAGATTATCTTGGCTTATTTCACTGACTTTTTTTTTTTTGAGATGGAGTCTCGCTCTGTTGCCCAAGCTGGAGTGCAATGGCACGATCTAGGCTCACTGCAACCTCTGCCTCCCAGGTTCAAGCAATTCTCCTGCCTCAGCCTACCGAGTAGCTGGGATTACAGGCATGTGCCACCAGAGCTGGCTGATTTTTGTATTTTTAGTAGAGACAAGGTTTCACCATGTTGGCCAGGCTGGTCTTGAACTCCGTGACTGGCCCTTTTAAGGGATAATCACATGAGCCCTTAAAAGCAGAAATCTCTCTTGGGCTGAAGATAAAGTCAGAGATTCAAATCACAAGTAGGATTTGGCATGTCATTGTTGACTTGAAGATGAAGGGGGCCACTGTTAAAGAAAAGGTAACCATGGCCCTATAGTCAGAAGAAACTAAATTTTGTCAGGAACTTGAATAAACTTGGAAGTAGAATCTTCTGCAAAGTCTCCCTCTATCCTACCCAGCTGACACCTTGTTTTCAGCAGAGCACCCAGCTGAACCATGCCACACCTGACCTTCTGACCCACAGAATGTTGAGATAATTAATGGTTGTTTAAACTGCTAAGTTTGTGGTAATTGGTTATGGTAGCAATAGAAAACAAATGCACCGAGCATCCCATTTTGTGTAAGAAACTTCTGATCTTTTGGGTTAATTATGACAGAACACCACTCTAGAAGCATCAGAAGTGACTTCATCCTATACACTCTAAAATCTTTGAGCATCCGTCTCTTCGTCTTTGCTCTCTTTTCCTTTGTGCTGCCAGTGGCTAGTTCTCTCTCTCAGAGAACAAATAAAGAGAATACAGAGGAAAACATCAAGCTTACACTATTCAGTTTCCCAGTAAGTAGCTCAGTAGAGGTTGGGAGAAAGACAAATTTGGAACTGAGTAGAATGATATTTCTGGATTATTTTAAAAATTTAACTCATCTCTTCCCCCTCTTTACCAGAAACAACAAACATGTGCTAGACTGTGACATAACAATCCCAAATTCTAGGAATCTTGAGAGCTCATTCAATTGCATCTGAAATTATTTTCTTGGTGGATTGTCCTTAAATGAAGCTTTGTGTATCTTGGCTTTCCAATTTTCTTTAGAAACTGCTAAGCCGTCTTTTTTCCTTAGTGTAAACCAGTGGTCGCTAAGCTGTCTTTTTTCCTTAGTGTAAACCAGTGGTCAGCAGTAAAATCCAGCACTCCACCTATTTTTATAAACAAAGTTTTATTGGAACACAGCCACACCCTTTCATTTATGTATCGTCTATAACTGCTTTCATACCACAATGGCCAAATCGAGTAGCTGATAAAGAGAACATATGACCCCCAAAAGCCTAAAGTATTTACTTTATGTTCTTTTACAGAAAAAGTTTACCAACCCCTGGTGTAAGCAATTGGGTTTGGGAGTTTGACAGACCTAGGTTTAAATCATGCCTTTGTCACTTGTCAACTTTGATCTGGAGCAAGTCATTTAGCTTCTATATGCCTCAGTTTGACCATGTGTAATATGGAATGTTTGGATTACAGAGGTTTTGTTTGGATTACATAAGTAATATGCAAGAGAGCAGTGAACATGGTTAATCTACAACATATATTCTCCCCATTATGCCACTGCTCCCATTTCAAGTTTCCCTTTAAAAATGTTATTTCCCCTGCATATTTCTTCAGATTGACTCAAATGCTATTTATGATAAGAATATGACGTTATTTTCTATTTATGGACTTGCCTTCTCTGATTCTTTTTCACCAACTTTACCAGATCCACTTTTAAGCAACTAGTATATAATTAAATTCACATATTTCTCATAAAATAAGTACTATGGTCTATCCCTACAGTTGTATCTGCTTTTTTTTTGTTTTATAATTACATTTTTTAAACATTTTTACAGGAATTCTCTAAGGAAGTAGATTTTATCCATACTTTTAGATAAAATTTCCTCTGAAACTAAAAATTAAAATAGCTGAATATCATGAGGATGCAAATAACACTACAAGTGGTTGATAAAATTAACTACTGCCTCTAAACTTCCGTCTCACAATATTCCCTAACTCCTGGTCAGAAACTCGGGAGTCATCTTTAAGTCCTTCCTTCCTTCATCCCCTGCCCATATCAAATTTTTCAGCGAATCCTGTTGATTCTCTGTCTCAAGTATATTTCAAATGTATGTATTTATTTCCCTCTCCATTGCCAAACACATGAACATTCTCTACATGACTTATTCCTTCTCATTCTTTGTGTCTCAGCTTGAATATTATATCTTGAAGCCTTCTGACCACTAATCTAGTATAGGTGATTTTTAATTAAATCTCTTTAATTAAAAGAAATAGCATCCTATTATTTACCTTCAAAGAATTTAAAGTAATATTTGTTTTTGTGTTTGTTTATCATTGACTACCAGTTTCTCCCTGGTGAATAAGCTCTGAGTGAGCAAGAATCATGACTGTTTACTGCCTGACCAATAATTGACACTCATAAAACATTTTATGAATGAATTAATTAACCAGATTTATTAAATTAACCAGATTTATTAAAATGGAAAATAAATATTATAATATGTATTTTATCACCTTAAAATGAAAGTTCAGTCATGGTAGCATAGATTTTCTCACCCATCTAAATGTTCAGATCGGTCAAGCAGAAAGCATCATGTTGGAAAAGGTGGTGATATAACATAAAACCTCAAATTCACAATTGCTGTGACTAAATTATTAAGTTAACCAATCAATTCAGTCAAAAGGAGGAGCCTATCTGTTGATGCAACCTTGACCTTTAGAATAAGAATACAATAATAATAACGATAATAATAGCTAGTATTTTCAGTACTTACTAAATGCCAGTGCTTTCTTTACATATATTTATTTCCTTTAATTCTTAAAACATCTTTAAGAAGTACTGTTATTATTCTTAATTGTATATGAGTAAACAAGTTTAGGGAGGGTAGGTAAATGCCCATAGTTGTATAATTAATAAAACCATATATTGGCAAAGATTTGGAGATCCAGAATAAATGTTCAGCTCTATTAACTCGTCAAAGAACCTTTCTGTCTCTGGACATGAATTTCTTCATCTGTAAAACAGAGCTAGACTAGAAGATTGACAACATTCCTTCCACCTCTGATATTCTGGGATGATATTTGATATCTACATATTTTCCAGCCTCCAAAATGAAACCATATAACCGAGCAAGGGTAACAAAGTCAAAGGTCTCCCAGGGATACCATGGTTGTTTATTCATTTGTCTTCATGGGATATAAAAGTCAAGGATAAGATGGGGATTTTAGCCTGTACACTGATGTGGTGGACAAAATAATTCTACCACCACTTCCTCCAATGCCCAGAGAGGGGTCTATGCCCCAATGCCTGGATCCTGAGAATGTGTTATGTTAAATGGACTTTGCAAATGTACTCAAGACTGTGGACCTTGATATAGGGAGATTATTCTGGGTTATGTGGGTCAGCCAAATCTAATCACTTGAGCACTTAAAAGTGACACGTTTTCCCAACTAGAGTGAGAAGACATACAGCAAAAGAGATGAAGCAGAAGAAGCAGAGTCAGAGAGATCCAAAACACGAAAGACACAACGTGCCATTGCTGTCTTTGAAGGGAGCCACGAGCTAGGGAACACTGGCAGCCTCTAGAAGCTGAGAATGACCTATGATTGACAGCCGGAAAACCAAGTAGGGCTTATATCCTTCTGCTACATAGAACTAAATTCTGCTGACAACCTGAATGAGCTTAGAAAAAGATTCTCTCCTAGAACCTTCAGAAGGAAACACAACCCTGCTAACACCTTAACTGTAGTCTTTTGAGAAACCCAAGCCAAGGAATAAGTCAAGCCATGCTGTACTTGGATTTCTGACCTGGAGAACTGTGAGATAATAAAATTTGTGGTGTTTAAAGCTGCTAAATTTGTGATAATTTGTTAATGGTTTCTCAGTTGGTGTACTCAGGACATATTTAGTCTCTATCATACATTAGACATGTTTGAGTTCCATCTATATTCCCTGCTGTTCAGACTTCTGAACATTATATCTGGATGGATGGCTGAATCTTAAATTCTCATTTGATATAAAGAGCAACAAACAATGTTCCTGGCCCTTCTTTACTTCCCTGTAATTGAAGCCCCTTGAATGCCAATCCCAAGTGTTCAACTGTCCATTTTAAGAATTAGGTTTTTGCCGGGTGCAGTGGCTCACACCTGTAATTCCAGCACTTTGGGAGGCTGAGGCAGGCAGATCACTTGAGGCCAGGAGTTCAAGGCCAGCCTAGCCAACATGGTGAAACCCCATTTCTACTAAAAATATAAAAATTAGCTGGGCATCGTGGCATGTGGCTGTAATCCCAGCTACTTAGGGGGCTGAGGCAAGAGAATTTCTTGAACCTGGGAGGCAGAGGTTACAGTGAGCCAAGATCACACCATTGCACTCCTGCCTGGGTGACAGAGTGAGATACCTTCTCGAAACACAACAAAACAAAAAAAAACAAAAAAAACCCTCAGGTTTTGGAACTTCTTCCAGCCATAATGGAATGAAAGCAACCAGATTTTCCCTTCTGTCTTAACAATTAAAAACTTGGGGGAAAAAATAAAAGAAAATGTGTTTTCAGATATTAAACAATGAGTGGAATGGGACAGAGAATACTGAGACAGGGAAAACAAAGGAGGTAAACCCTGTGAATGCATCAGCTCACTGCGTGGAGAGGATGTCCAGGCCACAGCACAAGGAGGGGGTACGTAAGTGGAGCCCAGTGGTCTCCCTTTATTAATAAGAGAAAATTCAGAGTTTGGGGGAGATCAAGGTACCTAGAATTTGCATGGCAGAGCCCTGGAGAGGAGATGCACATAAAATGAGAGTCTCAGAGATCCACAGAGTTCCCTCTTCAGCAGAATGCTAATCAGCACATGAGAACCAAGGAAAAGATTAGAGAGAATCAGTTGGAATAATCTGGAGAGCTCATACAGGGCTGGGAATAGTTCGTCTTTGCACCAATCAGTGTGCAAAGAAATCCTAACACACACAAAGTAGACTCATTAGATACCTCAGTAGACAGGCAAAATTGACAGTAGACAAAAGGCTATTCTAAACTCACCTAACAAAGCTTAAAAGCTAGTCTTAAAAGGATCAAATTATTTCTGAGTAATTTAACTGTGTCCAAGAACAAAGTCCAAAAATACTTAAAGGAATACTAAAACGTCTTCATTTATCTATGTAAAATTCACAGTGTCTGGCATCAATCCAAAACCAGCAGGCATACAAAGAAGCAGGAAATTCAACCTATATTAAAAAGAAAACATAATTTAAAAGACTTAGTAATGACACACATTATAGACTTATAAACCAATGATGTTAAAATAGCTATTATAAATACATTTATATGTTCAAGAAGGTAGGGGAAATTATGTATATGATAACGAGACATGGAAGATATTAAAATACTTTATTTCTAAAGTAAAGATATATCTGAGATAAAATATACACAGGATGAGATTAACAGCAAATTAAATATAGCAAAAGGCTAGTGAATGTGAAGGCATACTAATAGAAAATATCCAAAATGAAATAAGAGATTGGGCACATCGGTTCATGTCTGTAATACCCAATCCCTAGTACTGGGGTGGTAGCTGTGAAGAGCTGGCAGCCAGTGAAGAAGTTTGACCTGTTTCAAGCTTTGTAAAAACCCCCAACCTCAGAGCACTGTCAATATTTTTATAACATTTCTCCTTGACTTGTAGGTGGCCATTCTCTCCCTGTCTTCACATTGTCCTCCCTGTGCGCATATCTGTGTACAAATTTCCTTTTCCTATGAGGACACCAGTCACATTGATTAGAATTCACCGTAATGACTTCATTTTAACTTAATTACCTTTTTTAAACCCCTGTTTCCAAAAACAGCCATGTTTTAAGACAGTGGGGTGAGGACTTCACCATTTTGAGGGGAACACAATTCAGCCCATAACAAAAAAGAGCCTGGCCAAAAATCTAAAAGGGTGACTTGGAGAACAAGTCATATGATAACAGAGGACTTTGTAAAGCTCTGACATATTCCTGGAGATCCAGAAGGCTACACGTGCTGCACAGGGCCAAGTGCATGGTCAGGGAAAACTAGAGAAGGATCCAGTAACTTACATTTGGGCAAACTTGTAGCCCTGTGCAAGCAAGAAGTAAATGTTAATGCTGACTTATAAACCACTTTAGATTTGAAGATGTGCCTTCGCATACAAATCTCCTTGGCAAAACATTGAAGACACTGGATCAAGGCATTAAGAAAATCTTCCAACCAATCATTGGATAATTACCAAACTATGTTGACCTAGAGGTGACCCCTAAGAAGACAGGCTTGAAAGTAAAAATGAGAATTTTTAAAAAGTAATCAGGAAACTCAGTGGCTGCACACGCCAGGAAATACAAAATCTACAGAATTGGTTTAGAAAAGTCATGGGAAAAAAAAAAAGTATCGAGCAGGATTTTTTTTTTTTAATTAGCTTGATTGAGTCATTTCATGACATACACATGTTTCAAAACATCATATTGTACATGATAAATATATATACTCTTTATCTGTCAATTTAAAAACCCCAAAGCAATAACAAAATTGGAGGATAGAAGGAGGATCTGAATCTAATATTGCTACAATGTCTTCTCCTCTAAAATGTCCAGTTTTAACAAAAACAAAAAATCAGACATGCAAAGAAATGAGAAAGTATGGCCCACACATAGGAAAAAAACTGCATTTGATCGGAAACATTCTTGAGAGGGACAAGCTGTTGGATTTAGTAGACAATGACTTTAAAGCAGCTATTAAAAATAAGTTTAAAAAAGAATACTATGTTAAAATAGTTAAAGGAAAGTATAAAAACTATGTCTCCCCAAATAGAGAGTGTCTATAAAGAGATAAAAGTTGTAAAAATCAACAAATAGAATTTTTGGAGTTGAAAAGTACAATAACAGAAATGAAAAATTCTCTATATGAGTTAAACCGGTAGTTTTAGCAGAGAAAAGTGTAACTGCCCAATGAGTTCTTCTGGCCTGCTAAACAGAAAAGCCAACTCACTGAAGCGGTGGTATTGCAGCAGTAAAAATGTAATTATCACAGGACCAGCCAAGTGAGAAGACAGGAGATAATCTCAAATCTGCCTCCCTAAAAGCTCAGAGGCTAGGGTTTTTAAAGATAATTTGGCAGGCAGGGTTCTAGGGAATGGGTACTGCTGATTGGTTGCAGATGAAATCATAGGAGTGTACAAACTATCTTCACATGCTGAATCAGTTTCTGGCAGGGGGCTCACAGGACTGATTGAGCCAGTTCCTTGTTGTAAGTCATGGGTCTGGGTGGAATCAGTTTGTCACCAGAATACACAAGTCTGAAAAATATTTCAAACACCAATTTTAGGTTTTGACAATAGTCATGTTATCTACAGGAGCAATTGGAGAAGTTACAAATCTTGTGATCTCCAGAGCAGTAAACAACTATAGAAAGGTGAGGTAGGGAACAATGGCTTGTTATCATTAACTATGTGTATATTTTAGCAGAATTCAGGCTCCTCCTATAATCCTAATTTTGTGGCCTTTCATTAGTCTTACAAAGGTGGTTTTTGTCCCTTAGCAAGGAAGGGGTTAGTTTCAAGAAGGGACTGTTAACATCTTTGTTTAAAAGTTAACAGAGGCAATTAGCTTGTGAGGTTAGAAGCAAGATGGAGTCAGCTTAGATTTCTCTCACTGTGAACAATTTTTGTAAAGACAATTTCAGAAGAATGTTCAGGAAACTTGAAACTAGGCCAATAGATATTATGCAGTCTGAGGATAGAAAGAATAAAGAATAAGAAAAAATGAACAGAGCCTCAGAGACCTGTGGAACACTATCAAAATAACACATTTGCATAATGAGAGTACCAAAAAGAGAGCATGTAGAAAGGGATGTAAAAATTACTTGCCTACATAAAAATATTTTTATTGATATACAATAGTTGTACATATTTTGAGTACATGTGATATTTGATACCTGTATACTATGTGTAATGATCAAATCAGGGTAACTGGTGTATCTATCATCTCTGACCACCTTTTCTTTGCATTGGTAACATTACAACTGTTCTGTTCTATCTATTTTGAAATATATAGTCAGTTATTGTTAACTATAATTTCCCTGTTGTACTATCGAATATTAGAACATGTTCCTTCATCTATAATAACTATTTTTGTACCCTTTAACCAACTTCTCCTTATCCCTCCACCCCGTTGAAAGACATAAAAATATTTTAACCCAAAATATATTTATTTAACATATTTTGAGATGGCTGAGATGGTTGTCAAAAAGCCAGCAAACATACGTAGTCCAGCAAAGCTGTCTTTTGTGGAGAAAATTTGTATCTGTAGAGAATCTGCATTGACGCAGCCAGGCCTTCTCTTGTCTGGAGCTAGAAAAGATTAACTGACAGTCTGACACATTTTAAAGGTCTGAAAGTAACATTTACCATCTAGTCTCTCTGAGGGCTGCTACTTGTGAGATTTCACTTATATAATGAGATCATCTTTGCTAGCCAAGTATCTTCTTTTCCTCCCATAACCAGATGCTGCTATAACCTGATTTACCACCAAAACCTGATTTTGGCCATACTCTGAGCCCCCATTCTTTCTGTAACCTCCAGATGGTATATAAACTTCTGCACACCCTTGGAGGTGGGAAGACATTCTGTGGCTCTCTCTGTGCACATGTTAATAGAGTTATATGCTTTTTCTCTTACTAACCTGCCTTGAGTTGATTTTTCCACCTTCAAATAAATATTTTAAAACTTCCCAAATCTGATTTTAAAACACATTTGATACTGTGGTGGGCAGAACAATGACCCTTCAAAGATGTTCATATTCTAATCATCAAAATTTGTGAATATGTTACCAGAAGAAACTGCAGATATAATTGTTAGAGATGTTGAGATGAGAAGGTTATCCTAGATTCTCTGCATGAACCCAGTGTAATCACAAAGGTCTTTATAAGACAGAGGAAGGAGTATCAGGGAAGTGCTGTGTGATTAAGACTTGAGAGGCAATTGATAGACTTGAAAATGTAGGAAGAGGCCACAAGCCAAGAAATATAATCAATCTTTTAAAGCTTGAAAAGGCAAGAAAATAATTCTTTTCTAAAGCCTCTAGAAGGAATGTGGCCCTTTTGACACCTTGATTTTAGCCCAGTGAACTCATGTTAGACTTCTGACCTCCAGAGCTATTCTAAATCACTATTTGTAGTAATTTACTATGGCAGCAGTAGGAAATTAACACCTACATATCCAAAAACCTCAAAAAACCTCAATTAAAAGAAAATTTAAAAGATCCATACCTCAATATGTCATTGTCAGACTCTGGTAAAAAGCCAAAGACAAAGAGAAAATCATAAAAGCAGCAAGAGAAAATGACTCATCACATACAAGGTCTTATAAAAAAGATTTACAGTTGACTTTTCATCAGAAACTATGGAGGTCAGAAGGCAGTGGGATAACATAGTCAATGTGCTGAAAGAAAAAGAATGTCAATGAAGAATTCTATATAAAACAATAAGAATTCCATCTTCTAAATGAAAGAGAGAGGTATTTCTTCTTCTGAAAGATGGAGTAGAGTGCTTTTCTCTATGCCTTCCTCTAACTAAAGCTCAAAACTCTGGACATGCTATATCGGAAAACATGAGAAAACTCTGAAAGGTGGTGAAGAAGGCAGACTAGTCAGGGACCTTGGAACTTTGGATGCATGGAAAAACATGGTAGTGAGTTAGCTGTTTTAATTTTGTCTTATATATCTACATGCTGGCAACCCAGAAATACCAGTGGGTACAGACAAAGTGGGGAAAAGCCTGCTGTCTTCAGTCACAGGATCAGAAAGGTGGCAGCACAGCAAGACAGAAAAAATTTAGACAAAAACTGCTCTACTTTAGCCAAACACCACAGAAAAAAACTGAAGCTCCACCCCCACACTTGTTAACAAAGGCCTAGTGGGGAGAATAGATATCCCCAAGTGAGACTATTCCTCACCATATTCCCTGCAGTTTCAGTGAAGACCACATGAGGAGCTTGGACATCCACCTCCACTCAGTGGTAATGAGGAGACTTTCCCATTCTTGTTGGGGTGGTGTTAGGGAAGGCCAAGTCAGGACTATCACAGTCACCCAGCAGTAACAAGGTCACCCACCACCATGCCAGGAAGTTCATGTCAAGAGCAGTTCTGGGGCATGCCTGCCTTTCCCAGCCAGGGTGGTATCAACAGAAGTCTAGTAGGGAGCCAGATATTCCATTCCCACCAACAGTAATGAAGAGTCTCCTCTCCATAACCAGGTGTTAGTGGACGTCAAGTGAAAAATCTGGACTTCCACCCCTACTTTGCAGTAATAAGGGAGCACCATCCCCCATCCTTTGCAGGGGTGGTGTAAGAGGAGGCTTGTAGAAACAGAAGGTTTAAAAAAGATCTAGAGTTTATAACAATACTCAAATGTGCAGATTTTAATAAAAAGTTCACTTATACCAAAATATAGGAAGATTTCAATTTTAATGATAAAAGGCAGTCAATAAAAAACAAAACCAACATGACATATATGCTAAAATTTTATGGCAAGGATTTTAAAGCAGCCACCATGTAACTGCTTCAACAAACAATGACAAAATGCTCAAAACAAATGAAAAGAAAATAATAATGTCTCAGCAGAGAAAGAGAAGACTTAAAAAAAAAGTGGAAATTTAAAAAAATATAATAACCAAAATGAAAAAAATCAGTGGATGAGTTAAAAAGCTGAATAAATGGTACAGAGGAAAGAATCAGAGGACATGCAAATAAAACAATAGAAATTAAACAATCTGAACACCAGAGAGAAAACAGATTGAAAACAAATGAACAGAGCCTCAGGGACCTGTGGAATTATAACAAAAGATCTAGCATTCATATTGTAATCTCAGGAAAGGAGAGAGAGGGTGGGGCTAACAATGTTCAAAGAAATAGTAGCTGAAAACCTCTCAAATCTGGCAAAAGACATAAACCTACCAATCAAGATGTGCAAAGCCAAAATAGAATAAGCTCATTGAAATCCATGTGAAGAGTCAACAGACAAACTACGGAAAACTGAAGGGAAAAAAAGTCTTGAAAGCAGTGAAAGAAAACGACATCTTGATGAGAGGGAAGAAACAAACTCCACTGATAGTGGATTTCTCATCAGAAACCATGGAGGCCAGAAGGAAGTGGTACAACATTTTTCAAGTTCTGAAAGAAAAGAACTGTAATTCTAACTCCAGTGAATATATCCAGCAAAAATAACCCTTTAGGAATGAAGAAAAAATTAAGATATTCTCAGATGAAGGAACACCAAAAGACTGTCACCAGAAGATCTACTATTAAAAAACTTTTAAAATGAAACTTCTCTGAAGAGAAAGGAAATGATGAAAGAAGAAATGTTGAAACATCAGGAAGTAAGAAAGAGCAATGAAAAGAGTATAAATATGGGTAAATACAATAGACTTCCCTTTTCCCATGAAGTTTTCTAAGTTTTATGATTGAAGCAAAATTATAACACTGTCTCATGTATTACTCAGTGTATGTAGAGCAAATATTTAATAAATGATTTAATGGGAGAGGGTAAAAAGATGTAAAAAGGTAAATTTTCTACACATCTCTAGAATTGAAAAAATGTTTATACAGGTAGACTGTCATAAGTTATACATATATAATACCTAGAACAGTCACCAAAAATATTCCATTAAGAGATAAACTCAAAAGACTATAAATAAATCAAAGTAGAATTTATTTAGTGTTCAGATAACCCCCAGGAAGGTAGGGAAAAAATACTACAGAGAAGTGAACAACAGAAAGAGCAAATAGACAACAAAAATAAAACAGCAGACTGAAACCCTAATATATCAATAAGTATATTACGTTTAAATGGTCTAAGCATGTCAGGTAGAAGACAGAGATTGGTAGATTTTAAAAAACAAACCTCCACCAGCACCACCAAAAACCACAAAATGGCCCACTAACTATATATCTCTACAAGAAACTTATATTAAATAAAACAATAAAGATATACTGAAAGTAAAAGGCTGGATAAAAAGTACAGCAGCAGTGGGTACATTAATATCATATTTAAAAACAAAGGATTAAGGGGAACTTTATATCGTAAGAGTCAATCCACCAAGAAGACCAGGTAATTCTAAATGTATATACACCAAAAAACAGAGCTTTGAAACATGTTAAATAAAAGTTGAGAGAGCTAAAAGGAGAACTTGACAAATCAAAAATTATATAATAATTAAAATTATCAGAGTATATTATCTGATTATAATAGAATCACACTAGAAATCAGTAACAGGAATGTAACAGTTAAGTCTCCAAACACTTGGAAACCAAACAACTTTTAAATAGTCCATGAGTAAAAGAAAGAGCCTTAAGGGAAATTGATAAATACTTTGAATGGGATGAAAATAAAAATACAGCATATCAAAAACTTTGGAATATAGCTAACCCAGTGCTGAAAGGAAAATTTAAAGCACTAAATAATTACATTAGAAAAGAGGAAAAGTTTAGAATTCTTAGTCTAAACTCTCACCACACACACACACACACACACATACACACACACGGAAAAAAGAGAGAAAAATAAGCAAGGAGAGAGGAAGGAAATGATGCAGAAATCAATGAAATTGAAAACAGGAAATAATAGAGAAAATTTATGAAAAAATCTCATTCTTTGAAAATATCAGTAAGATTGATAGACATCTAGTAAGACTGAGAAAGAGAGATGACACAAATACTGATATCAGAACAAAACAGGGGATATCATCAGAGACCCTGCCAATATCAAATGAATAGTAAGAAAATATGATAAATAATTCTACACATATAAACTTGACAAGTTAGATGAAATGGACCAATTTCTTGAAAAGCACAAACTGTCACAACTTACTTAATATAAAATAGATAATTTGAATAGCCCTATCCATAACTATTAAAAAAATTAACTTTTTCATTTTAAAAATACAGTATAAGAAACTTCCAAGCCCAGATGGGTCCACTGGAGAATTCCACCAAACTTTTAAAGGATTAACATCAATTTTACGTAATCTCTTCCAAAAAACACAAGAAAAAGGAAAACTTCCCAAATCATTTTATGAAGTGAATATTACTCCAATTCTAAAATTAGACAAAGACATCAAAAGGAAGGAAAACTATAGATCAATATTCTTCATAAATATAGGTACAAAAATTCTTAACCTACCAGCATATAGAATTCAGCAATATGTAATAAGAATTATACACCACTACCATATGGGATTTATTCCAGGAATGCAAGACTGGTTCAATATTAAAAACTAATCAACGTGATTCAGCATATTAATAGGCTAAAGAAGAAAAGTCACATGATAATATTAATTGTATTACATCATTTTTTGTGTTAATGTAAATAAATGCCTGAGGCTGGGTAATTTATAAAGAAAAGAGGTTTAATTGGCTCATATCTCTGTAGGCTCTACCTGAAGCATAGTGCTGGCATCTGCTTCTGGTGAGGGCTTCAGGAAGCTTTCAGTCACAGTGAAAGAAAAAGGGGGAGCCAGCACATCATGTGATGAGAGTGGGAGCAAAAGAGAGAGAGGGTGGTGCCACACACTTTTAAACAACCAGATCTCTTGTGAACTCACTCACCATCATGAGGACAGCCCAAGCCATTCATGATGGATATGCCCCCATGACCCAAACACCTCCCAGCAGGGCCCACCTCCAACACTGGGGATTACATTTCACCATAAGATTTGGAGGGACCAAACATCCAAATGGTATTATCAGTGCAGAAAAAGCATTTGACAAAATCTAATACACAACCTTGGCAAAAACTCTCCGAAAAATAGGAATAGAGGGGGTTGTTCTCAAGTTGATAAAGGGAATATACAAGAAAAACCCACATCTAACATTGCATTTAGTGGTCAAAGATCAGGAACAAGACAAGGATGTCTGCTCTGACTACTCTCAATTCACTGTAGTGCTGGAAGTTCTAGGCAGTGCAATAAGGCAAAAAAAATTTTTAAAGGCAGGTAGATCAGGAAAAAAGAAATAAAACTGTTCTTATTTGCAGATGATATAATGGTCTATGTGGAAAATCCTAAGATACCTACAAAAAAATCCTAGAACCAATAAATGAGTACAGCAAGGTCACAGATTAGCAAACAAAGTATCAACTGTACATCTATATTCTATTAATGAGAATGTGTGAAGTAGGAGACAGGACTTGACTTCGGAGGTGGGACTCAACTCTGGAAGTGGGGCTCAGATACCAGACCAAATTGAGCACTAGCTAAAACAGGGATGGGGTGGGAGCACCTTCCCCTAAGACATGCCCACCAGTGTGCCACCTGTTTACCAGTGGCATGGCAAGACCTGGAAGTTACCACCATTTTTCTTAAAATTTTTCATAATCTGTCTCTTAATTTGCATATAATTAAAAGTGGATATGAATACGATGGCAGAACTGCCCTGAGCTACTACTCTGGGCTCACTGCCTGTTGGGCAGCCCTGCTCTGCAAAGAGTAGTACCTCCACTGCTGCTGTACACTGCCGCTTCAATAAAAATTGCTGCCTGACACCACCAACTTGCCCTTGGATTATTTCCAGGGTTAGATTAAGAACCCTCCCAGGCTAAGCCCCAGTTGTGGGGCTCAGCTGTCTTGCATGATGTGGAAACCAAAAATTTTAAATACAATACCATTTACAATTGTTAAAAAAAAAAATGCTTAGGCATAAATGTAATGAAACATACACACAACCTGTATGCTGAAAACAACCAAATGCTCATGAAAGAAATCAAAGAAGTTCTAAAAATAAGTGGAAGAGCATATGTGTTCATGGATTGATCAATATAGTCATGTCAATTCTCTCCAAATTGGTATTTACAGGTTTAATACATTTTCCATCAAAATCCCAGTGAGATTTTTAACAGATATAGACAAAATTATTCCAAAATTTAAATGAAAAGGTAAAGGAACTAGAATAGCTAAAGCAATTATGTTTTAAAAAGAATTAAATGGGAAAAAGTACTGTACCTTACAACAAGGCTGTGTAGTATTAGTGTAAGGATAAGACACATGGATCAATGGAACAGAATAAACAACCTAGAAGCAGACTTAATGTGGTATGGGTAACTGATTTAAGATGAAAGTGTAAAATCAATTCAGTCTTTCAAGTAAATGGTGATGAAACATTTAGATATCCATGTTTAAAAAAACTAAACCTCAACCTTACACTTTATACTAAAATTAACTCAAAATGCATCATATATTTAAACTTAAACCATAAAACTATAAAACTTTTAGGGAAAAGCATAGGAGAAAATTTTGTGGACCAATGATTTGGTGAACACATTTTAGACATAATACCAAAGGCTTGATCCATAAAAGAAAAAAAATGGTAAATTGACATCATCAAAATTTAAAATTTTTTCTCTCTGGAAGATCAGAGGACAAAAAAAAAGCTACAGATCTGGAGAAAATATTTTCAAACTATATATCTGACAGAGGGCTCATCTAGAATTATAAAGAAGTCTCAAACTTCACAATAAAAAATCAAATTAGAAAATTGGCAAAATACACAAGGAGGCATTTCATAAAATAAGTTATGTAGATAACAATGATATTCAATGTCACCAGCCATTAGGGAAAAGCAACAGAAGACCATGAAGAGTTACAGCATACCCATTAGAATAGCTCAAATAAAAAAATAGTACCAAATATTGGCAAGGACATGGAGAAACTGGATCTCTCTCACAATGCTAATGGGAATATAAAATAATACAAGCACTCTGGGAAATAGTTTGATAGTTTCTTTACAAACTAAATGTGCATTTGCTATACAGTCCATCAGCTTTTCACCAGGCCATTTATCCCTGAGAAATGAATGTTGACGTCCATACTAAAGCTTGTACATGATTGTTCAGATGAGCATTTTTATATATAATAAATTGTATAGTGGTGTATAAGCTATATTTATATAACTATATATATATAACATTTCATTGTATAGCCCCAAACTGGAAACATTCAGTATGTCCTCTAGTTAATGAATAGTTAAACAAACTGTGGTACTTCCATCATGGAATACTACTCAGCAATAACAAATAATGAACTACCAGCAGTCCTGCCCTATAAGAAATACTAAAGGGTGTTACCTCAGGCTTGAAGGAAAGAACAGGCTGGGCGCGGTGGCTCAAGCCTGTAATCCCAGCACTTTGGGAGGCCGAGACGGGCAGATCACGAGGTCAGGAGATCAAGACCATCCTGGCTAACACGGTGAAACCCCGTCTCTACTAAAAAATACAAAAAACTAGCCGGGCGAGGTGGCGGGCCTCTGTAGTCCCAGCTACTCGGGAGGCTGAGGCAGGAGAATGGCGTGAACCCGGGAGGCGGAGCTTGCAGTGAGCTGAGATCCAGCCACTGCCCTCCAGCCTGGGGGACAGAGTGAGACTCCGTCTCAGAAAAAAAAAAAAAAGAAAGAAAGAACACTAGAGAGTAATCCAAATGTTCACGAAACATTAAAGAACACCAGTAAAAGTAATTAAGTGGAGTAAATATAAAAGTCATTATAAACTTATATTTAAAATTTTTTCTTCTCTTAACTGATTTTAAAGACTACTGTTTAAATAATACTTATGGCTGGGCATGGTGGCTCACATCTGTAATCCCAGCACTTTGGGAGGCCAAGGCAGATGGATCACCTGAGGTCAGGAGTTCAAGACCAGCCTGGCCAACATGGTGAAACCCTGTCTGTACTAAAAATACAAAAATTAGCCAGGCACAAGGGCGTGCGCCTGTAATCCCACCTACTTGGGAGGCTGAGGTGGAAGAATCACTTGAACCCAGGAGGTGGAGGTTGCAGTGAGCAGAGATTGTGTCACTGCACTCTAGCCTGGGTGACAAAGTAAGCCTCCACCCCCACTGCCCAAAAAAATAAATAAATAAATACATCAAATAAAAAATTTTTTTTAAATAAAATAATACTTACAAATTTGTGTTAATGAGCTTATAATGGGACGGGAGTTATATAGAAGCAAAGTTTTTATAAACTACTGGACTTAAGTTAATATTAATCATAACTTTTTAGGTTTAGATTAAGACACAGATTTCATGCAATACTCATAGCAAACACTTAAAAAACTTTTAAAATATATAGTAAAAAAAACTTCAGTATATGGGAAATCTCTGTACCTTCTGCACGATTTTGCTGTAAACCTAAAAATGCTCTAAAAAATAAAGTCTATTTTTATTTATTTATTTATTTATTTATTTATTTTTATTATTATTATTTTTTTGAGACAGAATCTTGCTCTGTTGCCCAGGCTGGAGTGCAGTGGCGCGATCTCGGCTCACTGCAAGCTCCGCCTCCCAGGTTCACGCCATTCTCCTGCCTCAGCCTCCTGAGTAGCTGGAACTACAGGCGCCCGCCACCACGCCCAGCTAATTTTTTGTATTTTTAGTAGAGATGGGGTTTCACCGTGGTCTTGATCTCCTGACCTTGTGATCCGCCCGCCTCGGCCTCCCAAAGTGCTGGGATTACAGGCGTGAGCCACCGCGCCCGGCCTATTTATTTATTTCAAGATGGAGTCTCATTCTGTCACCCAGGCTGGAGTGCAGTGGCATGATCTCGGCTCACTGCAATCTCTGCTTCCCCGGTTCAAGTGATTCTCCTTCCTCAGCTTCCTGAGCAGTTGGCATTACAGGCATGTGCCACCGTACCTGGCTAACTTTTATATTTTTAGTAGAGACAGAATTTCACCATGTTGGCCAAGCTGGTCTCAAACTCCTGGCCTCAAGAGATCTGCCTGCCTCGGCCTCCCAAAGTGCTGGGATTACAGGCGTGAGCCACCACAGCTAGCTGAAAGTCTATGTTTAGTCACCAAAACAATAAAAAACTAACAAAGGAGTTTAAATGCTACATTTGAAAATCTCTATAAACACAAAAGGTAGCAGTAGTAGAGGAACAAAAATACATAAAATATATAGAAAACAAATTGCAAAACAGCAGATGTAACTCCTATTATTTCAATAACTACGTTAAATGTAGGTGGATTAAACACTACAAATAAAAGGCAGGGATTCAGATTGGATTAAAAAGCAGGATCCAGGCCAGGCACAGTGGCTCACACCTATAATCCCAGCACTTTGGGAGGCCAAGGCGGGCAGATCACCTAAGGTGAGGAGTTTGAGACCAGCCTGGCCAACATGGTGAAACCCCATCTCTACCAAAAATACAAAAATTAGCCGGGCATGGTAATGGGTGCTGTAATCTCAGCTACTTGGAAGGCTGAGGCAGGAGAAATCAGTTGAACCCAGGAGGCTGAGGCTGCAGTGAGCCAAGATCATGCCACTGCACTCCAGCCTGGGTAACAGAGTGAGACTTCACCTCAAAAAAAAAAAAAAAAAAAAAAAAAAGGCAGGATCCAATTATATGATATGTGTTTCTTCAAGATATATACTTTCAATTCAAAAATACAAATACATTGAAAGTAAAAGGATGGAAAATATACACTGTGCAAGCTGTAAAGGAGCTGGAATGACCATATTAATATCAGAAAAAATAGACTTTGAGACAAACAAGCTTACTTCAGACAAAGAGGGAGATTTTGCAATGGCATAAAGGTCAATTCAGAAGGAGGCTTTAATTATTACAAACACATACGCATTTAAGAGCAGAGATCCAAAGATATGAAACAAAAACTGACAAAATTGAAAAGTGAAATAGATAATACAATAATAATTGGATGTTTCAATACTCCACTATCAGTAATGGATAAGAATATAGACAGAAAACCAGCAAGGATAGAAAAGACTTCAAGACACTATTAACTAGATATAACAGACCTCTATCAAATACTCCATCCAACAGTAGAATACACATTCTTTTCAAGCACATGTGGAATATTCTCCAGGATAATCACATACTGGGCCACAAAGCAATAACGAATTTAAAGGGTTTATTTATTTTTATTTTTTAAAAGATTTCAGCATTTAATGTAGATTCAAGGGGTACATGTGCAGGTTTGTTACATGGGCATATTCCATGATGCTGAGGTTTGGTGTGTGATTGTGCTCATCACTCAGGTAGTGACCATGGTATCCAATAGTTAGTTTTTCAACTCTTGCCTCCCTTCTTACCTCCCCACTATAGTAGTCTCCAGTGTCTATTATTCCCATCTTTATGTCCATGTATCCCAATGTTTAGTGCTCACTTGTAAGTGAGAACATGCAGTATTTGGTCTTCTGTGTCAGTGTTAATTTGCTTAGCATGATGACCTACAACTTCATCCATGTTGCTGCTAAGGACAGGATTTCATTCTTTTTTATGGCTGTGTAGTATTCCGTGGTGTGTATGTACCATATTTTCTTTATCCAATCCTCCATTGATGGGTACCTAGGTTGATTCCATGCCTTTGCTATCATAAAGTGATATGACGAACATCTGAGTGCATGTGTCTTTTTTTTGTAGAATGATTTATTTTCTTTTGGGTATATACCCAGTAATGGGACTGCTGGGTTAAGTGGTAATTTTTGTTTTTTTAAGTTTTTTGAGAAATCTTCAAACTGCTTTTCACAGAGGATGAACTAATTTACATTCCCACCAACAGTGTATAAGCGTTCTCTTTTCTCCACAGCCTCACCAGCATTTGTTACTTTTTGGTTTTTTAAAAATAGCCATTCTGACTGGTGTGAGATGGTACCTTGTTGTGGTTTTGATTTGCATTTCTCTGGTGATTGCTGAGGTTGAGCGTTTTTTCATATGTTTGTTGGTCACTCGTATGTCTTCTTTTGAGAAGTATCTGTTCATATCCTTTGCTCACTATTTAATGGAGTTTTTTCTTTTTTGCTTGCTGTGTTGTTGAGGTATGAAATTCTTTTCTCAGCTTGGTTAGCTCTGTTGTTAAGGCTTTCCATTGTATTTTGAAATTCTTGTAGTGAATTTCTCAATTTCAGAGGCTCAGTTTGATTCTTTTTAAAATAGCTATGTTGTCTTTCAATTCTTGGATCATTTTACTGCCTTTCTTAGTTTGGATTTCAACTTTCTCTTGAATCTTGTTGAGCTTCCTTGCCATTCAGATTCTAAATTCTAAATCTGTCATTTCAGACATTTCAGTCTGGTTAGGATGTGTTGTTGGGGAGCTGGGGCGATCCTTTGTAGGTAAGGAAACACTCTGACTTTTTGAATTGCTGGAGTTCTTGCCCTGATTCCTTCTCACCAGAGAGGGCTGGTGTTTCTTTGTCTTTTTAAAGTTGCTGTTGACTGAGTGGGGCTTTTTGTTTTTATATTCTTTTTTTCCTCTTGAGGGTTTGACTGTGGTGTATGTTGTGTACAGTCAATTGGCTTCATTTCTGGGTGCTTTCAAAGGGCATAGGCTCTGTAGGTATTCCTGAATTGTAGCTAGTTTCCTGCACTGGGTTTCACAGGCTTTGCCTGCCCAACGAATTTTTGGTTGGTAGTGTAATTCATGCCATGATCCAGTAGATGGCACTTAAGAGTAAGAGCCCGTGGGTATGCTGTTAGCAGTGCTTAGGGGAAGCCGGAGAGGGGAGGGCAAGACATGTCTCCCTGGTCTTATGTGTTCCTGGGCCTTGGGGGACCCCCTCCAATCACTAGCACTGTGCCTACGTTCCTTAGCTCCATTGGGCGTCCTGGTGGCCTGCACTCCCACCTCCGTTAGGGGCAGTCTGATCCACAGGTTGGGTCACCAAGAGACCCACCACTCCAGCGAACTTGCTGATTCTCTGAGCTTGGCAGAGTCAGAGAGGGTTGTGGGCTACGTCTGCATTGGCCTGGTGATGCAATGGGTCATGGGCAGAGGATCCCTGGGCAGGGTGGTAGCATCACGAGTGTGCAGCTGGTGTGGCATCCATGGCCTGGGTTTTTAATTTTTGCCCAGGAGATGGCTACTGGGTCTACTCAGCTTGCACTACCCCAGCTGGGCCTCCCTCAGGTGTTTGCGCCAGGAGGAGACCTGACCAGCTAGATTTCTCAAGCATTCCACATCCAGATCGCTGAGTTGTTCCAGGTGTTCCAAGCCTTGGGGCCCTCTTGGGCAGAAGCTGCAGTTGGCCAACAGGCGAGGCTCTTCCCAGGCCAGCCTTGCATAGGAAGAGTGCTCAACTCCCACACCAGCACATAGCCACGAACTCACGCCTCACTCTTCTCAGTGTTCTGAGAGTGGAGGCTTCTCCCTCGCTTGAGGTCAGGTCACAGATCTCAGCTTGATGCCCCTAGGCAGTGTGCACAATCCCTGGGGGTTGGAGACCAGGCCCATGGCTTTGTCCTCTGGCCTCTTGGGTTGAGTACCAGCTGTGCTCCAGGGAGCCAAAGTGCTCCCAGGCTGTTGGCAGAAACACTCAGGTGGGGCAGTGGAGGATGGAGGCTGGAGGCTGTGCTCTGTGCTCCCTCTTGCAGGAGCAGCCAGGCATGTGGCCTTCGGAGGAGCTGGTGGACAAGGGCCATGTGTATCAGATGTGCCCCTGTCCCATGGGAAAGGTAGCTCTGCTCTCTTCCAGCCTGGCAGTCAGCAGGGGCTAGAGGCACACACAGTAACATGGCGAGCCTTGGTGAATGAGAGCCTATGGTCACATTTTGCTATAGCTCTGGGCTCCATGCAGATTCCAGTTCTGCTTCTGTCTACTTTCAAGGCAGTTTCCTCTATCAATTCAAATGTCTTTGGGGATCACAGGATCTCTTGTAGTTTGGATCCCAGAGGTGTGTGGCAGGAGTGTGGTGCCTGGGAGTTCCTTCACTCACTCCTTCCCTAGGACCTGCTCAGGACCAGGAGCTGGTCTTGGCACTCTCGGTAACTCCATGCAGGTGTCCTAGCTTCCTCCTTCTCCAACCTCAGTGTCTCTGTCACCTCTCTATCAACTTTTTGTGTTTTTTCTCAAATGATCTGTTTGAACTATGATGTTTTACTTGAAATCCTGGATTCTCTCTGTGGGAGAGGCATTTCCTGGCTGTGTCTAGTCAGCCATTTTGTCCCTTTCCATGAAAGGATTTAAATAATACAAAGTATGTTCCCCAGACACAATGGAATTAAATTAGAAACCAACAACAAAATGAAATTTGGAAACTCCACAAATATTTGGAAATTAAGCAATATATTTCTGAATAATTCAGGTCAAGGAAGACATTACCAAAAATTTAGAAAGTATTTTAAATTGAATCAGTATTAAAACCACACATATTACAATTTATGGGATGCAGCTGAAGCAACATGGAGAAAAACTTATATGACTTTAAATGCCTGTGTTAAAAAAGAAAAAAATATTTTAAATTAAATGAAAAGCATAATAAGGGAATATGATGAGGAACTTTATGCCAACAAATTAGACAACTTAGGTGAAATAGTCAAATTCTTAAAAAACCCCATAAACTACCAAAACTAACTCAAGAAGAAATGAAACATCTGAACAGATGTAAAATTTGTAAAGAAATTAGTAGTTAAAACCTTCTCACAAATACAAACTCAGACTTACATGACTTTGCCAGTGAATTCCATCAAACACTTAACAAAGACCTAAGACTGCTGCTCCACAAGCTCTTCCAGAAAGTAGAGGCAGAAGGAACAGTTTCCAACTCACTCTATGAGGCCATATCATCCTCATACCAAAGTAAGATAAGCATATTACAAGAAAATAAAATGATAGACCAACATCTCTTCTGAATATAGATGGAAATATTAGAAAATGAAATATAAGAATATGAAAAAGAATTATACACCATGACTAGGTAGGATGTATTCTGGAGTGCAACATTGTTTAACATCCAAAAAACAATTAATTAAATACATCATATTAAAATAATATAAGACAAAACCACATGATAATTTCAATAAATGCCAAAAAATATTTGACAAAATTCAATACCTATTTATGATTTTTAAAAATCTCAAAAGACTTGGAATAAAAGATAACTTTCTCAGTCTGGTGAAAGCCATCTACAAAAAAACCTATGGCAAACATCAGTCTTAATAAAAGGCTGAAGACTTTCCCTCTAAGATTGGGTAAAAGGCAAGGATGTTCGCTCTAACCTCTTTGATTCACTCTAACCTCTATGGGAGGTTGTAATCCATGCCAAAAGAAAATAAAAGGAAAGAAAAGACGTACAGATCAGAAAGGAAAACAAAAAACAAAAAGCAAAAAACTATACCTACGGGCAGATGACACAACTGTGCATGTAGGAAACCCTAGGGAGTCTACACAAGAAACAATAACAACAAAACAAATCCTAGAATTAATAAGGGAATTTAGCAAGGTCACAAGATATGTGATCAATATACAACAATCAATTATATTTCCGCCTACCTGCTATAAGCAATCTGAAAATGGAATTAAGAATTTATAAAAGCATTAAAAAGAATACCACATGTAGGAATACATTTAATAGAAGGTATACAAGTCTTGTACATGGAAAGTTTCAAAACATTGCAGAGTCAGCATCATGCAATATACCTTTGTATAATAACAAACATGCACATGTACTTCCTGATTCTAAAATAAAAGTTGAAAATAGAAGAAAAAAAAAAAAGACCTTGCAGAGGTAATTTGTTAACTCTAAATAAATATACAAACTTTCAATGTTTTCGGATTGGAAAACTCAATATTGTTTAAGATGGCAGTTTTTTCCAAATTGATCTATAGATCTGATGCCATTCAAAATTCCAGTAGATTTTGTGCGGAGACAAACAAGCAGATTCTAAAAATTCTATGAAAACTCAAAAGACTCAGAATAGCAGAAACTATTTTAAAAAAATAAAGCTGGGAACTTGTTCATGTACAGGAAGACTCAATATTAACATGTTAATTATCTCCAAATTGTTCTATAGATTCTGTGTAATACCATTCAAGATAATGGCAGGGATTTTCTCTTTTTTTAAAAAAAAATGACAATTTGATTCTAAAATTTATACGGAAATTTGAAAAACCTAGAATGGGTAACAAAATTTATGTGTACTACATAGTCTTGTAATCAAAGACCCAAATATAAAATCTAAAACTATTAAAGTTCTACAAAAAAATAGGAGACACTTTAATGACATTGGTGAGGCAAAGATTTTATAGATATGACACAAAAAGCAAGAGATAGAAAATATTCATATATTTGCCATCATCAAAATTTAAAAACTTTTACTCTTCAAAAAAATACTCTAATGGAAGTGAAAAGCAAAGCCACAGATTGGGAGAAAGTATCTGCAAACATATATCCAAAAAAGGACTTGTATCTAGTATAAAAAAAATTTACAATTCAACTATAAGACAAACAATCAAATTTAAAAATAGTCAAATTTGAACAGACATTTCACCAAAGAAGATGTATAGGTAGCAAATAAGTATATTAAATATGCTCAACATCATTATTCATTAAGGTCACACAAATTAAAACTAAAATAAGATACCAGTAAACTTCCTCTAGAGTGGCTAAAATTTAAAGGGCCAAACCAAGTGTTGCCAAGGATATGGAACAACTGAAACTTTCATACATTGTTATTAGAAATGTAAAATAACAATCTCTTTAGAAAACAGTTTGGCAGCTTCTTAAAAAGTTAAACATATACCTACCATATGACCTAGTAAACTCACTGTAGGTATTTACCCAAGAGAAAGAAAAGTATATGTCCACACAGAGACTAGTACATTAATATTAATAGCGGCTTTATTTGTAAAACCTCAAGCTGAAAATAGCTCAAATGTTTATCAACAGGTAAATGGTGAAACAAACTGTGGTATATCCATACAATAGAATGTTAACATGAAAAAGAAAGAGTAAAAAAACTGTACAAACTATTGATACATGCAACAACATAAATGAATTTGAGAATAATTATGCTGAGTGTGGGAAGTCAGATTTTTTTAAGAGTACTATGAGATTCCATTTGTATAAAATTCTAAAAAATAAAAAAAAAACCTAACAGATAGTGGGAAGAAAAGGGATTAGTGGTTTCCTAGGGATTAGCAGAAAGGAAAAGGGCATAGGGAATCTTTTATGGGTGATGGAAATATTCACTATCTTGATGTAGTGATAGTTACACTGGTGTATAAATATGTCAAGATACATCTACTTGTACACTTTAAATGTGTGTAGTTTATTGTATTTCAATTGTACCTCAGTAAAGCTATTAGACAAATAAAGATATTTCTTTGTCTTTTAAAGGCATCTTGAAAAGAGTGGTGTAGAGATAATAGAAATAATGGTCATCTAGCAAATAATGAATATTCTAAACATCTGAGCTCTGCACCAGCTGATATAGTGATACAAATGAAGTAGAAAACAATCTTGCCATGGAATACCTTAGTGTCCAGGGACACAGAAAGAGTCAACATGGAAGAATCACTAGAGGAAGTAAGTACTTTATACAGAGTAACACAAGCTTGCACAAAAGACCTAGGCCCAAACAAACTGTATTCATGGCTTAGGCCAGACGAAAGCACACAGGCCTGGCTGAACAGGGAAATAGAGAAAATATTTATCCATTCTGTATGATGTGAAATGCAGAAAGTCTCCTAAATATCTCCATCACCAACATGCCTATATGGCCTAAATGTTCCTAATAGGTCAGAAAATCAAGTTTAAAGCTCCTCTCAGGTAAGCCACCGTTAAGATATACTCATTTTGCCTGGCAACTTAGATCTCTTTGGCTTTTCCTATGACCTTTATTTCATCAAGTGTGCCCAGTGTCACCTCATGAGTTCAAAAAAACAAAAACAAAAACAAAAACAAACAAACGAAAAAAAAGGGTAAGTACTGTATTCTATGGAAAATTGGCAAAAAAAAAAAAAAAAAAAAAAAAAGAGAATGATAAATTTCCGACACTGATGTTTTACAGATTGTGAAGAACGGAATTGGGGAATCTCTAGACTACTTCTATAATTTGTTGGCTTAAACTATTAGGAGTTTAGAGAGTTGCACCTATAATTTTCATGTATAAGAAGAACTCCAGTGAGATCTCAATACATTTCAGATTGCTGTTTCCTTGCCATTCTAAAGTAAGATGGTTAGTGTATCTCAATTGCTCAACACTTTTACAAAAGTAACCTATTGAAATAAGAGCAGTATGATTTCTGCAGAAAAAAACAATGTGTTACTAATTTATTATTCTCTGAGGAATGAGGAAAGTGGATTAGAGAAACCCATGATTCAGAAATATATTAATCATCTAATATGTCCCTAGCAATTAGAACTTTGGAAACCACTCCTATTCTAAAAGTATTGAAAAGTTTTTTATGTTAAAGATTATTAAAAACTGAACTACTTTGGAACTGTTGGAACTTTGACATTGGCAAAGAATAAATAAAGGAAACTTCTCAGAGTAGGGAACTATTTGTTTTTTTGTTTTGAGGCAGGATCTTACTCTGTCACCCAGGCTGGAATGTAGTGACACAATCTTGGCTCACTGCAACCTCCCTGGCTTAAGCAATCCTCCTACCTCAGCCTCCCAAGTAGTTGGGACTACAGGTGCCTGCCACCACACCCAGCTAAATTTTGTATTTTTTGTTGAGATGAGTTTTGCCATGTTGACTAGACTTGCCTCAGACTCCTGGGCTCAAGTAATCTGCCCACCTCAGCCTCCCAAAGTGCTAGGATTACTGGCATGAGCCACTGCCCTGGAAAGTAGCAAAGTTTTGATTGAGGATCTGTCAAGAACCCATGCTTGGGTTGATCTCATTTAATAGCTTTAGATTTATTCTACAACACAATAAATGGTGCACAGTGTCTCTAAGTCTGACAATGGCATGAAACTCTATCTGGAATTAAAGAATCAGTCAAGATTTCAAAATAGACTCCAGGAACATTTCACAGGTTTTTGCCAGGGTGCAAATGAGTCAATAGCATATTACTGTTTTTGAAGAGGTCTCTAATATTAGGTATGTGCCAAGAAATGTTTTCAGAAGCAATTGGGAGTTATTCTCTAAGGACTAGTTTTGTGGACTGCTTTGATTTTTGAAAGAAATAAACAAAATATTGGTCATCAACAAAAAAGAAACTGGAAATACAATACAGAATGTTCAGAGACTATAACCCCTGGAACAGTGTGTGATGTTCTGACTGCTGATCCTCAATGGTGAGAAAATGAAATAAGTAAAGGACAAGAAAAATGAGCTGGGGGATGAGGAGACAAACATGAGACAAACCATGAGACATGATTTAAAAACTATCAAATCATGAAGCATATGGATAAAGTGATCATAGACTCATTTAACATTTGTGGCCTAAAGAAATCCTAGTAAAGAAGACAAACTAAGCATTAGTAACCATTATTTACAAATAAGGAAACTAGGCTTATAGAAGTCAAATTAATAGGATCATACAATCGCCAAGTAACAGAGCCATATCTGCTGCTACAGTATGCTTTCTACTGTACTCACAGTTACCTCTTGACTTAGTAGAACAGATTATACACTCATTACTCCCAATAAAGCAATACTTAAGAGAAGTGTAGGTTGACAGAATGAAAGGGGGTTAGACAGATTGATGAAAAAATGAACCATAAATGTTTCCTTGCAATAACCAGAGTACATTAACTGAATAAGGTAGAAATTAAATAGAACAAAAGGGGAGTCCAGTGTAATAGGACCTCTGAGTTGAGTACAGCGGAATAAAAGAAAGATGCCATCAAGATAAAAAGAACAAAGCTGGAGGCATCATGCTACCCTACTTCAAAATACTATAAGGCTACAGTAACCAAAACAGCATGGTACTGGTACAAAGACACATAGACCAATGGAACAGAATAGAGAACTCAGAAATAAGATGGCACATGTACAACCACCTGATCTTTGAGAAACCTGACAAAAACAAGCAATGGGGAAAGGATTCCCTATTTAATAAATGGTGCTGGGAAAACAGGCTAGCCATATGCAGAAAATGGAAACTGGACTTTTTCTTTACACCCTCTACAAAAATTAACTCAAGATGGATTAAAGACTTAAATGTAAAACCCAAAACTATAAAATTCCTTGAAGAAAATTAGGCAATACCATTCAGGACTTGGCACAGGCAAATATTTCATGATGAAAAAGTCAAAAGCAATTGCAACAAAAGAAAAATCAAAAATTGGGATCTAATTGAACAAAAGAGCTTCTGCACAGCAAAAGAAGCTGTCATCAGAGCAAACAGACAATCTACAGAATGGGAGAAAATTTTTGCAATCTGCCCATCTGAGAGAAGTTTAATATCCAGAGTCCACAAGGAACTTAAACAAATTTACAAGAAAAAAACAAACAACCCCATTAAAAACTGGGCAAAGGACATAAACAGACACTTCTGAAAAGAAGACATTTATGTGGCCAACAAACATATGAAAAAAAGTTCAATATCACTGATCCTTAGAGAAATGCAAATGAAAACCAAATGGAGATACCATCTCATGCCAATCAGAATGGCAATTATTAAAAAATTGAGAAACAGTAGATGCTGGAAAGGCTGTGGAGAAATAGAAACACTTTTATACTGTTAGTGAGAATGTAAATTAGCCCAACCATTGTGGAAGGCAGTGTGGCAATTCCTCAAAGATGCAGAGACAGAAATACCAATAGACTGAGCAGTCCCATTACTGGGTATATACCCAAGGGAATATAAGTCATTCTATTAGAAAGATACATGCACGCATATGTTCATTGCATCACTATTCACAATAGCAAATACATGGAATCAACCCAAATGCCCATTAATGATACACTGGATAAAGCAAATGTGGTACATATATACCATGGGATGCTATGTAGCCATAAAAAGGAATGAGATCATGTCCTTTGCAGGGACATGGATGGAAATGGAAGCCATTATTCCCAGCAAACTAACACAGGAACAGAAAACCAAGTACCACTTGTTCTCACTTATAAGTGGGAGCTGAACAGTGAGAACACATGGACACATAGAGGGGAACAACATACACTGGGGCCTGTAGGGCAGTGATGGGGAAGGTGGAGGGAAAGCATCAGGAAAAATAGCTCATGCATGCTGTGCTTAATACCTAGGTGATGGTTTGATGGGTGCAGCAAACCACCATGGCACATGTTTACCTATGTAACAAACCTGCACATCCTGCACATATACTCCAGAACTTTAAAAAAAAAAAAAAAGAAGATAGAAGTGAGCCAAGGAAGGAAAATCAGGTATCAAAGATACATCTTCACAATTTTACATAGGCCTGATTATCCATATGTAAAAGGTGTAGTGAACCCCTTAGGAAGCTACACACCAACCGCAACACAAGCTGCTCAACGTGAGTCTGGATTTCCTCTTTTCAAAGGTTTTCAGAGATTACAGGCCTTTTTTTGAAGTATTGGGAAAATATGATTTCTTGTAAATGGATGATTTTTGGAAACATCCCAAAGTTATTTGAAATAAGCTGTTTTTGGAACAAATTCATTGAAGTACATGAGCAACAAGTTGGGTAGTACCATCTGGGCATATATGGGTCTGAGACTTGTATTATTGTATGGCTAGGAAGATGGCTTGAAGGGAAATAGGGCCAAAGCTTGGCTTGTCTTAGGACCTCCTGACTGAGATTGTAGTTCCACTCCTTCACACGATCCCTGTCCCACAGTGACCCAATTGCTGGGTGAATTTTCTGGGAGGGGGTGGGTGTTTCATGATTTCCTTCGTTGGAGTGAATAATTGGAAGTGGAGAGTGATATGTTAGTGCTTCCTTGAAGGATGTAATTAGGTAATATCATGCAAGAAGGAAACTGTCATAAAGCTAATAAAATGCAAATGAGAAGGAACTGCAGCATTGCTCATCTGCATCATCTCATTTGCAGAATTTAAAATGAAACAATAGAGATGAACCAAGAAGTTACATACATTCATAAGGATTGCTGGAGAGTCCTGACCTCTGGCCATCGATCAAAGGGAAGCATTCACTACTGAAAGTTTGTCTTCACAGTGCTGGGATCTGAAATTAAAAGGAAGAAGGATAAAAAGTGGTATGCTGAATGGATTAAAGGTAATATTTTGATTATATCAGTAGTTTTCAAACTTTTATAACTTATGAGCTGTTTGGGAATATTTGAGCATATGATCAGTCCACATGTGAATTATCCTGTCTACAAAGATGTCAAGGAAATACTTCTACTGCCCCTTCTGAAGCCATCTTAATTCCAGGAGCTGAATAAATTTCAAAGTCATTGATGACTGCATCAGCCAAAATTTGTCCAAATGTTTTGAAATGTATTTCTATTTCCTGTCACATCTACCTCTTTGGCTAATGCATTCATTTTATGAGTTTCAAAAATTGCCGTCTCCCTGTCCCAGGTCTTTCAAGTTGTCGAGTAAGCAAATCTCTGTTCACTTTGTTTATACTACTTATGATTATGTAGGTTTAATTACTTCTAATTAGATTTCCATATTAAAAGTACAAATTTAACCTTAAACAAAAAATTTGTTTTATAATTGTCAATGTCTCCAATTATTTTGAGCTCCTCTTCTCTGTATCTTTTCAAGTTATGGCAAACTTGGTTTTGAGGTGTAGCAGCAAGAGCTACATAAATCTTTTCAAGCAGAGATATACCAGTATAAAGCTTGCTTTCCAGTATAGTCCTTAATGATTTTCTTCAATTTCCAGGCCTTTTTGCCTGATGCAGAATATTGGTAAGTATGCTGGGGTCAATGTTTAATGACTCTGGGTCTTTTTCTTGAGCTAGTTTCTTGAGACTATCTAAGGGATAGTCTTTCATTTTATAGATGTATTTTAGATTATTCATAAATTCATTACTTTTTCCTCACACACATTATAACATCTCTTAAGGCTCTGCCCATTGACACGGATCTCAGGATGATTCTATAATGTCTCTCTTCTCTGGGGTGTCTACTACTGTCTGGGGAGATTTGTATATCTTGGAGTCTGAGACTTAAGTGTGCACTCCTTCCTTATCATCATTTATAAACCTATTCAACAGACTCTGCCCCAGGAAGGATTCTTGAATAATTAAATGAGCATCCAAAGGTACTGATTTTAGGAGAACAAGGTTGTTGGGTACAGGTAGTTAATTATTCCTAAAACCGAGTATGTCCAATACCTGTGTCTTGAGAAGCTGTAAGAAAGTAACACAAGAGCAACAATGGAATGTGACAATTGCCTGCACTGTCTTTCTAGGTTGAAAATCCAAGAAGTTTACGTGTACTGAATTTTATTTCCTTTATTTGCTTATTTATTCACTCAAAGAATTCAGGATCCATATTGCCATAGTGGAAATTGGTTATTTCCGTTTTAGTCTTGAATTGTCTAATTTTGTTCAACTTGCCTGGTACGGAGGGGAGATTCACCAATGGGCCTCACCTGTAAGTGAGGGTCACATCTGTAATTCTCTGATCGCATGATGCAGAAGTAGGTCACATCTTCCATTTTCATCCTGGGATTCCTGTGAAATTTACAGATGCACAGATGGAAGTCATTTAGTCTTAGAGAGATACCTTCATCTGCTTTGTCAATTTGATGATGAATAAGACCGAGTTGAATGTATTTAGAACATCTTGGCTATAAATTCCTCCATATAGCTTAACCCACTGTTTCCTGCAGTATGCACCCCTTTACCGAGAGAGAGAAAGATAGAGAAAGAATTTCATGTTTCTGTGGGTTTTAGAAGGCTATAAGAAGGGATTTTTGTTTGTCCACTTTCAGAACTTATTAATAGACAGTTACTGAACACCTACCTTGGGCACAGAAATGATCACATTCTCTCCTGAGAATTTTGAACCCACAGCCAAGTACAGGTGTGGAAATTTGATGATACAATTAATACCAATGGAAAAAGGTGCCCACAGAACTGAAAAAAGTGGCCACTGGTGATGACAGTGACCTGGGAGGGAGCGACGCAACCTAGAGAGACAGTGTGGGGAATTGTCACGTTCCATTACAGCACCCTTCTCTTACTCTCTTGGAGCTTCTCAAGCCACAGGTGTCGGTCATATTGGTTTTAGAGATTATTAGTAACTACTCAAACCCAACAATTTTGTTTTCCTGAAACTAGAAATGTCCTGTTTCCAACTTTGTATTTTCATCAACTTCTTTTTCTATGATGTGTGAGAAACTAGAATATTCAGTGTGCTTTCTTGAACACCAGCCTTGTTTCAACTCTTTGATAAGTGGACTATTCTCTGAAGCTGGCCCTCAGTCTTACTCTGGGTTGATCAACCAAGGTCAATATTTGTCCACATGCACATAGCAGGAGCACTTTTCCAAGAATTGTAAAGGAGCCACGGTGCTTTAAAGCCTTCTGGACCTGGATCTCATGTGAAAACACAACAATGGGCCTCCTGGCCTGAGATGAGCCTGCAGAGCACCTTGTCACAGCACGCATATGATGTATATCAAAAATGAACACATTTTGTATTCCAATTACACTGATTTGATCTTTACAAATTATATGGATGTATTAAATTGTCACATGTACCCCCAAAATATGTACATCTATTATGTATCAATAAAAGAATTAACATATTTTTAACTTCTTTTTGGTAGAGCCATAACATCTGGGGAGCAATTAATTGCAGAAGCAATTAATCTGGCTATCGACTGATATTTACTCAGGATAAGGAAAACTCATTACTAAGTAAGATGTGCAAGAAAGATTAATTCACAGTAAGCAAGATTTTTGTAGCTTGTACTGCTATAAATTTGTATTACTGACTGACATTGGGACCATCTACATGTAAATCCTACAAATCAGGACAGAACAGTGACCTCCTCAGGTACTCATCATACTTATCTCAGTTTCCAGAACTCAGCAATCAATCTGAAAAGGTAACTAAAATGGCCCTTATAAGAACCATAGATTGGTAAAGTTAATTATCCATATTTGTTAATAATATAAATAATAGTTACTATTTATAGTGCCCCTACCATGTACCAGGCTTCATGCCAAGTACTTTATATTTTTAAATTTTTATTTCAATAGCTCTTGGGGTACAAGTGGTTTTTTTGTGACATGGATAAATTATACAGTGGTGAATTCTAAGATTTTAGTGCACCTGTCACCCAAATAGTGTACATTGTACCTAATGGGTAGTTTTTTTAATCCCGAGCCCCTCTTCCAACCTCTCACTCCTGAGTCTCCAAAGTCCATTATATCACTCTGTATGCCTTTGTGTACTCAAATATGCTTTATATCACTTAATCCTAACAACAGTATTACGAGGTAGATACTATTATTATCCCCAATATATAATCGTGCACCACCACATAGTTCCATTGATGGACTGCATTTAGGACAGTGGTCCCGTAAGATTATAGTGGAGCTGAAAAATTTCTATCATCTGTAATGTTGTAGCCATCACAATGTTGTAGCACAAACCATTACTCATGTTTGTGGTGAATCTCCTGCATTGCCAGTCACGTAAAAGTATAGCACATACAATTATATACCGTACGTAATACTTGATAATGGTAACAAATGACTATGTTACTGCTTTATATATAATATTTACTATACTATAGTTTTTTATTGTTATTTTAGAGTGTACTCCTTTTACTTACGGAAAAAAGGTGACTGTGGCTGGGTGCAGTGGCTCACACCTGTAATCCCAGCACTTTGGGAGGCCGAGGCAGGTGGATCATGAGGTCAGGAGTTCAAGACCAGCCTCCCAAGATGGTGAAACCCAGTCTCTACTAAAAATACAAAAATTAGCCGGGCATGGTGGCGGGTCCTAGCGACTCGGGGGCTGAGGAAGAGAATTGCTTGAACCCGGGAGGCGGAGGTTGCAGTGAGCCGAGGTCATGCCACTGCACTCCAGCCTGGGTGACAGAGCGAGACTCTGTTTCAAAAAAAAGAAAAAAGATAAAAAGGTGACTGTAAAACAGCTTCCGGCAGGTCCTTCAGGAGGTATTTCAGAAGAAGGCATTGCTATTCCAGGAGATGACAGCTACATGCGTGTTATTGCCCCTGAAGACCTCCCAGTGGGACAAGATATGTTCTGTGTCTTAGTTTTTAACAAAAAATGTTAAAAAGTAAAAAATAAAAATAAAAAATTTTTAAAATAGAAAAAAACTTGTAGAATAAGGATATAAATAAAAAATATTTTTGTATAGCTGTATTACATGTTAAGCTATGTTATTACACAAAAGCCAACAAGTTGAAAAATTAAAATGTATAGAGTAAAAAATGTAGTAAGATAAGTTTATTATTGAAGAAAAAATTTTAATAAATTTAGTGGAGCTCAAGTATACAGTATTTACGAAGTCTACAATAGTGTACAGTAATATACTAGGCCTTCACACATTCATTCACCACTCACTCAGGGACTCACCCAGAGCAACTTGCAGTCCTGTAAGTTCTATTTATAGTAAGTGCCCTATACAGGTGTATCATTTTTTATTTTAAATACCATGTTTTTACTGTACCTTTTTTATGTTTAGATATGTTTAGATATCCCAATGCTATTGTGTCATAACTGCCTATAGTATTCAGAACAGTGACATACTGTACAGGGTTGTAGCCTAGAAGCAACAGACGATATCACATAGCCTAGATGTGTAGCAGGCCATACCTTCTGGGTTTGTGTGATTATACTCTATGATGCTATCATAGCACACAGTCACGTAACAACACATTTCCCAGAACGCATCCCTGTTGTTAAGAAATGCAGGGCTATATATAGATAAGGAAATTGAGGATCAAAGAATTTAAAGAACTTCATAAGATCACACAACTAGTTAAGTGGTAAAGCCAACATTCAAATTTAGTTCTAAGTGTCTTCTAGGCCAAAGGTCTTCTGGGTCCAATTGCATTAAGTAAGAAAGAAAGAAGAGGGAGGAGGAGCAGGAGGAGGAGGAGAACTGACTAGAAGTAGAATTTAGTGCAATTGAACCAGAAACTTTGAACCAGGTTGTGCAAAATGTCAAAAGCTGTGACTTTTTGTAAGAAAGCAATCAAGTCTTCTCTGACTTTCCCTAGGGCATCACCAGATCTCAAGTTGTCTTGAGTTGCCTTTTCTAGAAAGGGGTTCCCTATTTAAGTTTCAACATGTTTGTGGCATAATAAGAAATATATTTGATATTTGACATAGATTCCTAGCACAGAGCTCCTAAAACCCTGGGAATTTCCTGAGTGATAGGAGTGTCTTTTGTTATTCATAATGAGGTCATTTTGATCATCCCTGAATTTATGTTAATGAGATGACTTAGGTGGGGTCATAGAGCTTATGCCAAAAAGATAGACTCAGGATGGGAATGGTCATTAGAAAGATTAAGAAATTAGAAGGTTGAAATTTTTACCTCCACCTACCAACCTCCTGAAAGTAGGTGGTGGAGCTAATGATCAAGCTCTATAAAAACTCTTGAAGAATGAGACTTGATGAGCTTCTGCATTGGTCAACACATCAAGGTGCTCAGGGGTGGCACACTAGAGAAGGCATGGAAGGTCCCCTCCATACCTTGCCCTATGATCTCTTCCATGTAGCTGTTCCTGAGTTGCATCCTTTATAATATACTGGTTAACATAAATAAAGAGTTTCCCTGAGTTCTGTGAGCTATTCTAGCAAATTATTGAACCCATGGAGGGGATTGTAGGAACTGTTGAATTATAGCTAGGCTTGAGATTGGCATTTGAAGTGGGAGTAGACTTGTGGGACTGATCCCTTAACTTGTGGGATCCGATGCTAACTCCAGGTAGATAGTGTTGGAATTTAATTGAATTGTAGGACACCCATTTGGTGTCAGAGAATTGGTTGGGTCTCCTGTGTGAAAGTGTAGCGATGTGTGTCTTTCAGAATGGTGTATTTGCAAAGTTGTACAATCAGCGAAGGTCATAATGTATGGTTAGTCCTAATCCTATCATCATGTAAGCAAATAGTACTGGCAGTTTTGACCAAGAGTTACAGTGAAAATTGCTTTTTAGAGCGCTGATATATATACAAATTGCCTGAGTGATCTTTCTGAGTGAAATAAATAATATTATATCACATTTACTTATATATTTTTGTTTATCTATTTCTGTATGCTATTTTTCATGTGAGGATTTTTACTCTCATTAAATTCCTCCCTAGAGGGAATCTGTGATGGCAGCAATATTTATTCTAAATATTTGGGTCAGAGTAATTAAACAGAAAGGACCTTTTTGATGAAAATAGATGTATGAAATGAGACATTAAAAGTGATTAACTGCTCTGTGTTAATTTGGCAGTAGATTATCTGGAAGTAAGCCTCTCAAAATTCATTGTTGCTGAGTTTGTTATGACTTAATGTTAACCCAACTTCTTAGTGCGTACAACGGAATGAGGAAAGACGTATAGGGTTATAGACAAAACAACTAGGTGATGTAATTCCTGCTTTTAAGCTCATCAGACAAACCTTTGTTTTTCGGTCCAAGTTGCAAGCCAAGCTGTGGTCATCTTTGCCCCTGAGTTTGGGTTATCCACACTGTTGCTATTGTTACTCCATGACAGAGCTGAATTTCCCCCCTTTCCTAATTCTGCTTATCTTTAAGAAACAGGATGCCTTCAATAGAAAGTTCCCTTTGTAACCAGACCAGCTGAGTCTGTCTAGAACCAAGATAGCTGACCAAACAACTTCAAAAAGATCTCGGGCTTCATTATAATCTCATTTCCATGCTAAATGACACTCCTAACAGTGCTATGACAGTTGACAATTACCATGACAATGACCAGAAGAAGCCATAAAAGGACAAAAAAAAAAGGCAGCAGTCCAGCTCCAGAAAGTTCACTATGCATTTCTGGAAAAGAAAGGAATATTCCTCCCCTTGTTTTTAATGTCCAACCCCTTCATTAGAGAAATCCTATATTTTAACCCCCTCACCCATCACTTGTTGAGAAGTTGATCTATGAGCCATGTTCCCATTTCTTCATTCCATGGCCATCAAATGAAGCCTGAACTGCTTGACACTCATTTTCAGTTTCGTGTATTGGCTTCATGACACTGAACAGAAAAAGACCCCATCTTTTGGGAGACCAGCTTTGTCGCTAACACTATGTATTCATTTTTAACCATAGAATTACTAACAAAGAGACTTGGCCACACTTCTGTGGCTCTTGGAGGAAAAAGGGTGTATGTTTGGCAGCTCAGCTGAGGACTGAACTCCCAGAAGGCAAGCCATGGCCCAACGTAGGCTGTGCATGTTGTTTCTGGAGGTCACATGTTTCTGTAGAAAGCACTCAAACCTAGCGGTCAGATAGGACTGGATTTGAATGCCAGCTTATCTTCCTTACAACTGCATTATTCATACAAAAATTAGAGGGAACCTTGCCTCTAATCATCCTCTGACTGACACTGTGTGTGTCCTAGCATAGGCATCTCCCCTGCAGCCTCATCTAAGGTAGTGGTCTCTGTTAGAAAAGACAGCTCATACCTATTCCTGATAAGTCAATGTTACTCTTAAAAAGATATATGCCTGATGTAAATGATGAGTTGATGGGTGCTGACGAGTTGATGGGTGCAGCACACCAACATGGCACATGTATACATATGTAACAAACCTCACATTGTGCACATGTACCCTAGAACTTAAAGTATAATAAAAAAAAATTTTTTAAAAGGAAATAAAGTAATTTATAATTGGGAAAAAAAAAGATATCTGGAAATTACTAGAAAAATCATTCCACTCCTGAAACTGTGTGTTTCTTTAGCTTCTCTAAGGTGTACCTCAAGTGTTTTTCCCCTTTTGTAGCAAGCTATAAAAGATACAATATATATAATATGTACAAGACATATGTACCATGTGTATGTATTGTATATCCCACTCTCAGCTGGATTTTTTAAATCACTTTTCTTGGGATAAGAAACAGAAATATCATGGAATCTCAATTACATTTTATTTCTCTGGTGATCAGCTTCCCAGCCTCATATATCCATAACAAAATTGAGAAAAAGAAGTATTTTTTAAAAAGACAATGAAAATACCACACCACCACAATCACCCCCCGCCCCACCAAAGAAATGATGCTGAGAGCTGACATGAAATGCAGAACTCTGCTGGTTGCCAGTGCACACACAGACACAGTGATAGCTGACAGCATGACAACAAAGTAAGAGCAAAAACACTGAGGACAGCTATTTCAAAAAGAGCAATATGAGCCACTCGGCAAAGGACCAACCAAACCTTCCACACCTCAACAGTGGTTATGGAGATGACTGTATTATAAAAGGATACTTTTTTTCCCGAAAAGATAATCCTCAGCTATCAATAAATTGTTAAATTTTATTTAACCTTCTTTGTTTAAGAAAGCAGTGAAATATCTAAGACTGTTTTAGAAGATCTTTCAGAAAAATGTTAGAGATTTAAAATAAAAATTTTAAAATTTTAAATTATTTTTAAATTTAAAAAATATTTTTGGTTTATTTTTATTTTTTAAGCTTAAAGATAATTTTTAAAACTTATTTTTTAAGTTTAAAAAATAATTTATGTTGACCAGTTCATTCTGGGATAATACAGGTATTAAAATGTAAGCTTTTTTCCTCCTAAAATATGCATGGCTAGTCATATTTGAGCTTGCAATTCTGAATACTATTGAGAAGGCTATGAGGGCTACCGAGTGTTTGTTCTTGTTCTAACTACCTGAAGAGTTAGTTGGTCTTTTTTGTGATGTTAGCAGACATCATCATCATCAGTATTTCTGTGGCATGTAGTGTACCTGGGATGAATTCACTGACACTCTGGCAATATGGCCTATGTAGGACTAGGAAAAAAAAAAGGTATAATCATGTAGTATTGGAGCTGATAGCAGGTAGAGATGTCTAATCCAAGAATTTTAATTTAGAGATGGAGAAATTGAGTTCCAGTAGCTACTCAAGGTACATGACTGGTGAACTCACAGCCCAGGACCAGAATGTAGGTCTCCAGATTCCCAGCCCCATCCAATGCCCCTTCTGTCATGCTTCCATCAAATGTGAGATAATGATGAGGCCTCTGTGGCAACTTTGAGATATCTTCAGAAGTGCCCCAGAACCCATCAATCAGGTAAAAAAAATCCCCATGTAGACATTTAGTGAAAGCTACTATTAAAATAATGAGAATGTAAAGTGATATTCATTAATTACCTACGAATGTTCAACTAAGCCTTTGCATGGATAACTCATATTTCTACTGAAGAAGTCAGTAAGAGAGATAAAGAAAACATTTAAATTCACACTAATCGTTAGTAGATTGTTTCTCACACCATGCTCCAGGCCCAAGTTCCAAGGCAGTAAGAGAGAGAAGGAGGGCGTGGGGGACAGGGGCTCTCACCAACTGAGCAGCTCTTCAGCTACTGGTATATATTTTAGAATCCTGCATGAGGTTTCTTCATTGAAAGAATGTATGCTGGAACTGAGGTCTGAAAAACCACTTCATGTTACCCAAAGTGCTGGGCCCACTCCCTCCACTGGATGCTCTTGCCCCCGGAGCCTGGACCCCGTGGACCACAGCCTGGTGCTCCTTAGGCTTTGCCGGCAGCCTCTCACTTTTCACCTTCCTTGCCCATGCTCCTTCTCCACCTGGGAGGTCTTTGAGAAATTTGCTACTTTATTGCAACTAAGGGTTTGTTTAGGAGAGGATTTAGATAGCAGTTCTCTACTGGATAGATGAGCAGCTTCCCTTCACATCCGGTTCCAATATCCTGGGTAGTCTTATCGGAATCAGTAGTTCATACCCTTTCACAAATGTCAAGCTGCGAATAGCAATTGCCAATCCAGCTACTTTGAGAGTTGCCATTATATTGTCAGTCTGAAACCATTGCATTTATTTAATAGTTAGTACTTTGTGAAGATTTGTATGGAGACTATTTAAATTTTTTTTAAAAATTGTGGTAAAATATTCACAACAAACTTGTTAGCTTATAAACAATAGAAATTTATTTCTCACAGTTGTGGAGGCTTGGGAAGTTCAAGAACAAACCGTCAGCAGATTTGGTGTTTGGAGAGGGCCAGCTGAGTGGTTCATAGAGGGAAGCTTCTTGCTGTGTCCTCACATGGTGGAAGGGACAAACAGAGCACTAATATTATTCACCAGGGTTCCACCCTCATGGACCTAATCACCTCCCAAAGTGCCTGTCTTTTAATACCAGATTTAAATATATGAAAAAAAAATTTTTTGTGAGATGGAATGTTGCTCTGTCACCCAGGCTGGAGTGCAGTAGCGTGATCTCACTTCACTGCAACCTCTGCCTCCTGGGCTCAAGCGATTCTCGTGCCTCAGCCTCCTGAGTAGCTGGGATTACAGGTGTGTGCCACCACACCTGATTAATTTTTGTATTTTTAGTAGAGACAAGGTTTCACTGTGTTGGCCAGGCTGCTCTTGAACTCCTGACTTCAAGTGATCCACCCACCTTGGCCTCCCAAAGTGCTGGGATTACATAAATACATGAATTTTAAGGAGACACATTCAGGCCATAGCAATCCTTATCGGATTTCTGATTTGCAATCATTTTCTTCCATTCTGTGGGTTGTTGTTTCACTCTGTTGATAGAGTCTTCAGATACACAAAAGTTTTCATTTTGTTCAAGTCCACTTTATCTATTTTTTCTTTTTGTTGTCTGTGCTTTTGGTGTCATATTTAAGAATTCATTGCCAAAGACAATGTCATAAAGGTTTTTTCCCTATGTTTTCTTCTAAGAGTTTTATTTTTTTAGATCTTGTATTTAGGTGTTTGATCTATTTTGAGTTATGTTTGTGTATGGTTTAAGGTAAGGGTTTAACTTCATTATTTTGCATGTAGATATCCAGTTTTTCTAACATCATTTATTGGAAAAAACCTCTTCCCCCTATTGAATGGTCTTGGAACACTTATTAAAAGTAATTTGACCATATCTGCAAGGATTTAGTTCTAGGCTCTCTATTTGATTGCATTGGTCCATATGTCTGTCCTCATTCCAGGATCACACTGTCTTCATTACTGTAGCTTTGTAGTAAGTTTTGAAATGAGGAAGTATGAGTCCTCTAACTTTGTTGTTTTTTCCAGATCGTTTTGGCTATTTGGGACACGTCCCAATTTGACATGAATTTCAGGATTGGTTTTTCTATTTCTGCAAAAAATACCATTGGGATTTTGATAGGAACTGCTTTGAACCTATAGATCACTTTGGGTAATATTTCCTCCCTTCTGCTAGATTTGGATTTAGTTTGCTATTTTTCCTAGTTTCCTGAGATGCACAGTTAGGTTATTGATTTGATATCTTTCTTCTTTTTAAATGTATTCATTTACAGTTATAAATTTTTCTCTTAGCATTGCTTTTGCTGCATCCCATAAATTTTGGAATCTCGTGTTTTCAGTCTCATTCGTCTCAAGGTATTTTCTAATATTCCTTGTGATTTCTTTTTTGATCCATTGGCTGTTTGAATGTGTTGTTTAATTTCCATATATTTGTGGCAGTGAGAATGGTCCAACCTGGTGATATGCAATAAGGGGCTATATTGACTACAGAGAATTTAAAGCAGTGATAAAATTAGTGAACATTCATCTGCTTTTTATTATTGTTATGTGTTAGGAATTGTAAACAATGCCAGTGATAAAATACTCTTTCCTGAAAAAAAATAAACTTTTGTTCATCTAATAATCTAAATAATCACTGTAGTTACTACTGAGTTTTCATAATATATATTAACCTCCAGTTAACATATTTTTATTACTTATCCTGTCATAAACATTATCTTCTACATAACGGTTAATTCAAAGAACTCCTAATTATACACCCAGGTTCTTTCGGGGAGGAAGAACTCAAGTTCTATTTTTCTGTCATTACAATGATAGAGCTACTATTATTTAGCATCTACAGTTTATATGTGGGAATATATAATACCACAGGGGTTGGAAATACAAACTGCACCCCATAGAAACTTGAAAATCCCAAGCCACCACAAATTTTCGAAGTTTTCACCAAAAACAATTAAAATATATGACAAATTTTCTGAAGAAATTTAGTGAAAAAATTTTGACTGCAGACATGTTTGAAAACCCCTTGCAACTTACTCTGAAGAAACAATGACATGGAGAACATTGCAATTTCTGGAATTTTTGTGATATGTTTTTTTAAAATGAAACTCTGATAAACTTTGTTTAAACTTTCCCTATCTGTATATATGTTTCATATGAAAGTAACTTTTCAATATTAAAAGTAATAAGAAACATGTACTACCCATTTCCTTACTGTTAAATAAGTACATATATAATCCAAAATCATTAGCTAGTACAGTAAGTCTTCATTGATGATATGTTATGTATACATTTTTGCCATTTAAGGAAGTTACAGTATATACTCAATATAAGTATATACTCAATGTAAGTATAATTTATAGGTGATTTTTAAATTTCTAGAGCCTTGTTTTATAAGTATAACCTATACTTATAATGTAAATAATACTTGATTCATAATGCTTCTAAAAATGCTTATGGCAGCATGTTTCTTGGATCCTTTTAAATCTGTTATCAGCAAGTTCTTTTTACTTCAGAAAGTGGGATAGATGCGGTGTCACATATTTTGACCTATTTAAGTGGTCTGCAAATAACAATTTTTGAATGCCGTTGATATAAAAGGACCAGAAAATAGATTATTCTAGATCAAAACTCCTCAAATCTATGAATTTGTTGAAATTTCTCACTTGCTAATGCCGATTCCATCACTACCACCCTGGGCTCTTCCAGTTTCTTTTCTTTAGTGCATGTCAGCTAGAGAGAAATAAAATTTACAAAGTTAAACAAAGCAGTCTATATTAATTGTAGTAAATAAAATATAGTAAAATGCAAAGAGACAAATCCTCTTATTCCATATCCAGAGAGGAATAACTACTGGAAGATACATATACCACTCTGTAGCGCACAATCCGACTTTTTCCACTAATGCAAACATTTCCTCATTTAATTACATTTTTCAACACCATGACTTTAAATGGCACATGTGATAACTAGTTCAACAAACCTGCTGTTGAGTTTTTAAACTGCTTCTAATTTTCCCCTACTGTGAATATGTAGGGGAATATGTCCAGTGTGATGGACATCCCTGTAAAATAGGCATACATACAAGCACATATACTGGATTATTTCTTAAGGATACAGTTCAACAATTCAAATGGATAAATCAGATTCCACATCCATTTCTAAAGACTTTGATTCCTATTACTAACTTGCTTTACAGAAAGGAAATGCCAATTTAAACTACCTGCAGCAAATTATGAGAATGCCTTCTTCCCCACGCTGTGTTTCCAATGTTAATATGGTAGAGACTTGGGCTTTCTAAATGCTGAGTGGGAAAACCCACTAGCGTTGTGATGATTGGAGGTAAGGAGGGGGGGAAGAATAATTGATGAGCAGAGTTCCTGAGAAAGACAAGCAGTAGTGAAATTTGGAGCACAGGAGGAGGAGTCAGTCTTAGACAAGGATGACTGTCCCTTGGAGTGTTGATGTAGCCAAGCGAATGGCAGGCAGGGGCATGAAGTTGAGGAAATCTCTCATTAATACCCTCTGGTTCCTCTCTGAAGTAGGAAGCAAGGCTTAGCAAGATTAGGTAATTACCTCTGGATCATGTTGTTAATGAGAGATCAAGCCAAGATTGATATCACCTCTCCCAACTCAGTGATACACTAGTAATTTTAAGTAATTCTTACTAGACTACTTTAACATTTACTTAAGACAATTTTGCCTCAGCCAAAGATGATCATGACAGATACATATATATTCAGGAAAGGGGTAGTGGGCCTCATATATATATATTTTCCCCCTTAAATAATTTTGAAAATATGTACTTCACCGTCTACATTTTTAAGTAATAGCTAAAATTTTTCATTATGGCTTTAAAAGGCTGCAAAAATATAATTTTTATGGCTATGATACCTATTGGCATGTTTAATTAAGATAGGTATATCACTAGTTTAAATTTATTAGTGGAATCTAAATGATAATTTAACATGAACATCACCCATTTTTAAAACTACATGAACATGCTCTTCTTAAAGAGTTAGAAATTTACATCATTTAATTTTTTTATTGTACTTGTATGTTTCAAGAATTGCATCTAAGTATATGTTTTATAATACACAACTATAGGCCAGGCGTGATGGCTCATGCCTGTAATCCCAGCACTTTGGGAGGCCAAGGTGTGTGGATCATGAGGTCAGGAGATTGAGACCATCCTGGCTAACGTGGTAAAACCCTGTCTGTACTAAAAATAAAAAAATTAGCCAGGCCTGGTGAAGGGCGCCTATAGTCCCAGCTACTCGGGAGGATGAGGCAGGAGAATCGCCTGAACCTGGGAGGCAGAGGTTGCAGTGAGCCGAGATCATGCCACGGTACTCCAGCCTGGGTGACAGAGCAAGACTCTGTCTCAAAATAATAATAATAATAATAATAAATTACTTATGTAATATAAAATTATAAATGATAACTAATAAATTGAAATTAAATATTTAAAATTTCCCATTAACATAAAGCTCTGAATATTAAAAATTTCTCCTGGATTGAGTTATTAACACAAACAATAATGGTACACAATTGGTCAAAACCATGTAAATTAACTTTAACTCTTGAAAAATATTAGTTTGTTTTTTTTCACTGACTAGTTTGTTCAGAGTTCTTATTATGAAGGGATGTTGGATTTTATCAAAAGCTTTCTCTGCATCTATTGATAATCATATGGTTTTTCTTTTAATTTCTCTGTTTATGGTGAATTACATCTGTGGATTTGCACATGTTGAACCAACCTTGCATCCTAGGAATAAAGCCTCCTTGATGGTGGTGAATTAACTTTTTAATGCGCTGCTGCATTTGGTTTGCTAGTATTTTATTGAGGATTTAAAAATCTATGTTCATCGGGGATATTGGGCTGTAGTTTTCTTTTTTTATTGTGTCTTTGCCAGATTTTGATATCAGAGTGATGATGCTGGCTTCCTAGAATCAGTTAGGGAGGAGTCTCTTCTCTTTAATTTTTTGGACTAGTTTCAATAAAATTGGTTCCAGCTCTTCTCTGTACTTCTGGTAGAATTCAGCTGTGAATCCATCCAGTCCAGCACTTTTTTTGGTTGTTAGGTTTTTTATGGTTGATTCAGTTTCAGACCTCATTATTGGTCTGTTCAAGGTTTCAATTTCCTGATTCAGTCTTGGGAAGTTCTGTGTTTCCAGGAATTTATCCATTTCAAAACAAGGATGGCACTCTTACTTCTCCTGTTTCACATAGTACTGGAAGTCCTAGCCAGAGCCATCAGGCAAGAGAAAGAATTAAAAGGCATCAAAATAGAATAGAAGAAGCCAAATTATCTTGTTTCACTGATGATATGATTCTTTTTTATTTTTCCTTTGAGACAAAGTCTCGCTCTGTCACCCAGGTTGGAGTGCAGTGGCACAGTCTCGGCTCACTGCAGCCTCTGTCTCCCAGGTTCAAGTGATTCTCCTGCCTCAGCCTCCTGAGTAGCTGGGACCACAGGTGTGTGCCACGATGCCTGGCTAATTTTTATACTTTGAGTGGAAATGGGGTTTCACCATGTTGGCCAGGGTGATCTCAAACTCCCGACCCCAAGTCATCGGCCTGCCTCGGCCTCCAAAAATACTGGAATTACAGGCATGAGCCACTGCCCCTGGCCACTGATGATATGATTCTAGAAAACCTTAAAGACTCTGCCAGAAGGCTCCTGGACCTGATAAATAACTTCAGTAAAGTTTCAGGATATAGAACCAACATATAAAAATAATAGCATTTCTATACACCAATAACATTCCAACTGAGAGCCAAAATAAAAATGCAATCCTGTTTACAATAGCCTCACAAAAAATATCTGGGAATACATCTAAGCAAGGAGGTGAAAGATCTCTACAAAGAAGAGAACTACAAAGCACTGGTGAAAGAAATCAGATGACACAAACAAGTAGAAAAACATTCCATACTCATGGATTGAAAGAATCAATATTGTTAAAATGGCCATACTGCCCAAAGCAATCTACAGATTCAACGCTATGTCTATTAAACTACCAGTGTCATTTTTCACAGGATAAAAAACTATTCTAAAATTAACGTGGAATCAAAAAAGAGCCTGGATAGCCAAAACAGGTTACAGTAAGGTTACAATAATGAAAACAGCATTGCACTGATACAAAAACAGACACATAGACAAATGAAATAGAATAGAGAACTCAGATGTAAAGCTACATACCTACAACCATCTGATCTTCGACAAAGTTGACAAAACTAAGCCATGGGGAAAGGACAGCCTATTCAATAAATGGTGCTGCGAGAACTGGCTAGCCATATGCAGAAGAATGAAACGGGACCTGCTACTTTTCATTATATACAAAAATTAACTCAAGACGGATTAACGATTTAAATGTAAGACCTCAAACTACAAAAATCTTAGAAGAAATGTCCTCTGGACATCAGCCTTGACAAAGAATTTATGACTAAGTCCTCAAAAGCAATTGCAACAAAACCAAAAATGGACAAGTAGAACCTAATTAAACTGAAGAGCTTCTGCACAGCAAAAGAAGTTATCAGCAGAGTAAACTGACAACCCAAAGAATGGGAGAAAATATTTGCAAATGATGCATCTGACAAAAGTATAATATCCAGAGTTTATAAGGAACTTAACAAGCAAAAAAGAAGTATCTCCATTAAACAGTGGGCAAAAGACACGGACAGACAATTCTCAAAAGAAGACATACAAGCAGCTAATAAAATATGAAAAAATGCTCAACACCAGTAATCATCAGAGAAATGCAAGTCGGAATCACAATGAGATATACTATCTCACACCAGCCAGCAAGGTTATTATTAAAAAGTGAAAAAATAACAGATGTTGGTGAGGCTGCAGAGAAAAGAGAACACTTATACACTATTGGTGGGAATGTAAATTAGTTCATCTGCTGTGGAAAGCAGCTTGAAGATTTCTTAAAGAACTAGAAACAGACCTACCATTAGACCCAGCAATCCCACTACAGGGTATACACCCAAAGGAAAATAAATTATTCCACAAAAAAAGACATATGCCCTTGTAGGTTCACCACAGCACTATTCACAATAGCAAAGACATGGAATCAACCTAGGTGCCCATCAGTGTAGGACTGGATAAATGTGGTACATATAAACTAAGGAATACTATGCAGCCATAACAAAGAATGAAATCATGTCCTTTGCAGCAACATGGATGCATCTGGAGGCCATTATCCTAAGTGAATTCAAGTAGGAACAGAAAACCAAATACTGCATGTTCCCACTTATAAGAGGGAGCTAAACATTGGATACTCATGGACATAAAGGTAGAAATAATAGACATTATTGCATCTAAAACACCAAAAGCAACGGCAGCAAAAACCAAAATTGACAAATGGGATCTAATTAAACTAAAAAGCTTCTGCACAGCAAAAGAAACTACCATCAGAGTGAACAGGCAACCTACAGAATGGGAGAAAATTTTTGCAATCTACTCATCTGACAAAGGGCTAATATCCAGAACCTACAAAGAACTCAAACAAATTTACAAGAAAAAAACAAACAACCCCATCAAAAAGTGGGCAAAGGATATGAACAGACATTTCTCAAAAGAAGACATTCATACAGCCAACAGACACATGAAAAAATGCTCATCATCACTGGCCATCAGAGAAATGCAAATCAAAACCACAATGAGATACCATCTCACACCAGTTAGAATGGCAATCATTAAAAAGTCAGGAAACAACAGGTGCTGGAGAGGATGTGGAGAAATAGGAACACTTTTACACTGTTGGTGGGATTGTAAACTAGTTCAACCATTATGGAAAACAGTATGGCAATTCCTCAAGGATCTAGAACTAAAAGTACCATATGACGCAGCCATCCCATTACTGGGTATATACCCAAAGGATTATAAATCATCCTGCTATAAAGACACATGCACACGTATGTTCATTGCAGCACTATTCACAATGGCAAAGACTTGGAATCAACCCAAATGTCCATCAGTGACAGACTGGATTAAGAAAATGTGGCACATATACACCATGGAATACTATGCAGCCATAAAAAAGGATGAGTTTGCATCCTTTGTAGGGACATGGATGCAGCTGGAAACCATCATTCTTAGCAAACTATCACAAGAACAGAAAACCAAACACCGCATGTTCTCACTCATAGGTGGGAACTGAACAATGAGATCACTTGGACTCGGGAAGGGGGACATCACACACTGGGGCCTATTATGGGGAGGGGGGAGGGGGGAGGGATTGCATTGGGAGTTATACCTGATGTAAATGACGAGTAGTTGGGTGCTGACGAGTTGATGGGTGCAGCACAGCAACATGGCACAAGTATACATATGTAACAAACCTGCACGTTATGCACATGCACCCTAGAACTTAAAGTATAATAATAATAAAAAATAATAATAAATAAATAAATAAATAAAATAAATAAAAGGTGGTGCAAATAGAAAAAAAAAAGAAATAATAGACATTGGGGACTACTAGCTGGGGGAGAGAAGAAGGGGTGGAAGGGTTGGAACACTACCTATTAGGTACTATGCCCACTACCTGGGTGACAGGGTCACTCATACCCCAAACCTCAGTATCACCTAGCATACCCATGTAACAAATCTGTACATGTACCTTCTGAATCTAAAATAAAAGTTGAAATTATTTTTTTAATTGCAAAAAAGGCAAAGACATAAATACAATTTAGAAATCGAAAAGTTAGTTCATATATCCAATATTACTTATTGCTAGAATGAAATAGAATTTAGCATCAATTCTCCTACTTTTTTTGTCACTTTCAGTGCTAAGTAGCTAAGCTCGAGTAAATAAGTAACTGAAAATGGAAATAGTTTTGCCACGCCACTGTCACTTAAATCTTTTAACTTCTTCTGAGCTATCTGACAAAATCACATAGTATTGTATAATCAATAATACTTAAGTATATCAGCTACTACATAAATTTTGTTGAAGCAAAGAATTGGAAACCACCTGACTTACGAATTGATTTGTTACATATTCATTACAGTCAATCACTTTCTCATTTTCTGGGAAGTATCCCAAAAAGGCTTTACCAAGAATTGTCAAATTACCATTACTTATGCCTGTTACTCTTCCACTTAAAGATACTTACTTTGCTCGGTAGACTCAGAAAGGGTTCAGAAAATCAAATTGCTGTTCATTTTAATACATCTTTGCAATGCAATGTTTCTTGATAAAATGCTTTTATTTTATATGCTTTTATCAAAGTCTTGAATCTGTGACTCGATACCCACCTCATTCAATTTATGGTAAATATCCACTATGTAATCTAATTGACAAAGCCAGCTTTCATTGTCAAATTCATCAGCCAAATCAGAAAAAAAGGTGACTTAAAAAAATTTAAATAGGCCGGGCGCGGTGGGTCAAGCCTGTAATCCCAGCACTTTGGGAGGCTGAGACGGGCGAATCACGAGGTCAGGAGATCAAGACCATCCTGGCTAACACGGTGAAACCCCGTCTCTACTAAAAAATACAAAAATCTAGCCGGGCGAGGTGGCAGGCGCCTGTAGTCCCAGCTACTCCGGAGGCTGAGGCAGGAGAATGGCGTAAACCTGGGAGGCAGAGCTTTCAGTGAGCTGAGATCCGGCCACTGCACTCCAGCCTGGGGAACAGAGCGAGACTCTGCCTCAAAAAAAAAACAAAACAAAACAAAAAAAAAAATTTAAATAAACATATTATGCATCCCCGTGACGGTTGTCCAACTGTCAATTTTTTATTGTAAGATATATAAAGAAATAGACAAATATGCAAAATATAGAGACTTTCCAAGAATGAAATAAGGCCTTGTTGCCTTTGCTCTTTCTTTCTGATGCCACGTTTTGGGTTAGAGAATAGAAGAGGTGAGATCATGCTGAAGAAAATCTGTTGTCACTTCGGCCATATCTGTAATACATCTGAATTTACACCACCTTACATGGGTCAAAATGACATCATTTCAAGTATCAAGCTTCTCCCTTAACAGAAATATGTGAAAGGCTGAAAAAGACAGCCACACTGAGGTTCCTTCAAAATGAGACTTTGCCTAAGCCAATATGTAACTTGTCTCTTTGGCACCCTGAGGCAATGGTGAGCTCATTTAGATTTGGTGTGGGTAAGAGATGTGTCCCTCCTTGTAAAGTAGAAGACAGTTGTCAAAGTGAGATGAAAAAGAAGAAACAACAGATGGTCTCCAGCCTGGAAAAATTCACCTGGCACAGTGAAAGTCATTTCATAAACTAGGAGGGTTTAAAAGAAAAAGTGCATATGGTACACGATGGGCTAGAGGCCAACAACTGATTTGTAAAGTGCACTATTAATTGCACCAAATCGACAGAGCAAGGCCTGAAATACTAGAAAAGATCTGTTCCAAATAGTACCCCTGCAAATACTACCAGTAACCAGGCAGTTTCTGTGCTCAGCAAATACATAATCAGTGATTCCCTAAGCATTTGTTGAAATTAACTAATGAAGCAACTAAAAGACAAATAGAAAAATGGTAAATTTTTGATTAATAATTGCAGATGATCATACTGAACTTCCCCTCAAATGTTTTAATTAAATCATTTCCAGCTGTCTTAAAGGAGAAAGGATGCAAAACAAAACAAATTACTCAGAAAAGGATAATAGAAACCACATCGCCCTAAAAAGTTGAAAGAGGCTGGATGCAGTGGCTCACACCTGTAATCCCAGCACTTCGGGAGGCCGAGGTGAGCAGATCACTTCAGGCTGGGAGTTCAAGACCAGCCTGGCCAACATGGTGAAATCCTCTCTATTAAAATGTTTTTAATATTTTTTCTTTAATTGAAAGAACCCCCAAAATGATTAGTGCAGTGTCCATATTTATAATCAATCAAGTTCTCCAAACCAGAAAGAACTTAAACTTTTTTTTTCACTTCTCTGTATCAAAAAGTCCTGCCAACATTTATTTATTTATTTATTTATTACACATGGAGTCTCGCTCTGTGGCCCAGGTTGGAGTGCAGTGGCCTGATCATATATCACTGCAGCCTCAAACTCCTGGGCTCAGGAGGTCCTCCCACCTCAGCCTCCAAAGTAGCTGGAGCTACAGGTGGCTGCCACCATGCATGGCTAATTAAAAAACTTTTTTTGTAAAGATAGGGGTCTTGCTATGTTGCCCGGGCTGGTCTTGAACTCCTGGAAGCAAGTGATACCTCCTGCCTCAGCCTTACAAAACGCTGGGATTACAGGCATGAGCCACCATGCCTGGCCCCCAAATTTACTTTTGACTTGTTTGTCTTTATACTTTTTCTAAGCTTCTTTCCTTGATGCTAAGACATCTACTGAATCTGACACTTTACTATTGGTTGATTGAGGAAAACACAGGATCCACTTCTTTTTCAATTTATTTTCTGCTCTATTAATGTTGCATGTGATTTCCTGAAAATCAACTTTTAGTTTCATTACCCACAATTATTCCAAGTCAAATGTAGATTCCATAGCAAGAGTTCCACATGGGAGGTGCAGTGACTGTCATGTTCTGATATTAGCGGCCAAATCCATTGAAATTTTGAGATTAGGTCTTACTCCAAAATAGATGGGAGAGACAAATGAGGGCTAATGAGACTTGGGCAAGAAAAAGTAAAGGTTAAAGTTTTTAAACCCTAAGTCATATTTTCAGAATTTGTGTTGAAATTATGATGTTCTTTGGTTTTCTGTTCTTGTTTGTGAATTTCTTACAGTCATCTGAGATGAAATAAAAATTTAAAAATAAGGCAGGTCTTCAAAAATAGATATGGAGCCTTCATGACAAAAAAGTGGGTAGGAGAAAGACCGAGATGAGGGAATTCTGTTCCTTATATCATCTTCATCCAAGACCGCTGCAGTCAGTTCTTTGCAGAACCAGGCTGTGTCCCCTAACAGCCTGCCTTGGGAAACCTAAACGCTAATCAGTGGCAATTAAAAGTTTCATTGGGCACTATTAAAACTTTCAAAGTCAATGAGTTGGAGTAGCAGTGGCAAATGAGTGGCAATGGGGATTGTTAACCAGTCACTGTTTGCAAGATACATCAGCCATAGGAGCGTGCAAATTAAAAGATTTCTCCTGCGACACCAAGTCACTGGGAAACTCATTTAATCACATCCCTAAATAATTAGAAGCTCCGTGCCTTCATTAAGAACCAAAAATAAGTGCTTGCACCATGTTCAGGTAAATGACAGCAGGGACATGCAAAAGTTGTTTTCTAGTTTAGGCTTAGAAAAATGTGTCATTTTTATTGGGTGAAGAAAAAAATTCCCTATAATAATTTTGTGATTATGCTCTCATTAGGAGCCATGAGAGAGCTCAAGAAGCCCACAGCTCTCATAAAGTATCCTGTTATTTCCATTTCCTCCTCAATAACAGTTTTATGGTAAAACTAACATAATGAGACTTAGTACTCTCAAGCCCTTTTGCCTGGGGATTCTTACTGACATTATACACATTAAGGTTAAGATGAACCTCATACCAAAAATATTAGATGGCCAGAGATCTACACAGTTTACATTGCATAGATTTTCCAAAGAATTATGTCCAAATATGTTTGGAGGTTTGGTTTAGAAAAAAGGAGCGCAGGCCAGGCGCGGTGGCTCAAGCCTGTAATCCCAGCACTTTGGGAGGCCGAGATGGGCGGATCACGAGGTCAGGAGATCGAGACCATCCTGGCTAACACGGTGAAACCCCGTCTCTACTAAGAAATACAAAAAATAGCCGGGCGAGGTGGCAGCGCCTGTAGTCCCAGCTACTCGGGAGGCTGAGGCCAGAGAATGGCGTGAACCCGGGAGGCGGAGCTTGCAGTGAGCTGAGATCCGGCCACTGCACTCCAGCCTGGGCTACAGAGCGAGACTCCGTCTCAAAAAAAAAAAAAAAAAAAAAAAGGAGCGCAGGAGGAATAAGGAAATAGTCACCTTTTAGCCATTCTTTTCTCTTTTTTTTTAAATTTAAGTTCTGGGATCCATGTGCAGAAAGTGCAGGTTTTTTACATAGGTGAACATATGTCATGGTGGTTTGCTGCACCTGTCAACCCATCATCTAGGTATTAAGCCCAGCATGCATCAGCCATTTGTCCTGATGCTCTCCCTCCCCTCATCCCCATGACAGGCTCTGGTGTATGATGTCCCCCTCCCTGTGTCCATGTGTTCTCATTGCTAAGCTCCCACTTATGAGTGAGAACAAGTGGTGTTTGGTTTCCTGTTTGTGTTTTATTTTGCTGAGGATGATGGCTTCTAGCTTTATCCCTGTCCCTGCAAGGGACATGATCTCATTTCTTTCTTTGGCTTCATAGTATTCCATGGTATATATGTACCTCATTTTCTTTATCCAGTCTGTCATTGATGGGTATTTGGGGTGGTTCCATGTCTTTGCTATTGTGAATAGTCCTGCAATAAATATACGTGTGCAGGTATCTTTATAATAGAATGATTTATATTCCTTTGGGTATATACTCAATAGTGGGATTGTTAGGTCAAATGGTGTTCTGGTTATCGATCCGTGAGGAACCACCACACTGTATTCCACAATGGCTGAACTAATTTACATTCCCACCCACAGTGGAAAAGCATTCCTGTTTCTCTACAGCCTCACAAGCATCTGTTGTTTCTTGACTTTTTAATAATTGCCATTCTTGCTGGCATGAGATGGTATCTCATTGTGGTTATGATTTGCATTTCTGTAATAACCAGTGATACTGAGCTTTTTTTCATATGTTTGTTGGCTGCATGAATGTCTTCTTTTTTTATTATTATTATACTTTAAGTTCTGGGATACATGTGCAGAACTTGCAGGTTTGTTACATAGGTATGCATGTGCCATGGTGGTTTGCTGCACCCATCAACCCATCATCTACATTAGGCATTTCTCCTAATGCTATCACTCCCCTAGGCCCCCCAACCCCCGGACAGGCCCCAGTGTGTGATGTTCCCCTCCCTGTGTCCACGTGTTCTCATTGTTCAACTCCCACTTATGAGTGAGAATATGCGGTGTTTGGTTTTCTGTTCCTCTGTCAGGTTCCTGAGAATGATAGTTTCTAGCTTCATTCATGTCCCTGCAAAGGACATGAAGTCATCCTTTTTTATGGCTGCATAGTATTCCATGGTGTATATGTGCCACATTTTCTTTATCCAGTCTATCATTGATGGGCATTTGGGTTGGTTCCAAGTCTTTGCTATTGTGAATAGTGCTGCAATAAACATACATGTGCATGTGTCTTTATAGCAGAATGATTTATAATCCTTTGGATATATACCAGTAATGGGATTGCTGGGTCAAATGGTGTTTCTGGTTCTAGATCCTTGAGGAATCACCACAATGTCTTCCACAATGGTTGAACTAATTTACACTCCCACCAACAATGTAAAAGCGTTCCTATTTCTCCACATCCTCTCCAGCATCTGTTGTTTCCTGACTTTTTAATGATTGGCAATCTAGCTGGCATGAGATGGTATCTCATTGTGGTTTTGATTTGCATTTCTCTAATGACCACTGATGATGAGCTTTTTTCATATGTTTGTTGGCCACATAAATGTCTTCTTTTGAGAAGTGTCTGTTCATGTCCTTTGCCCACTTTTTGATGGGGTTGTTTGTTTCTTTCTTGTAAATTTGTTTAAGTTTCCTATAAATTCTGGAAATTAGACCTTTGTCAGATGGGTAGATTGCAGAAATTTTCTCCCATTCTGTAGGTTACCTGTTCACTCTGATGATAGTTTCTTTTGCCGTGCAGAAACTCTTTAGTTCAATTAGATCCCATTTGTCAATTTTAGCTTCTGTTGCAATTGCTTTTAGTGATTTCATCATAAAATCTTTGACCATGCCTATGTCCTGAATGGTATTGCCTAGATTTTCTTCTAGCGTTTTTATGGTTTTGGGTTTTACATTTAAGTCATTAATCCATCTTGAGTTAATTTTTGTAGAGGGTATAAGGAAGGGGTCCAGTTTCAGTTTTCTGCATATGACTAGCCAGTTTTTCCAGCACCATTTATTAAATAAGGAATCCTTTCCCTATTGCTTGTTTTTGGCCGGTTTGTTGGAAATCAGATGGTTGTAGATGTGTGATCTTATTTCAGAGATCTCTATTTTATTCCATTGGCCTATATGTCTGTTTTGGTACCAGTACCATGCTATTTTGGTTACTATAGCCTTGTAGTATAGTTTGAAGTCAGGTAGAGTGATGCCTCCAGCTTTTGTTTTTGCTTAGGATTGTCTTGGCTATACAGGCTCTTTTTTGGTTCCATATGAATTTTAAAGCAGTTTTTTAGTAATTCTGTGAAGAATGTCAATGGTAGTTTGATGGGAATAGCATTGGATGTATAATTTACTTTGGGCAGTATGGCCATTTTCACAATATTGATTCTTCTTATCCATGAGGATGGAATGTTTTTCCATTTGTTTGTGTCTTCTCTTATTTCCTTGAGCAGTAGTTTGTAGTTTTCCTTGAAGAAGCCCTTTACATCCCTTATTAACTGTATTCCTAGTTATTTTATTCTCTTTGCAGCAATTGTGAATGGGAGTTTATCCATGATTTGGCTCTCTGCCTGTCTATTGTTGGTGTATAGGAATGCTTGTGATTTTTGCACACAGATTTTGTATCCTGAGACTTTGCTGAAGTTGCTTATCAACTTAAGGAGCTTTTGGGCTGGGATGATGGGGTTTTCTAAATATACAATCATGTCGTCTGCAAACAAAGACAATTTGACTTCCTCCCTTCCTATTTGAATATCCTTTATTTCCTTCTCTTGCCTGATTTCCCTGGCCTGAACTTTCAATACTGTGTTGAATGGGAGTGGTGACAGAGGGCATCTTTGTCTTGTGCTGGTTTTCAAAGGGAATGCTTCCAGTCTTTACACATTCAGTATGATACCAACTGTGGGTTTGTCACAAATAGCTCTTATTATTTTGAGATATGTTCCATCAATACCTAGTTTGTTGAGAGTTTTTAACATGAAGGAATGTTGAATTTTATTGAAGGCCTTTTCTGCATCTATTGAGATAATCATGTGGTTTTTGTCATTGGTTCTGTTTATGTGATGGATTACATTTATTGATTTGCATATATTGAGCCAGCCTTGCATCCCAGGAATGAAGCCAACTTAATCATGGTGGACAAGCTTTTTGATGTGCTGCTGGATTCGGTTTGCCAGTATTTTATTGAGGATTTTCGCATTGATGTTCATCAGGAATATTGGCCTAAAGTTTTACTTTTTTGTTGTGTCTCTGCCAGGTTTTAGTATCAGGATGAGGCTGACCTCATAGAATGAGTTAGGAAGGAGTCCCTCCTTTTCAATTGTTTGGAATAGTTTCAGAAAAAATGGTACCAGCTCCTCTTTGTACCTCTGGTAGAATTCAGCTGTGAATTCTTCTGATCCTGGACTTTTTTGGTTGGTATTCTCTGATGGTAGTTTGTATTTCTGTGGGGTCAGTGGTGATATCCCCTTTATCATTTTTTATTGTGTTTATTTGATTCTCCTCTCTATTCTTCTTTATTTGTTTAGCTAGCAGTCTATTTTATTAATTTTTTCAAAAAAGCAGCTCGTGGATTCATTGATTTTTTTAAGGGTTTTTCATGTTTCTATCTCCTTCAGTTCCACTCTGATCTTAGTTACTTCTTGTCTTTTGCTAGCTTTTGGATTTGTTTGCTCTTGCTTCTCTAGTTCATTTGGTTGTGATGTTAGGGTGTCAATTTGAGATCTTTCTAACTTTCTGGTATGGGCATTTAGTGCTATAAATTTCCTTCTTAACACTGCTTTAGCTGTGTCCCACAGATTCTGGTAAGTTGTCTCTTTGTTCTCAAGGAACAAAGGGACTTCTGGACTTCTGACTTAATTTCATTATTTACTCAGTTGTCATTCAGGAGAAAGTTGTTCAATTTCCATGTAGTTGTGTGGTTTTGAATGAGTTTCTTAATCTTGAGTTCTAATTTGATTGCACTGTGATCTGAGAGACTGTTATGATTTCTATTCTTTTGCATTTGCTGAGGAATGTTTTATTTCCAATTACGAAGCTGATTTTAGAGTAAGTGCCATGTGGCACTGAGGAGAATGTATATTCTGTTGTTTTGGGGTGGAGAGTTCAGTAGATAGCTGTTAGGTCCACTTGATCCAGAGCTGAGTTCAAGTCCCGATATCCTTGTTAATTTCCTGTCTCATTGATCTGTCTAATATTGACAGTGGGATGTTAAAGTCTCCCACTAGTATTGTGTGGGAGTCTAAGTCTCTTTGTAGGTCTCTAAGAACTTGTTTTATGAATGTGGGTACTCCTGTATTGGGTGCATATACATTTAGGACAGTTAGCTCTTCTTGTTGCATTGATCCCTTTACTGTTCCATAGTGCCCTTCTTTGTCTTTTTTGATCTTTGTTGGTTTAAAGTCTGTTTTGTCAGAACTAGGATTACAATCCTTGCTTTTTTCTGCTTTCCATTTGCTTGGTAAATTTTCCTCCATCCCGTTATTTTGAGCCTCTGTGTGTCTTTGCATGAGAGATGGGTCTCTTGAATACAGTACACTAATGGGTCTTGACTCTTTATCCAATTTGCCAGCCTGTGTCTTTTAATTGGGGCATTTAGCCCATTTACATTCAAGGTTAATATTGTTATGTGTGAATCTGATCCTGTTGTCATGATGCTAGCTGGTTATTTTGCACACTAGTTGATGTAGTGTCATTGGTGTTTGTATTTTGGTGTGTTTTTGAAGTGACTGGTACCAGTTTTTCATTTCCATATTTAGTGCTTCCATCAGGAGCTCTAGCAAGGCAGTCCTAGTGGTGACAAATTCCCTCAGCATTTGCTTGTCGGAAAAGGATTTAATTTTTCCTTCACTTAGGAAGCTTAGTTTAGCTGGATATGAAATTCTGGATTGAAAATTCTTTTCTTTAAGAATATTGAATATTGGCTCACACTCTCTTCTGGCTTGTAGGCTTTCTGCTGAGACATCCACTGTTAGTCTGATGGACTCCTCTTTGTAGGTGACATGGCCTTTCTCTCTGGCTGCCCTTAACATTTTTTTGCTCATTCGACCTTGGAGAATCTGATGATTATTTGTCTTGGGGTTGATTTTCTCATGCAGTGTCTTAGTGGGGTTCTCTGTATTTTCTGAATTTGAATGTTGGCTTGTCTTGCTTTGTTGGGGAAGTTCTCTTGGATGTTATCCTGAAGTACGTTCTCCAACTTGGTTCCATTTTCCCATCTCTTTCAGGTACACGAATCAATTGTAGGTTTGGTTTTTTACAGAGTCCCATAGTTATCAGAGGTTTTGTTTGTTCCTTTTCATTTCTTCTCTAATTTTGTCTGCCTGCTTTATTTCAGCAAGATAGCCTGCAGCCTCTGATACTCGTTCTTCCACTTGATCAACTTGGCTATTGATATTTGTGTATGCTTCACAAAGTTCTCGTGCTGTGCTTTTCAGCTTCATCAGGTCATTTATGTTCTTCTCTAAACTGGTTATTCTGGCTAGCATCTCCTGTAACCTTTTATTATGGTTCTTGGTTTCTTTGCATTGGGTTGGAACGTGCTCCTTTACCTCAGTGAAGTTTGTTATTACCTGCCTTCTGAAACCTACTTCTGTCATTTCATCCATTTCATCCTTCATCCAATTCTGTGCCCTTACTAGAGAGGTGTTGTGATGATTTGGAAGAGAAGAGGCACTCTGGCTTTTTGGATTTTCAGCATCTTTTTGTTGATTCTTTCTCACCTTTATAAGTTTGTCTAGTTTTGATATTTGAGGTTGCTGACCCTTGGATGGGGCTTTTGTGGGTACCTTTGATACTGTTATTGTTGCTTTCTGTTTGTTTTTCTTTCAACGGTCAAGACCCTCTTCTGTAGGGATGCTGTGGTTTACTGGGGGTTCACTTCAGGCCCTGTTCATCTGGTTCGCTCTCATGTCTGGAGATGTCACCCCAGGAGGCTGAAGAACAGCAAAGATGGGTGCCTGCTCCTTCTTCTGGGATCTCTGACCTCGAGGGACATCAATCTGATGCCAGTTAGGAATGCTCCTGATGACCCCTGTTGGGAGGTATCACCCAGTATGGGGGCACAGGAACCAGGGCCCATTTAACAAAGCACTTTGGTTGTCTCTTAGTGGAGGGAGTGTGCTGCACTGCAGGGAAACCCACTTGTCTGGGCTACCCAGATTCCTCAGAGGTAGCAGAAGGAAAGACTAAGTCTTCTGGTCCACAAAGACTATGGTCATCCCTACCTCTAGGGACTCCAGCCCAGGCAGATGAGATTTCTGTCCCTGAGCACCTGTCTGTAGTTGTTGGAGGCCCTGCAGGGACACGCCACCCAGTGAGGAGGGATGGGTGAGGGCCTGGCCTAAATAGGCAGTGTGGCCATGGTCTGCCACAGCCAGTGTGCTGTGCTGTGGGGAGTACTTCTTGGAACCAAGCCATCCAGCCACCCTGGCTCCAGCTGGGGGAAAAGCACAGCCTGGAGCTATAGTAATGGCTGCTGCCCTTCCCCAAGGGGAGCTTAGTGTCTTAGGTAGCTAGCAGCTGCAATGTTGGCTGCCATGTCTCTCCCAAGAAGTTCAGACAGCTTAGACATCAGGCAGCAACAGTGGTGGTGGTCACCTCTCCCTCAGGGAGCTCTTTTGTCTTAGGCAACTGCAGTGGTGGCTGCCACTACTCCGCCAAGGAGCTCAGACAGCTTAGAGAGCAGGCAGCAGCCTTGGTGATGGCTGCCCCTCTCCCAAGGGAACTCAGTAGACTTAGGCAGATTCCAGCCAAGTGGCTGTTGAGAATCTGCAAGGCTCCATGCTTGGGACCCCTGGCCCTGGTGGCATGGGCTCACCAATGGGATCTTCCAATTCATGAGTTGCACAGTTCCATGAAAAAAGCACAGTTTCCCAGGCTGAGTAGGTAGCATGCTCACTTACTGCCTCCCTTGAGTGTGGGTAGGGACTCCCCTGCCCCATGCAGCTCTCAGGTAGGCTGATGCACCACCATGCTCTTTTCTCCTCTCCATGGGTCATGCCAGCCACCTAGTCAGTCCTGATGGCAGAACCTGGGTACCTCGGTTGCCAGTGCAGGATTCACAGGCTGTTTTGGTTCTTTTCAGTGGGAGTCTCCTATCTCAGCTGCTCTAGTTGGCCATTGGGGCCCCACTCCCTAGCTATTCTTTAATGGGAAGCAATATGTCCATTCAGCTACTGGTAATGCTCTCTTGCACCAAGGTGTCACCTCTGTTAGATGAGCCTATGACACAGGTGCTAACTTTGATATTGAGTTTGAGTGGAAGCAGGAAGAGGTTACTTATTCCCTTTACAAATATGTACTGAGCTCCTACTGGGCAAAAAGTCCTAGGATAAGAACTGAGGGAGATACAGCATTGAATCACTTGCAAACCCATGCATAAGTGTTTGTGCATGGATAGAGAAGATCAAGCGAGTTCCTCAGCCTTGATAATTCAAAGTGTAGAGAGAAGGGTGTTTCTAAGTGCCTAAAAGATTTCTGGAACACACTGTTAAAGTTGTTTAGGAAAGGAAGCTGGGAACCAGGAGTGGGACAAAGATGGTCTTTAAAAGATAATATCGACTCTCATGGCTTTTTCTATGTGCCAAGAACTGCTTTATTTCTAGGTGTGTCTAGCTACCATATGTTAGAATATTAATGAGTTTTCTACTTTCTCCTCTTAAAAATGTTCTGTCTGTAATATAACACAAATACAGAAAAGTACACAAAATACAGAAGTACACAAAATACCATGAAACAAACACTCCTATAACCATGACTCAGGTTAAAAAATAGAACATTGCCAGTCTTTCTTGGGCCCCTTCTCAAACACCACCCCCTCCCCTGTTTGGTGCACAAGCACTTTTCCAGTCTAACTGCAGCCTATGCTTGCTTCCTGCCTAATCTCCCACTATTCTACCCTATACTCCAGCCACATTGAAATCTTTGCAGTCTCTCAAACATGCTATTCCTTCATAATTCTCTGCCTTTGTTAGTGCTCGTTCCTTCTTACTTGAATGTCTTCTGATGCCCTTTCCTCCCTACATCTGAAACTTTCTTCACCTAGTAAACATTTTTGCAGATTCAGTTCAAAAGTCATTTCTCATCTGAAGCTACTCCTGGTATGCTCAACTAATATTGTGTAAATTAATAGATTACAGGGCCAGGTGCTGTGGCTCATGCCTGTCATCCCAGCACTTTGGGAAGCCTATGTTGGAGGATCACTTAAGCCCAGAAGTTTGAGACCAACCTGGGCAACATGGTAAAACCCCATCTCTACCAAAAACAAAAAGCAAGATTATAAATGAGAAATGTGGACAACCCCTGCTTGTTCAGCAATGACTTTATTCAAAGAAATTGAAGAAACTTCTGATGTCACTGATGTGCACTTTTACTAAATAAGCCTTGAGAGTAAGAACTTAAGAAGAATGTTAAAATTATTTTTAATATGTACTTTTAATTTGGTTTAGGGTCAAAGAGAAGTCAACCTATAAAACTCAAGAAGCTATAGTAACACTTTAATTTCTAAAAAATGACAAGGAACTTCTCTATTTGCATCTCAATTTGGTCTCTATTGGAGCCTCATAAGTTGAAATAAGTAAATTTAAGGGGGGTTGCCAAAGATGGCCAAATAGGAACAGCTCCAGCCTCCAGCTCCCAGCGTGAGTGACACAGAAGAAGGGTGATTTCTGCATTTTCAACTGAGGTACCAGGTTCATCTCACTGGGGCATGTCAGACAGTTGGTGCTGGTCAGTGGGTGTAGCCCAACCAGGAGAGCTGAAGCAGGGTGAGGCATCACTTCACCTGGGGAAGTACAAGGGGGAAGGGAATTCCTTTTCCTAGCCAAGGGAAATTGAGACACACAACACATGGAAAATCAGGTAACTCCCACCCTAATACTGCACTTTACCAAGGGTCTTAGCAAACGGCACACCAGGAGATTATATCCCATGCCTGGCCTGGAGGGTCCCACGCCCACAGAGCTTCCCTCATTGCTAGCACAGCAGTCTGAGATCTAACTGCAAGGTGCAGCAAGGCTAGGGGAGGGGCGCCCGCCATTGCTGAGGCTTAAGTAGGTAAACAAAGCCACTGGGAAGCTCGAACTGGGTGGAGCCCACTGCAGCTCAAGGAGGCCTGCCTGCCTCTATAGACTCCACCTCTGGGGACAGGGCATAGCTAAACAAAAAGCAGCAGAAACCTCTGCAGATGTAAATGTCCCTGTCTGACAGCTTAGAAGAGAGCAGTGGTTCTCCCAGCATGGAGATTGAGATCTGAGAATGGAGAGACTGCCTGATCAAGTGGGTCCCTGAGCCCTGAGTAGCTTAACTGGGAGACATCCCCCACTAGGTGCAGACTGACACCTCACACCTCACACAGCTGGGTACACCTCTGAGACAAAGCTTCCAGAGCAATAATCAGACAACAACACCTGCTGTTCAGCAATATTCTATCTTCCGCAGCCTCCGCTGCTGATACCCAGGCAAACAGGGTCTGGAGTGAACCTCAAGCAAACTCCAATAGACCTGAAGCTGAGGGTCCTGACTGTTAGAAGGAAAACTAACAAACAGGACACCCACACCAAAAACCCATCAGCACGTCAACATCATCAAAGACCAAAGGCAGATAAAACCACAAAGATGGGGAAAAAGCAGTGCAGAAAAGCTGGAAAGTCAAAAAATCACAGTGCATCTCCCCCTCCAAAGGAACACAGCTCATTGCCAGCAATGGAACAAAGCTGGATGGAGAATGACTTTGACAAGTTGAGAGAAGAAGGCTTCAGTCAATCAAACTTCTCAAAGCTAAAGGAGGAACTACGTACCCAGTGCAAAGAAACTAAAATCCCTGAAAAAAGAATGGAAGAATGGATAACTAGAATAACCACTGCAGAGAAGTCCACAAATGAACTGAGAGAGATGAAAACCATGACATGAGAACTATGTGACAAACGCACAAGCTTCAGTAACCAACTCAATCAACTGGAAGAAATAGTGTCAGCGATTGAAGACCAAATGAATGAAATGAAGTGAGAAGAGAAGCTTAGAGAAAAAAGAGTAAAAAGAAATGAACATAATAATAATAATTTTAAAACCACATATGATTAAAGAAAAAAAAAGAAAAAAGAAATGAACAAAGGCTCCAAGAAATATGGGATTATGTGAAAAGACCAAATCTACATCTGATTGGTGTGCCTGAAAGTGACAGGGAGAATGTAACCAAGTTGAAAAACACTCTGCAGGATATTATCCAGGAGAACTTCCCCAACGTAGCAAGGCAGGCCAATATTCAAATTCAGGAAATATAGAGAACACCACAAAGATACTCCTTGAGAAGAGCAACTCCAAGACACATAATTGTCAGATTTACCAAAGTTGAAATGAAGGAAAAAATGTTAAGGGCAGCCAGAGAGAAAAGTGAGGTTACCCACAAAGGGAAGCCCATCGGACTAACAGCAGATCTCTCAGCAGAAACTATACAAGCCAGAAGAGAGTGGGGGCCAATATTTAACATTCTTAAAGAAAAGAATTTTCAACCCAGAATTTCATATCCAGCCAAACTAAGTTTCATAAGTGAAGGAGAAATAAAATCCTTTACAGACAAGCAGATGCTTAGAGACTTTGTCACCACCAGGTCTGTGCTACAAGAGGTCCTGAAGGAAGCACTAAACATGGAAAGGAACAACTGGTACCAACCATTGCAAAAACATGCCAAAATGTAAAGACCATCAGTGCTAGGAAGAAACTGCATCAACTGGTGAGCAAAATAACCAATTATATCATAATGACAGGATCAAGTTCACACATAACAATATTAACTTTAAATGTAAATGGACTAAATGGTCCAATTAAAAGACACAGACTGGCAAATTGGATAAAGAGTCAACACCCATCAGTTTGCTGTATTCAGGAGACCCATCTCACATACAGAGACACACATAGGCTCAAAATAAAGGGATGGAGGAAGATCTACCAAGCAAATGTAAAACAAAAAAAAAGGCAGGGGTTGCAATCCTAGTCTCTGATAAAACAGACTTTAAACCATCAAAGATCAAAAGAGACAAAGAAGGCCATTACATAATGGTAAAGGGATCAATTCAACAAGAAGAGCTAACTATCCTAAATATATATGCACCCAATACAGGAGAATCCAGATTCATAAAGCAAGTCCTTAGAGACTTACAAAGAGACTTAGACTCCCATACAATAATAATGAGAGACTTTAACATGCCACTGTCAACATTAGACAGATCAATGAGACAGAAAGTTAACAAGGATATCCAGGAATTGAACTGAACGCTGCACCAAGCAGACCTAATAGACATCTACAGAACTCTCCACCCCAAATCAACAGAATATACATTCTTCTCAGCACCACATCGCACTTATTCCAAAATTGACCACATAGTAGGAGGTAAAGCACTCCTCAGCAAATGTACAAGAACAGAAATTATAACAAACTGTCTCTCAGACCTCAGTGCAATTAAAGTAGAACTCAGGACTAAAAACTCAATCAACACCGCTCAACTACATGGAAACTGAACAACCTGCTCCTGAATGGCTACTGGGTACATAACGAAATGAAGGCAGAAATAAAGATGTTCTTTGAAACCAATGAGAACAAAGATACAACATACTAGAATCTCTGGGACACATTTAAAGCAGTGTGGAGAGGGAAATTGATAGCACTAAATGCCCACAAGAGAAAGCTGGAAAGATCTAAAATTGACGCCCTAACATCCCAATTAAAAGAACTAGAGAAGCAAGAGCAAACACATTCGAAAGCTAGCAGAAGGTAAGAAATAACTAAGATCAGAGCAGAAACTGAAGGAGAGAGAGACACAAAAAACCCTTCAAAAAAATCAATGAATCCAGGGACTGGTTTTTTGAAAAGATCAACAAGATTGAGAGACCGCTAGCAAGAGAAGAAAAGAGAGAAGAATCAAATAGACACAATAAAAAATGATAAAGGGGATATCACCATCGGCCCAACAGAAATACAAACTACCACCAGAGAATACTCTAAACACCTCTACGCAAATAAACTAGAAAACCTAGAAGAAACGGATAAATTCCTAGACACATACACTCTCCCAAGACTAAACCAGGAAGAAGTTGAATCCCTGATTAGACCAATAGCAGGCTTAGAAATGGATGGAGGCAATAATTAATAGCCTACCAACCAAAAAAAGTCCAGGAACAGACGGATTCACAGCCGAATTCTACCAGAGGTACAAGGAGGAGTTGGTATCATTCCTTCTGAAACTATTCCAATCAATAGAAAAAGAGGGAATCCTCCCTAACTCATCTTATGAGGCCAACATCATCCTGATACCAAAGCCTGGCAGAGACGCAATAAAAAAACAGAATTTTAGACCAATATCCCTGATGAACATCGATGCAAGACTCCTCAGTAAAATACTGGCAAACCGAATCCAGCAGCACATCAAAAAGCTTATCCACCATGATCAAGTGGGCTTCATCCCTGGGATGCAAGGCTGGTTCAACATACGCAAATCAATAAACGTAATCCAGCATATAAACAGAACCAAAGACAAAAACCACATGATTATCTCAATAGATGCAGAAAAGGCCTTTGACAAAATTCAACAGCCCTTCATGCTAAAAACTCTCAATAAATTAGGTCTTGGTGGGACATGTCTCAAAATAATAAGAGCTATTTATGACAAACCCACAGCCAATATCATACTGAATGGGCAAAAACTAGAAGCATTCCCTTTTGAAAACTGGCACAAGACAGGGATGCCCTCTCTCACCACTCCTATTCAACATAGTGTTGGAAGTTCTGGCTAGGGCAATCAGGCAAGAGAAAGAAATCAAGGGTATTCAGTTAGGAAAAGAAGAAGTCAAATTGTCCCTCTTTGCAGATGACATGATTGTATATTTAGAAAACCCCATCGTCTCAGCCCAGAATCTCCTTAAGCTGATAAGCAACTTCAGCAAAGTCTCAGGATACAAAATCAATGTGCAAAAATCACAAGCATTCTTATACACCAATAACAGACAAACAGAGAGCCAAATCATGAATGGACTCCCATTCACAATTGCTTCAAAGAGAATAAAATACCTAGGAATCCAACTTACAAGGGATGTGAAGGACCTCTTCAAGGAGAACTACAAACCACTGCTCAGTGAAATAAAAGAGGACACAAACAAATGGAAGAACATACTGTGCTTATGGATAGGAAGAATCAATCTCATGAAAATGGCCATAGTGCCCAAGGTAATTTATAGATTCAATGCCATCCCCATTAAGCTACCAATGACTTTCTTCACAGAATTGGAAAAAACTGCTTTAAAGTTCATATGGAACCAAAATAAAGCCTGCATTGGCAAGAAAATCCTAAGCCAAAAGAACAAAGCTGGAGGCATCATGCTACCTGACTTCAAACTATACTACAAGGCTACAGTAACCAAAACAGCATGGTACCAGTACCAAAACAGAGATGTAGACCAATGGAACAGAACAGAGCCCTCAGAAATAATACCACACATCTACAGCCATCTGATCTTTGATAAACCTGACAAAAACAAGAAATGGGGAAAGGATAGGATTCCCTATTTAGTAAATGGTGCTGGGAAAATTGGCTAGCCATAAGTAGAAAGCTGAAACCAGGTCCTTTCCTTACTCCTTATACGAAAATTAATTCAAGATGGATCAGACACTTAAATGTTAGACCTAAAACCATAAAAACCCTAGAAGAAAACCTAGGTAATACCATTGAAGACATAGGCATGGGCAAGGACTTCATATCTAAAACATCAAAAGCAATGGCCACAGAAGCTAAAATTGACAAATGGGATCTAATTAAACCATAGAGCTTCTGCACAGCAAAAGAAACTACCATCAGAGTGAACAGGCAACATACAGAATGGGAGAAAATTTTTGCAATCTACTCATCTCACAAAGGGCTAATATCCAGAATCTACAAAGAACTCAAACAAATTTACAAGAAAAAACAACCCCATCAGAAAGTGGGCAAAGGATATGAACAGACACTTCTCAAAAGAAGACATTTATGCAGCCAACAGACACATGAAAAAATGCTCATCATTACTCACCATCAGAGAAATGCAAATCAAAACCACAATGAGATACCATCTCACACCAGTTAGAATGGCAATCATTAAAAAGTCAGGAAACAACAGGTGCTGGAGAGGATGTGGAGAAATAGGAACATTTTTACACTGTTGGTGGGACTGTAAACTAGTTCAACCATTGTGGAAGATAGTGTGGCAATTCCTCCAGGATCTAGAACTAGAAATACCATTTGACCCAGCCATCCCATTACTGGGGATATACCCAAAGGATTATAAATCATCCTGCTATAAAGATACATGCACACGTATGTTTATTGCAGCACTGTTCACAATAGCAAAGACTTGGAATAAACCCAAATATCCATCAGTGAGAGACTGGATTAAGAAAATGTGGCACATATACCATGGAATACTATGCAGCCATAAAAAAGGATGAGTTCGTGTCCTTTGTAGGGACATGGATGCAGCTGGAAACCATCATTCTCAGCAAACTATGGCAAGAACAGAAAACCAAATACCACATGTTCTTACTCATAGGTGGGAATTGAACAATGAGATCACTTGGACACAGGAAGGGGAACACCACACACCAGGGCCTATTGTAGGGAGGGGGGAGGGATAGCATTAGGTGATATACCTAATGTAAATGATGAGTTAATGGGTGCAGCACACCAACATGGCGCATGTATACATATGTAACAAACCTGCTAGTTGTGCACATGTACCCTAGAACTTAAAGTATAATTGAAAAAAAAAATAAGTAAATTTAAGAAAATATTGTAATAAATCTCTTTAAAGATAGGCAATCCAAAATAGATAGACATAGTTTTCCAGCTTTACTAGGTTTCAGATAAATTTCTATGCACTTGTCGCAATAGTAGTGGTGGCAATCAGAAAGACATCATCAAACAAAAGTCAAGAGAAAAGTCCTTTTAATTGATGCTGGACATGCAGAACGATAAATGTCCAGTCCATGCACTATGGAGATAAAGGGGAATCAGATAAGGACACAAAGAGGAAAATACGTGAAAATAGGAAACATTTCAGAAAAGTGCTTATTATAGAATTCATTGAAAATTTCAGGAAAGCTGAAGATGAGAAGGGGTTCAGAGTGCCATACTTCTGTGTGGGGCAGAAGCAGTCCAGAGAGGCAATTTCTCTGTAAATCTTAAAAGCACAGGACCCTGTGCTAACCTCTAGCAGAAAGAAAGGCAGAGAAGGAGCATGGGATGTGGTTTGACAAAAAGGATGAGGAGAGATTTAATGTTAAGAGTTGATGCCAGATTACATGATATTGAGAAGTAAATGGGTAAACAGAGAATAAAGGGAAGCCAAATTGTATACTTAAAAAAAAAAAAATTGTGCACGGAAAGAGGAAGAAAAGGAGGCAATGACCAAAATGGGTACCTGAGTGAAAGAAAGTTGTTTGTTGTTTTTCTTTTGTTTTGTTTGGAGATGAAAAGAAATGAGCCGCCATGGGGGTAGAGAGAGAGAAAGTGAGAGATGAAAGATATTAAGAGAGTAGGAATGTGTTTATTGCAACTAGCTTCCTGATAAAGCTCCTAGGAGAGTTACAAATTGACGGGTTAGTGCTTGAGAAAGTAAAATGGTTACTCTGAAACTGGATGATGAGAAACTGCTTGTAGGAAATATATTTAGGTAGAAATATTCATGCTTATGATCTCTGTCTGAAGTGGGAGAACATATTATTCATTAAGAGTGAAGACATAGGGTAAAAATATGAAGTAATTTTTATGGGGACATGTACCTCAACGAGGTATTACTAATATGAATCAACAGGAATCAGGTTGGATTTCATAACTCCAAGAGGCCCCGACAAACCATGATAAGGAGCTGAGAAGTTGGATGGTGGGGATGACGAAAGGCTGGATAATGAATAATGAAGGGCTAGATATTTCACCACCATGGTGAAAGTGGTGGTGGAACATGCTGGGAAGGGCATCATTGAAACAATGATCATGAAGACCCAGAAGGGAAAGAGCAATCCCTAGGAAGACCAAGAGGGAAGAGAGCATTTGCATGATGCCTAAAACGTCTTTCTTAATTAGAGACACTCAGATGGACATTTTTGCTTGAGATGGAAAGCGTGTGGTAGGCAAGGACCACACAAGTATCCCTGTGTCATCCTTTCCTTGTCTTCTCTCTCATTTGTGGTCTTCCTTGGCCATCCATTTGATATTATTACTATGGGCCCTGCTACACCACTACCAAATGGTTTCATATGTGCATGGTCTCTTTCTAAACAAACTATTGTTTTGTTGTTGTTGTTGTTTGTTTTAGAGACAGGGTCTCACTCTGTTGACCTGTTACTCAGGCTGGAGTGCAGTGGCATGATCATAGTTCACTGCAACCTCAAACTCTGGGGCTCAAGCAGTCCTCCACCTCAGCCTCTTGAGTAACTGGGACAACAGGCACACACTATCACACTTGGCTAATTTTTTTATTATTTGTAGAGATGAGTCTCACTGTTGCCCATGCTGGTCTCAAACTCCTAACCTCAAGCAATCCTCCGGCCTTGGCCTTCCAAACAACTGGGATTACAGGCGCAAGCCACCTTGCCCAGCCTGTTACCTTCTTGAGGGAACAGATTCTGTTTTTGTAAACATCTGTTTTAGTAGGGCTAAGCCGTGTGTGTGTGTGTGTGTGTGTGTGTGTGTGTGTGTGTGTGTGTTTTACATTCACGGAATTCTATAAATCAAGAATACATTGAGTAAATAGACTCCATATTTGGGTGAATTTGAGAGAAAAGCTGCAGATCATCTGCTAGCTGTGCCCTAGTGCTCAACAGTTGTAACATGAAATGTTGCCATTAGACTATATTGACCCCTAGAATGGTTTGTATTTCTACAGTGAAGTGCAATTGCTATACAAGAAACAGAATGTGTGTTGTTTGTGTCTCTGGTGGAAATAACCAGTGCTGGGACTACTACTGGGATTGTGCTTATTTCTTTAAATGTGGTGTTAATAATAAGATTTCTTTCCAATATTTTTAAAATGTGTTTTTCTGCTGCTTTATAATGAAGCCAAGAGAGAAAATGAGAGTGAGAGGGCAAGAGAAACAATGAAAGACAGGGAAAATGAGAGAGGGGGAGATTAATTCATTCTATGTCTCTCTAGGCCTCTGAACCACCTGTTTATTTCAATAAAGAACAATTATTGGATTGTTCTTGAATGTCACTGAAATAAAATTGAAAAGACATAAATAAATGGAAAGACATTCTGTGTTCATGGATTGGAATAATTAATATTGTTAAGATGGCAGTATTCACCAAATTGATCTACAGATTTAACACCTTTATTAAAATACCAGCTGCTTTCCTTTTTTGCAGAAATTGACAAGCTGATCCTAAAATTTACATGAAAAAGCAAAGGACCCAACATGATATTGAAAAAGAAGAACAAATTGGAAAGCTCACACTTTGTGATTCCAAAACTGATTACAAAGCTACAGTAAGCAAGCCATTTAAATCAATGTTAGCAGTGCATGGGGGCGTGTGCTTGTAGTCCTAGCTACTAGTCCTAGGTTGGGGCAGGAGGATCGCCTGAGTCCAGGAGTTTGAGGCTGCAATGAGCTGTGATTGCACCACTGCATTCCAGCCTGGGTGACAGAGCAAGACCTTGATCAAAAATCAATCAATCAATCAATCCATGGAATAGGATTGAGAATCCAGAAATAAGTTCATACATTTATGATCAGTTGACTTTCAACAGGGGTACTAAGACAATTCAAAGGAGGAAAGAATAGTGTTTTCAAGAAATGTTGCTGGAACAACTGAATAGCCACATGCAAAAGAATGAAATTTGACACCTATTTCACAGAATATACAAAAATTAATTTAAAATGGATCAAATTTCATATAATATACAAAAAATTAATTTAAAATGGACCTAGATATAAGAAAACTATAAAACTCTTAGAATAAAATATAGATGTAAATCATCATGGCCTTGGATTATACATTGAATTCTCAAATGTAACATCAAAAGCAAAGCACAAGCAATCAAGAAAAAAATGCATAAATCAGACTTCCTAAAAATTAAAAGCTTTTGTGTTTCAAAGGACGCTATTAAGAAGCAAGAAGACAACTCACAGAACAGGAGAAAATATTTTCCAATCATATATGTGATAAGAATAAATACATACCTTAAAATTCACAATAAAAGAACAAATAACCCAATTTAAAAATGGACAAAATAGCTGAATAAGTATTTCTCTAAAGAAGATATATAGATGGGCAATAAGCATATGTAAATTGGTACATCATTAACCATCAGGAAAAAAGTAATTATGAATACAGTCAGTGAGATATCACATCACATCTACTAGGATGGCTATAATAAACAAGATAATAACAAGTGTTGGTGAAGATGTGGAGAAATTCCAACTCTTGTACATTACTGTTGGGAAGGTAAAATGGTGCAGCCACTTTGGAACAAACAGTTTGGCAATTCCTCAAAATGTTAAATATAGAGTTATGACCCAGAAATTCCACTCCTATGAATATACTCAAGAGAAATGAAACATATGTTCACACAAAATCTTGTACACAAGTGTGTCTAGCAGAATTATTCGTAATAGTCCAAAAGTGGAAACAACCCAAATGTCCATTAACTGATGAATGTATAAAATGTGGCACATCTACACCAAGGGATATTATTCAGCCATAAAAATGATTAAAGTACTGATACATGCCAAAACATGGATGAACCTTGAAAACATTATGCTATGTGAAAGAAGCCAGACATAAAAGGCCACGTATTATATGATTTTATTTACATAAAATGTCCAGAATAAGCAAATCCAGAGAGATAGAAAGTACATTAATGGTCGTTAGGGGCCAGGAGGAAGGGAGAAGGCAAGTGACTGCTAATAGGTATGGATTTCTTTTAGGGGTGATGAAAATGTTCTGGAATTATATAGTAGTGATGACTACATAACTTTGTGAATATACTAAAAACCACTGAATTGCACACTTTAAAGGGTGAATTTTATGGTATGTGGATTATATACAAACAATTTTTTAAAAAGAACATTTAAACCTTAAATTTGGATTAAGTGGAGCAAAAATAAAGCAAACCAATTGCTTGATTGCATCATCTGGCTGTTTGACTGAATCATGTTGTACTAGCTCGTTGATTCGGTTTGTCAGCCCAACAGCCCCACATAGCTTTAGGTGAAGAGAGAAGGATCATTTTATGTCTTGACTGCCTGTTAGCCTGTATGCTACAATGGCTGAGGCTGTCTCTTTTCATTGTACTTGTAAATATGCACTGAGGCTCTTAAATAATGGACAGAACCAATAAACATAATGAATAGATTAATAATAAAACCAAATCATGAAAGGAAAAGAGCAAATGACTGGCGTGCAGTGTTGTCAGAACAAATTCACCGAAGTGAGAAAAACAGCCTGTTGGATTCAGCTGCTAAGGAACAGCAATTTATTTAGAAAGCAGCTGCCACTCCAGAATGGATTATTTTCTGATTAAAGTGATGAATATGTATGCATGAAAGGAAGAGGGACTGGTTAAAGATTGCACCCAGGATAACTCAATTGATTCCTTTCAGAATATTGCGACTTGGTGGTGAATCAGCACCATTGGCAGGGCATTTGCTTCTCTGCAGCCGTGTGTATGGAGTTGAAACACACTTTTCTACCTTGCCCTCCATATTGTACTAGCTTATCACAAGCCACAAAGTGAGAGAAAAGACTATTTCTATAAGGATTTAGGATTGGGTAATTTTCATATCACTTCTGTCACTAACATGAATTATGAATGTAAATAATCACTACACTCCTTTTAACTGCTCATTCGAAGAAGGGGATTTAAGAGCAGATCTTGTGTCATGAAGAACAGAGTGCCATGCATAAGATTTCTGCAAAACAAACAAACAGAAACAAAACCTCACAAAATTCACAATAAACTTTTACCACCACAACTCCCCAGGAGTGAGTGAAGTTACAAGATATCACTAAAACTATGGGCCTTGGGTATGTAGATAAGAAACCTTTCTATATTCTTATTTCTTTTTGTTCTTTAGATAAAAGGACAGAACTCTCAGCTTCTCTCAGTGGCCAATAAGTCTCCTCCTCATCCAGTAGAGCCTAAATATGATGGAACAGAACCAGGATTCCCACCCTACCTCTGGCCATATCCTCTTTGGTTGTACCAGCCAGGAGCTTTGAAAGAGCTTAGTGGCAATGAAGTAAGGGTCAGATTCCAGGTTTATATCCCAGTTCTGATAACTATTTGATCTTGGGCACATTACTGACTTTTTAAACCTCAGTTTCCTTATCTGTACAGTGGAGATAATTATAGTATCTAATCTACAGGAGTGTCTGAGGATTAAATGAGGCAATAAATGGAGCTTTGGACATGGAGTAGTCAGTACATATTAAGCTGTTGCTGATATCCCTTTCTCCTTGCCTAAATATTCCCTCTATATACATGTAAGAGGGGAGATATTTGGTTACTAGTTTAGAATATCAAATGTAAATATAAATCACTAGAAAAAGAATGACTTTACCTATAATTTGGGACTGTATTCTGAAAATATGAAACTCTACTGAACTGTTGAAAAGAAATTTCTTTCTGGAATTCACCTCCTCTGGAATAATTTGGCTCAGCGTAACAACCCACAAGGCAGGTACAGGTGACAGGAAAATCTGGGGATCAGCTAACTATTCCACTGCCTCATCCTGTGATACACATAGGAAGTAAGGACACCAAGAATAAATTGTTCAGTGTAGGAGAGTGGGAAGAAGGTGGCTTTCCGTGTGGTTACTCTGCTCCCCTGAATGATCCTGATTGCAGAGAAAGCTAATCACAGGTTTCCAAGGGTGGATCCAGGATTCATTGATTCAGCGGATCAACTAGTTCTTTTGCCGGCAGCCTGTGGTATTTCTGCAGTTTGGGGTTTAGGGAGAAAAATAACATTAGACACCAAAAGAAATGAGGTTATGTGATCATGGCACATGAGTGTTCATCTGACTTTTTTCAGGGGGGATTGTGGTAAAAGGGAGTTACTGAGTATCCTTGTAAAGCATTGCTGAATTTTCAATTTGCATGTGTGTGTGTGTGTGTGTTTGATGCTTGTGTTATATGCCAGGCACATGGTTTCTTCAACTGGAAGAACTTTGTTTCATCAACAACCTTGTAGAGCAACTGCTATGCATAAAGCCTAACTTTATGCTTTGCATAAAACTCTTTGTTTTATGCAAACTTAAGGGTTTCCCAGTGAGGAAAAGCTGTTTTAGTAGAGGAATAGCTACTATTCTTTTTCTGAGGAGGAAAAAATATGACTCCCTTGTCATGAAAAAGTCACAGAGGTTCATGCTACTGTCACAGACAGCTAACATGACAAATTGTTCTTTTTCTGTTTATGTTGAAAATAAGTAAAAGAAGCAGCAGCAGCAGCAGTTGAGCCAAAGGGAAGGCAATCCAGGTTCTAGATTTAGTCCTAATAGTTAAGGAGGGTAAAGAATACATGTGGCTGTGACCAAAGGAAATTGTGGCAGATGGGTAAAGTTTTTCATATTAAGATAGCCTGATGTACCCTAGAACTTAAAGTATAATAATAATAAATAAATTTAAAAAAAAAAAAAAAGAAGAGCAACAGAAAAAAAAAAAATAGCCTGAAATCCCTGATTTGTCTCAATAAGATGTTTAGGGAGTGTTAATAATATAAGAACTCAAGATGAGTTAGAAAGGAACCTTTGCAAAAACCTGAGGATATAAATCAGGGCTGGACTGAACATTCATAAATAACAATGTGAGAAAGATTGCTGATTTTACCTAAGTGACTTCTTTGAATCTTGTATGTTTCATACATTTGTTACGTCATTTTAAATGGCTGTGTTTAATGTTGGCTATTTAAATAAGGAACTTTGCTTTTGCTTTAAAAATGAAGAATAATGCAACAGATATCATGGCAACCTTTCTCTTTCAGGTTACCTGGCTGCTTGCAGCATGAGACAGATAATTATTAAATATTAGTATAAAGGAAAGTTTAAGAAAGCAATTGACTGTTTTCTCTCCGAAAAAGGCCAACTTTGATTCTCAACACTCTCTAGACAATCTTAGATGTTTGCCTCTTATTATCTTAATTGCCTCTTATTTCTTATTTGCCCCTTATTATTCCATTTTTCATAGTACTCTAAGGTAATATCTAACCTAAAGCCTCCTGTTTCAACTACACTTAATTTCTTGTCTACTATACACAAAAGAGAGAAAAGCCACTAGTGTTTGACCCGGCGTAAGTAGTGAGAAATGAGGAAGAAAAGAGGAAGGGTATTAAGACTAGATGACAAAACTAAAAAGACCAGAGGGACGTGCTGTCTGCATTCCCCGGCCCCAGACATGAAGATCCACACAGGAGGAAGAGTAGAGAAAAGCAAGGAGGGAGGCTCATCAGTCTGGGTGGCCCAGAGAAACACAACCATGCTAGCTTCTGTCACACTGCCTGGACATTGGCTGGGTCTGTCAGTACCTCAGGTCAGAAGGCAGACTCTCACCGAGGAAATTGCCTAATTTCTACAATCAGCTTGTTGTCAAATGATGCATTATTCTTCTGTAGCGGCAAAACTCCTCATACCTATTTTGGCATCTATCTGAGGTCTCTTTATTTATCTCTCAGGATTTCGAATGTGTCCTCAAACTATGAAAACCTGGTGGTTAATAAAATCTAAGCCCAGCTCAGAAGGAGACTGTTCATTTACCCAACAAATGCCATGATGGACTTGGTACTGTTACAGCTACTGGGAATGCAAAGATAAGGAAGGCAGCATGTCCTCTTTCTACCATGTGTGCTGAGAAAGATGCTGTAGAAAAGACTGATACTTAAACCAGTACTATCGTAAGGTAGATAAACATGAAGATAAGGGACATACACTGTAATGAAAGAACACAGCAAGGGTACTTGACTCAGGAGGGATTGTCAGGGAATACTTCCCAGGGCAAGAGACATTTTAGGGAGACCTAAAAAGTGTACAGGTATTAGTCTGGTGAAGAAGAAGGTGAAAATATTATGAGACAGCGGGAACAGCATATGGAAAAATCCAAAGATGAAAGAAACGCCAGTGTGGCTGGAGAATGGAGTATGTGTGCCTGTGTGTGCCTGTGTGTGTATGTGTGTGTGTGTGTGTGCATGCATGTATGCACACATGCACATGAGTGTATGTGATGGAAGGAAGGAGGTAGCAGGAGACATGTCAGACATAAACCATTGCCAACCCAGTAGCCAGTCTCCTACTTCTTCCCAGATAAACACGAAGTGGATATTTCTTAACCTCAGGGAAGAGAGCCTCTACCCAGCATACAGAATAAGTCATGATTGGCCTAACCAGTTTTAGAAATCCCAGGAGAGCAATGATTGCTGTATTATCAAGTGTATGAAAAGAACAGCCTCCTCTTGAGAGGGCCACAGGGTTGTTCTCTGATCTCTCAGGAATTAGCTTCCTCCTGGGAAGGTTATCTTGCTGAGTGATTTCAGAGGCTTCATGGCTGTGGAGACCTCAGTTTTTCTATATGATCCGTACTATGATCCAGAATGAGTGAGGCAGATCAAGGGAGAGATTTAGCTTTCAAGTTAATAGCTTCTAAGGGAGTGACAAGGCATATAGTAGATTCGTGTCCCTGCAGTAGGGGTGGTGAGATTCTCTCTCTTTCCTCCAAGCAGTAACTACCCTTTGCTCTCCAGTTTACACTATACTGCAGAGGTTCTCAACCTTTTGTGGACATCAGAATCAATTGGAAAGCTTGTTAATGTTATGATTTAGTGGTTTAGGACAATATCTAGTAATCATTTTAAACAAGCACCCAGGTGATTCTGATCCATAAAGTCCTTGAACTACACTTTGGGAAATTTGACATTACAGGCTTGATAACTTCAGGGCCCTAATAATGCAATCAGCTAAAAGTCACTCCTTATAGCTATATAAAACTCATATGATATGCCTACATATATCAAATTATTTCATTTGTTACATCAAATCTGCACTAAATACAAAACCATATCTTTTTTGGCATCATGTTTTCTTTATATTTATCAGTCTCACTCCCAGTGTTGAAATTGCCACTTCATCCATTTTTGATGGATGCTTCTGACTATATTTTCTCAGCAACCCTTTTCCTTTTGACAGTCATTCATCTGATGATCTTAGTGTTTACATCACTTGGATAACATGCTTGTAGAGTAAGGATAAGGAATGTTTTGCTTTGTGACCAAAGTTATTTCTACTCCTTTTTAGTTACAGGCAGAGTTTTTAAAACATGCAACAAATAAAAATGTTAGGTTGAGTAATGAAACAGAATCAGGTGTCCCAAATTACTTGTTTACCCTAAAAAATAATATTTGTTTCTGGTATCCGAGAATACTAGAGGTGTCAGAGAATTTAGAATTCATTATTTAATTCAAATTTGGTTGACCATAATCACATGAACTACTATTTATTGAGTACCTACTATGTGCATGGTATTTTAGGTGCTTTGCATGCATTGATTCATGCAATCCTCACAATAACACCAGAGGGAAGGAACATTATTCCTCATGGAACCAGGCTTTTAAAAGCATCTTAACAGGCTTGATAAATGAGGACAACCAACTAAGAAGGATAAATATAAAGCCATTTACCTGGTTTCTAAACCCAGCTGTACAAGCCTGGAATGAATAAGATTGGACTGCACAGTGCAATCACAGGAGACGACATGGGTGCTTCAGTTGACTATTAGTTACATTGGTGTTAGAGGACCACTGCCAGAAAAGTTAAGTGTTCATAAGTATATGAACAGAAGCCTTATCCAGCTCTACTCGCTGTTGGTTTTGCCTCACTGTTGTGTGGGGTTCATCCAGGCTCTGCATGTTATGAGAAATTTGGCTAACCAGACCCCTAGAGGAGAGATGGAGGATCTTGAAATACATTTATTTGAAGAACACATAAAGGAATAGAGAATATTAGATCCCAAATAATGTGAAACCTGCTTCAAATACTTGAAGGGCTGTAAGATGGACTCATGAAGGAACTATGTGTGGCTCTGAGAGCAGCAAAAGGCACTATAAGTAGACGTCACAGGAAAGCAACTTTCTTTCTTTTCTTATTTTATTTTTATTTTTATTTTTTGAGACATAGTGTTGCTGTGCTGCTCCAGCTGATCTTAAACTCTGGGCCTCAAGCATCCTCCCACCTCAGCTTCCTGAGTAGCTGGGATTAGAGTCTTGAGCTATCACACTAGGCTGGCTGAAATCTCAACACAGTACAAAGGAACACTTTCCAGCAATACCAGCTGTCCAACCATGGGGTGGGCTGCTGTGGGAGGCAGCAGTCTCCCTATCAGTGGAAGCACCATGGAGAGGTGGAGTGCCATTTACCCTGGAGGTTTGGCAGGAAATTCATTCCTGGATATGGGATGGTGTCTTATGATCTTTCGAGTTCCTTTCCAACTTTGAGAATCTGTTATTCTGGGGCAACAAACAGGTATTAGGAAACTACTATGCAAGAGATCCTATATCAATGCCTTGAAGGACAAAAAAAAATGAATAAGGCATAATTACTGCCTTCAAATGACTTACCAGCTAGTGGATAAACAGGTTAAAAAATAAATACTGAGCAAGCGTGCCCAAGATGGCTGAATAGGAACAGCTCCAGCCTCCAGCTCGCAGCATGAGTGACACAAAGACGGGTGATTCCTGCATTTTCAACTGAGATACCAGGTTCATCTCACTAGGGAGTGCCAGACAATCAGTGCTGGTCAGCTGGTGCAGCCTGACCAAGGAGAGCTAAAGCAGGGTGAGGCATTGCCTCACCTGGGAAGCGCAAGGGGGAAGGGAATCCCTTTTCCTGGCCAAGGGAAACTGAGACACACAACACATGGAAAATCAGGTAACTCCCACCCTAATACTGTGCTTTACCAAGGGTCTTAGCAAATGGCACACCAGAAGATTATATCCCACACCTGGCCCAGAGGGTCCCATGCCCATGGAGCCTCCCTCATTGCTAGCACAGCAGTCAGAGATCTAACTGCAAGGTGGCAGTGAGGCTAGGGGAGGGGCACCCGCCATTGCTGAGGCTTAAGTAGGTAAACAAAGCCGCCTGGAAGCTCTAACTGGGTGGAGCCCACTGCAGCTCAAGGAGGCCTGCCTGCCTCTGTAGACTCCTCCTCTGGGGACAGGGTATAGCTAAACAAAAAGCAGCAGAAACCTCAGCAGAGGTAAATGCCCCTGTCTGATAGCTTTGAAGAGAGCAGTGGATCTCCCAGCACGGAGGTTGAGACCTAAGAACAGACAGACTGCTGCTCAAGTGGGTCCCTAACCCCTGAGTAGCCTAACTGGGAGACATCCCCCACTAGGTGCAGACCTACACCTCACACCTCACACGGCGGGGTACACCCCTAAGATGAAGCTTCCAGAGCAAGAATCAGACAACAACACTCACTGTTCAGCAATATTCTATCTTCTGCAGCCTCCACTGCTGATACCCAGGCAAACAGGGTCTGGAGTGGACCTCAAGCAAATTCCAACAGACCTACAGCTGAGGGTCCTGACTGTTAGAAGGAAAACTAACAAACAGAAAGGACACCCACACCAAAACCCCATCAGTACATCACCATCATCAAAAACCAAAGGCAGATAAAACCACAAAGATGGGGAAAAAGCAGTGCAGAAAAGCTGGAAATTCAAAAAATCAGAGCGCATCTCGCACTCCAAAGGAATGTAGCTCATCGCCAGCAACAGAACAAAGCTGGATGGAGAATGACTTTGACAAGTTGAGAGAAGAAAGCTTCAGTCGATCAAACTTCTTAGAGCTAAAGGAGGAACTACGTAACCAGTGCAAAGAAATTAAAAACCTTGAAAAAAGAATGCATGAATGGATAACTAGAATAACCAGTGCAGAGAAGACCTTAAAAGAACTGATAGAGATGAAAACCATAACACGAGAACTATGTGATAAATGCACAAGCTTCAGTAACTGACTCAATCAACTGGAAGAAAGAGTATCAGCAATTGAAGATCAAATAAATGAAATGAAGCGAGAAGAGAAGCATGAAGAAAAAACAGTAAAAAGAAATGAACAAAGCCTCCAAGAAGTTTGGGATTATGTGAAAAGACCAAATCTACGTCTGATTGGTGTGCCTGAAAGTAATGGGGAAAATGGAATCAAGTTGGAAAACACTCTGCAGGATATCATCCAGGAGAACTTCCCCAACCTAGTAAGGCAGGCCAACATTCAAATTCAGGAAATACAGAGAATGCCACAATGATACTCCTCGAGAAGAGCAACTCCAAGACACATAATTGTCAGATTCACCAAAGTTGAAATGAAGGAAAAAATGTTAAGGGCAGCCAGAGAGAAAGGTCGGGTTACACACAAAGGGAAGCCCATCAGACTAACAGCAGATCTCTCGGCAGAAACTCTCCAAGCCAGAAGAGAGTGGGGGCCAATATTCAACATTCTTAAAGAAAAGAATTTTCAACCCAGAATTTCATATCCAGCCAAACTAAGTTTCATAAGTGAAGGAGAAATAAAATCCTTTACAGACAAGCAAATGCTTAGAGATTTTGTCACCACCAGGCCTGCCCTACAAGAGATCCTGAAGGAAGCACTAAACAAGGAAAGGAACAACTGGTACCAGCCATTGCAAAATCATGTCAAAATGTAAAGTCCATCGAGGCTAGGAAGAAACTGCATCAACTGCCAAGCAAAATAACCAGCTAATATCATAATGACAGGATCAAGTTCACACATAACAATATTAACCTTAAATGTAAATGGACTAAATGGTCCAATTAAAGACACAGACTGGCAAATTGGATAAAGAGTCAAGACCCATCAGTTTGCTGTATTCAGGGGACACATCTCACATGCAGAGACACACATAGGCTCAAAATAAAGGGATGGAGGAAGATCTAACAACCAAATGGAAAACAGAAAAGAAGCAGGGGTTGCAATCCTAGTCTCTGATAAAACAGACTTTAAACCATCAAAGATCAAAAGAGACAAAGAAGGCTATTACATGATGGTAAAGGGATCAATTCATCAGGAAGAGCTAACTATCCTAAATATATATGCACCCAATACAGGAGCACCCAGATTCATAAAGCAAGTCCGTAGAGACTTAAAAAGAGACTTAGGGCCGGGCGCGGTGGCTCAAGCCTGTAATCCCAGCACTTTGGGAGGCCGAGATGGGCGGATCACAAGGTCAGGAGATCGAGACCATCCTGGCTAACATGGTGAAAACCCATCTCTACTAAAAATACAAAAAACTAGCCGGGCGAGGTGGCGGGCACCTGTAGTCCCAGCTACTCGGGAGGCTGAGGCAGGAGAATGGCGTGAACCCGGGAGGCGGAGCTTGCAGTGAGCTGAGACCCGGCCACTGCACTCCAGCCTGGGCGACAGAGCGAGACTCCGTCTCAAAAAAAAAAAAAAAAAAAAAAAAAGAGACTTAGGCTCCCGTACAATAATAATGGGAGACATTAACACCCCACAGTCAACATTAGACAGATCAATGAGACAGAAAGTTAACAAGGATATCCAGGATTGAACTCAACTCTGCACTAAGTGGACCTAATAGACATTGACAGAACTCTCCACCCCAAATCAACAGAATACACATTCTTCTCAGCACCACATCACACTTATTCCAAAATTGACCACATAGTTGGAAATAAAGCACTCGTCAGAAAATGTACAAGAACAGAAATTATAACAAACTGTCTCTCAGACCTCAGTGCAATTAAAGTAGAACTCATGACTAAGAACCTCAATCAAAACTGCTCAACTACATAAAAACTGAACAACCTGCTCCTGAATGACTACTGGGTACATAACGAAATGAAGGCAGAAATAAAGATGTTCTTTGAAACCAAAGAGAACAAAGATACAACATACCAGAATCTCTGGGACACATTTAAAGCAGTGTGGAGAGGGAAATTGATAGCACTAAATGCCCACAAGAGAAAGCAGGAAAGATCTAAAATTGACACCCTAACATCACAATTAAAAGAACTAGAGAAGCAAGAGCAAACACTTCAAAAGCTAGCAGAAGGCAAGAAATAACTAAGATCAGAGCAGAACTGAAGGAGATAGAGACACAAAAAACCCTCCAAAAAATCAATGAATCCAGGAGCTGGTTTTTTGAAAAGATCAATAAAATTGATAGACCACTAGCAAGATTAATAAAGAAGAAAAGAGAGAAGAATCAAATAGATGCAATAAAAAATGATAAAGGGGATATCACCACCGACCCCACAGAAATACAAACTACTATCAGAGAATACTATAAACACCTCTACACAAATAAACTAGAAAACCTAGAAGAAATGGATAATTTCCTGGACACTTACACTCTCCCAAGACTAAACCAGGAAGAAGTTGAATCGCTGAATAGACCAGTAGCAGACTCTGAAATGGAGGCAATAATTAATAGCCTATCAACCAAAAAAAGTCCAGGAACAGACGGATTCACAGCTGAATTCTACCAGAGGTACAGGGAGGAGTTGGTACCATTCCTTCTGAAACTATTCCAATCAATAGAAAAAGAGGGAATCCTCCCTAACTCTTTTTATGAGGCCAATATCATCCTGATACCAAAGCCTGACAGAGACACAACAAAAAAAGAGAATTTTAGACCAATATTCCTGATGAACATCGATGCAAAAATCCTCAATAAAATACTGGCAAATTGAATCCGGCAGCACATCAAAAAGCTTATCCACCATGATCAAGTGGGCTTCATCCCTGGGATGCAAGGCTGGTTCAATATACGCAAATCAATAAATGTAATCCAGCATATAAACAGAACCAAAGACAAAAACCACATGATTATCTCAATAGATGCAGAAAAGGCCTTTGACAAAATTCAACAGCCTTTCATGCTAAAAACTCTCAATAAATTTGGTATTGATGGAATGTATCTCAAAATAATAAGAGCTATTTATGACAAACCCACAGCCAAAATCATACTGAATGGGCAAAAACTGGAAGCATTCCCTTTGAAAACTGGCACAAGACAGGGATGCCCTCTCTCACCACTCCTATTCAACATAGTGTTGGAAGTTCTGGCTAGGGTAATCAGGCAAGAGAAAGAAATCAAAGAAATCAAAGAATTCAGTTAGGAAAAGAAGAAGTCAGATTGTCCCTGTTTGCAGATGACATGATTGTATATTTAGAAAACCCCATTGTCTCAGCCCAAAATCTCCTTAAGCTGATAAGCAACTTCAGCAAAGTCTCAGGATACAAAATCAATGTGCAAAAATCACAAGCATTCTTATACACCAGTAACAGACAAACAGAAAACCAAATCATGAATGAACTCCCATTCACAATAGCTTCAAAGAGAATAAAATACCTAGAAATCCAACTTACAAGGGATGTAAAGGACCTCTTCAAGGAGAACTACAAACCACTGCTCAGTGAAATAAAAGAGGACCCAAACAAATGGAAGAATATACCATGCTCATGGATAGGAAGAATCAATATTGTGAAAATGACTATACTGCCCAAGGTAATTTATAGATTCAATGCCATCCCCATTAAGCTACCAATGACTTTCTTCACAGAATTGGAAAAAACTGCTTTAAAGTTCATATGGAACCAAAAAAGAGCCCGCATTGCCAAGACAATCCTAAGCCAAAAGAACAAAGCTAGAGGCATCACGCTACCTGACTTCAAACTATACTACAAGGCTTCAGCAACCAAAACAGCATGGTACTGGTACCAAAACAGAGATATAGACCAATGGAACAGAACAGAGCCCTCAGAAATAATGCCACACATCTACAGCCATCTGATCTTTGATAAACCTGAGAAAAACAAGAAATGGGGAAAGGATTCCCTATTTAATAAATGGTGCTGGGAAAATTGGCTAGCCATAAGTAGAAAGCTGAAACTGGATCTTTTCCTTACTCCTTATACGAAAATTAATTCAAGATGGATTAGAGACTTAAATGTTAGACCTAATACCATAAAAACCCTAGAAGAAAACCTAGGTAATACCATTCAGGACATAGGCATGGGCAAGGACTTCATGTCTAAAACACCAAAAGCAACAGCAACAAAAGCCAAAATTGACAAATGGGATCTAATTAAACTCAAGAGCTTCTGCACAGCAAAAGAAACTACCATCAGAGTGAACAGGCAGCCTACAGAATGGGAGAAAAGTTTTGCAATCTACTCATCTGACAAAGGGCTAATATCCAGAACCTATAAAGAACTCAATCAAATTTATAAGAAAAAAACAAACAACCCCATCAAAAAGTGGGCAAAGGATATGAACAGACACTTCTCAAAAGAAGACATTCATACAGCCAACAGACACATGAAAAAATGTTCATCATTACTCGCCATCAGAGAAATGCAAATCAAAACCACAATGAGATACCATCTCACACCAGCTAGAATGGCAATCATTTAAAAATCAGGAAACAACAGGTGCTGGAGAGGATGTGGAGAAATAGGGACACTTTTACACTGTTGGTGGGACTGTAAACTAGTTCAACCATTGTGGAAAACAGTGTGGCGATTCCTCAAGGATCTAGAACTAGAAATACCATTCAACCCAGCCATCCCATTACTGGGGATATACCCAAAGGATTATAAGTCATGCTGCGATAAAGACACATGCACACGTATGTTTATTGTGGCACTATTCATAGTAGCAAAGACTTGGAATCAACCCAAATGTCCATCAGTGACAGACTGGATTAAGAAAATGTGGCACATACACACCATGGAATACTATGCAGCCATAAAAAAGGATGAGTTCGTGTCCTTTGTAGGGTCATGGATGCAGCTGGAAACCATCATTCTCAGCAAACTATCACAAGAACAGAAAACCAAATACCGCATGTTCTCACTCACAGGTAGGAATTGAACAATGAGATCACTTGGACACAGGAAGGGGAACATCACATACCGGGTCCTATTGTGGGGAGGTGGAAGGGAGGAGGGATAGCATTAGGAGATATACCTGATGTAAATGACAAGTTAATGGGTGCAGCACACCAACATGGCATCTGTATACATATGTAACAAACCTGCACGTTGTGCACATGTACCCTAGAACTTAAAGTATAATAAAATAAAATGAAATAGAATTTAAAAAACTCTCCATAAACATAGAAGGAACATACCTCAAAATATGTAACCTAGAACTTAAAGTATAATTTTAAAAAAAACTTGAAACCAGAAGGTCTAGAAACAAATGTTCCCAGACTATATATTTCAAAGGAAGAATTACCATGAAAGGAATGAACTTTCAAGTTCAGGGGTCCCTACACTCAGGTGCCTATTTTGTGCCCAGAACCACGAAAGCACAATTAAATATGCTGCTTTCAATCTTTACAAACAATCCTGCAAGTCAGATATTAATATTATTCCCATTATATAAACAAAGGAACTGAGACTTAAAGAAGTGGCTTGTCTAATATTCCTAGCTAGTACAAATCAGAGCTCAGTCTCTCTGATTCCAAAACTCACCAGCTATGCTAAAGCAAAAATCAAAATGTAGTAGGGAAGGGTATCTAATAGTCATTCTGAGAGATAATTAAAAATCAACAATGTTTAGTGTCACTTAAAAAAAAAAAGACCAGAGCAACCCCTTTCTGAACCACCTTGCATTTGACTGTTTTTGAGTTGTATGTTAATATTCCACGTTAACACTTTTTTTTGCAAAATAAATAAATAATCAGGACAGGATTAAAAAAATAATAATAATAAAATAAATACCTTTGGGAGGCAGAGGCGGGCAGATCACGAGGTCAGGAGATTGAGACCACCCAGGCTAACATGGTGAAACCCCATCTCTACTAAAAACACAAAAAATTAGCCCAGCTTGGTGGCACACACCAGTAATCACAGGTACTTGGGAGGCTGAGGCAGGAGAATCACTTGAACCCAGGAGGCGGAGGTTGCAGTGAGCCAAGATCGCGCCACTGCACTCCAGCCTGGGTGAAGAGGGAGACTCTGTCTCAATAAATAAATAAATAAATGGCCAGGCACAGTGGTTTAAAACTGTAATTCCAGCATTTTGGGAGTCTGAGGCTGTAGGATCGCTTGAGCCCAAGAGTTCAAGATCAGCCTGGGCAGCATAGCAAGACCCTGACTCTATAAAAAAAATTATCCAGGTGTGGTGGCACACACCTGTAGTCCCAGCTACCTGGGAGGCTGAAGTGGGAGAATCTCTCGAGCTCAAGAGTTCAAGGCTGCAGTGAGCTGATTGTGCCACTGCACACTAGCCTGGGTGAGAGAAAATAATTTTTTAAATATCAAGACAAGAATTTACTGAGCTCGACTATGTAACAGGTACTATATCTCTACTAATAAATCATAAAATGTACCCTCATAGTAACTCTGTGATTTGGGGATTATTGCTCAAATAATAAGAGGTTTTGCTTTCCATCACACTTCAGTTTCACACAAACTTCTGTTCATTCTATGGCAAACTGTTTTAAACAAAAACTTACGTGAATGCAGTTCTTTATAAGCTGAAGTGTATTTATGTCTGACAAGTGTGCATGATCTACACATATTTCATGTTTCTTCTTTGCCAATACCAAGCTCTGGTCACTTCTTCTGTCCTTTTCTCTGGTGCCACTCCCAGGTTGCTGAGAATTTCTGTGAATAACCACAAAGCCGTGCTCCTAGGGTCCACTCTGATAACATGCAATCTTCCCTAGGCTGGACTCTCACTGCTGTTCAGGCAATCACTTTACTCATCTCTTGTTGAGTTGCTGATGCATCTCTCATAGTATCTATTCCAATTTTTTCCATATTCCTTAAGACTCCCCTAAACCCACTCCTTCTCCAGGATCACTTCATTCTTAGCAGATGGTCATTCTACTAGAATTTAGCTCCCCCATTCCTTCAAATGGATGCTCCCCTGACTTCACACCAGGGAGACTCAGTCACCATAGCAACCGCTGCCGGCTTTGGTTCATTTCCTCAGAAACCCCAACTGGCAGAGATGGCTGAATCGAGGAATTTTTGCAGGAAAATTTTGGGAGCTCTTGATACTGAGGGCTGAAATTTCAAAGGCAGCTTTAAATTTAAATAACCAGAAAATAACTGATCCATAAGCACAAAGGAGAAGCAAAGGGTGGGTCTAGAAACAGCAATTTCTTGTCTGCTAGCTTCTTGAGGGAAGTCATAGGTTCTGTGAAAACAAAAAGAGGTAGGGATCAGCTGGAGTTCGAGATCCTGATATCAAAAGACATCATTATGTCTTGTTTCATTGTTTCCAATGTATATTGGAGGTGCAGACTTTAAAGGAAGAAAATGAATATCTAACATTATTTCTCCTTTAATTTCAAATTGACTTGTGGAGTTACGGGGGTAGCATGTGATACTGTAAGCCTATTTAGCAAACATTTGTTGCTCTTCTCTTTGTGTCAGACATTGTGCTAGGATATGGAAAAGAATGAACACAATATACAATCTGTATCTGTCCTAATGGGAGATACATACACACTAAGAAAAATGAAAAAGTTTACAATTAGACCAAAGTCAGCTCTTCCAGAGACATGTCTGTCATAAAGCACAAGCATTTGCAAGTCTACCTGGGAACTCCATGAATTTGCAGAATGCTGTTTGATAAAGAAACCACTCAGCCCTTATAGCACATCCAAGTTACCAAAGCGTTTGAATTAGTTCACCGTAAGGCAATAAGCTCTCCTTTAAAAGGCTCATCCTTCTCAGTTCTTGGGTGTTTGAATTTTCTCTTTCCTTTGTCACCCTAAAACTTAATTACACAGCAGCTGAGAAAGAAGACCTCTCTTGACCAAAATTTGAGGATAAAAATGTGGGATTATACAACAAATAACTATAACAAAATGTGGTCACTCTGTAATCCACACAAGAATAAAGAAGAGTGGGAAACACAGGAAAAAGGGCAATTTATTTTGTCCTAGGGACTTGGAAGAGGAAGAGTTGGTTAAAGCTTCATGAAAGAGAAAATGTTTCAGCTGTAATTTGTCTTCCTCCTCTATTCCTAAGTGATAAATTATATTCTCCTTTTTGGAAATTAAAAAATATATTTTTTAATTACAAGAGAAATATATACAGAAATTAGAAAAGCACCATAAAAGTTTGAATTCCAGTCCTCCACTCTTCACGGATGAGCAACCATGAAGCTTCTGAGGACACTCTGTAATCCTGAGTACAGGGGTTTTAGAAACCAAGTGATGAAGACAGCATTTGTTATAATCAGGCCTTTAAAAACAAAACACTGTAAAGAACACTAACTGGGATTGGGAAAGTGGGAAGAGAGGGAAACTGTCCAGAAAGCTAATTCCTTTGTAACTCTTGCCAGCCTCAGTCTAGACTTGCCAGAGGATCTTTGCTAGGTTATGGATTTTAGGTGTTTTCATTAAAGACTATCTGGAATAGAGCCTCATTCCTCCTGTACCCCAGAAGGCAATAGTCACTGATTCACTCTTCATATCCCTTAAGCTTGCATGACTTAATTTCTTTCTTCCCATTAAATTAGAATAAAAAAAAAACTCTTATTAGTTTCCTCCAAGGGTTTTGGAAAGATAAAGGAAACTGTCAAGTCTTAAGAGTGTCATAAACCTTGGGGACACACATGGCACTCAAATACTAGAGATGATGTCTAATGATACCATTTTCAAAAATGTCTTTCATTATTTTGCCATGTCCTGAAATCCCATAAAAGCATAACAGAAATGAGTTTGGGATTTTACTGAATTAAAATTTGTAAAGAAGGAGGAAAACGATGATAATGATAATGTCGTGACTTTCATTATTGTTCATTGCCAATTCTACGAAAAAGTAAAATATTAGTCAAGATGGAAAATTAGATGACTGCATAGTCAAGAAAGCAAGGTAAGGTGCTTAAAATTTAACAAGACTGATGAAAGCAAAAAGAACAACATCAATCAAAATCTCAAGTTGTACATTGGCAGCACTTTCTGTGCTATCTCCCAAGTTTTTCTAGGTCTCCACCTATTATACTGGGAATCACCGACATTGCTGAAAGCATGTTAAAGGCATTAATTATCTAACTTACTGTCTTAATTACCTATGCACATCTCAGGAAAATTGCAAAGGGATAGGTATCAGGAACCCTTCTTTGGTGACAGAAAAGCAAGTGACAAAAAAGAAGCGATTTGTCCTAAAACATCTAAAAGGCAGGTTGGAAATAACGGGTAGACTCAAGTTTGGTTCAGCCCAAATTAAAAAAAAAAAAAAAATGCCATTCTCCTCATTCACTGACACCAAAATATTCACCTTCACCTACAAAATTATATTTTTTTCTGGCATGATTTTTTTCCCTTCGTTCAGCCTCAGAGATAATACTAATGATTACCAGCCATGGTAGTGAAAGCCAAGCTTAATCACCATAATTGACAATTAAGTTGGGTAACAACACAGAGACAGGTGATTTCACACAAGGCTAATGAAAATGGGCTATTAAAATCCACACACGTTTGGCAGCAATTATGAGCTCCTGGAGCCATTTGCTTTGAAATGTGCACATTTCACAGGTGGCTGCCTGCCAACAAGACAACTTTGAGCAGGACCGAGAAAGCAAGAGGAAAAGACAGAGTTACCGGAGATTTTCTTAAGTGCCATTGCTTTTCAGTGGCTTGCTGGATCCTTATCATTACAGGCCAGATATTTTAAAGTCAAAGGAAGATGCAAAGTTCACAGCTTCAGAGAATGACAGACACCCCATTTTCCTGTAGAACCACGATGGTATTGGCAGAGGACAAGGGAGTGGGCACTAGTGAATACAGAAGGGCAAAGTAGAGAAGATTCCATGAAATAAGTGCTGGACCATGTAAGAGAGGCCTGGAGCCCGTATGTCTTGTCTAGAGTACACAGAAGATACTTAACAGTTTTCACAAAGTGTGAAATGGAAGTAATAATCTCTGCTTCCCAAATATGATAGTATGGTTAAATGAGTTCAGTTCCTTGAAGGGCACTTGAATTCAGAGGCTGAGGTTACTTTGCTGCAGTTTCGTGCATCTCCTAGCTCCCTGCTGTTACTCTCTTATATCAGTATGCCACCATTCTGCTCAAAGCCCCTCTCCTTTAAGCTCTTTACTGTCTGGGTATACTAGTTAGTAGGGAAGTTAGTCAACTTTTTTTAATGACAGGAAACCAAATAACAAAGAGTGTTGACAACTTGCCGAAAGTAGACTGGGAATCACATCTGTATTGAAATACAACAGTTGAATCTTGTTTTTTAGGCACTCTGACCATCTTTTAATTGGTACATTTAGACCGTTCTCACTTAAAGTGATTATTGATATTGTTGAGTCAATATTTACTGTTTGTAACTGTTTTCTATTCATTATACTTGTTCTTTTTTAAAATCTCTTTTTCTGCATTTTCTCGTTTTATATGATTCAATTTTATCTCTTCTTTTAGCATATCAATTACTCTCTTTTCAATTTTTTAAGTAGTTGTCCTATGGTTTGCCATATACATACATGTACAGTTAATATTTCTTCCTCTTCCTGGCTGTGAAAGTACCCTATAACAGAGTATTTCCAATTTTTCCCTCTCATCTCTTACGACATTACTGTCATTCATTTTATTGGTCCATTTGAATACAATCACCAATACATTGTTACTGTTATTACCTTAAATAATTATCTTTTCAATCAATTAAGAATAAGACAAACAAAACATTTTACTTTACTTTTACTTCTTCATTCCCTGACAATTTTCCTTTCTTTATGTGGATCCAAGTTTCTGACCTAGATCATTTTCCTGCTCCATGAAGAACAACTTTAGTTTTTCTTACAGGGCAAGGTCTGCTGACAATGACTTCTCTCAATTTTTGTTTCTGTGAAAAAGTCTTTAGTTCTTCTTCAGTTTTGAAGAATAAATTCACTAGATATAGAACTCTAGGTTAGTGGGTTTATTTGTCTCAACACTTTAAATATTTCACTCCATTCTCTTCCTGCTTGTGTGGTTTCTGACGAGAAGTCATCTATAATACTTTTCCTTGTTTCTCTATAAGTAAGTTGTTCTTTCCTCTGGCTTTTTTGAAGGATTTCTGTTTGTCTTTCTCAAGTTTGAATATGATATACCTACGCATAGTGTTTTTTTGGTTGTTGTTGTTTTGTTTTGTTTTGACATTTATCCTGCTTGGTGTTCTCTGAGCTAACTGAAACTGCCGTTTCGCGTCTGCCATTATTTTGGAAAAGTCTTGGACATTTTTATTTCAAATGTATCTTCTGCTCCATTCTTTTTCTTCTCCTGGTATTTCAGTTGTGCACGTTACACTTACTGAAATTGTTTCACAGTTCTTGGATGTTGTATTGTAATTGTTTCACTCTATTTGGTATTTACATTTATGTTATGGGAGTTTCTATTAATTCATCTTCATGGATTCTTTCTTCAGCCATATTCAGTCTATTGAGACCATCAAAGACATTCTTTATTTCTGTCACAGTGTTTTTGATTCTTTCTTAGCGTTTTCATCTCTCTGTTTACATTACCAATCTGGTCTTTCATGTTGTCCACCATTTTCTTTAGAGCCCTTAACAGGTCATAGTTATTTTAAATTTCCAGCCTAGAAAAAAACAATTTGTATCATAGCTAGGTCTGGTTATAATGCTTATATTGTCTTTTTAGACTGCTTTTTTTTTTTTTTTTTTTTGACACAGTCTCGCTCTGTCGCCCAGGCTGGAGTGCAATGACGAGATCTTGGCTCACTGCAATCTCCACCTCGTGGGTTCAAGCGATTCTCCTGCCTCAGCCTCCTGAGTAGCTGGGATTATAGACATGTGCCACCATGCCTGGCTAATTTTTTAATTTTTTGTATTTTTAGTAGAGACGGGATTTCACCATGTTGTTCAGGCTGGTCTCCAACTCCTGACCTTGTGATCCGCCTGCCTCGGCCTCCCAAAGTGCTGGGATTACAGGCATGAGCCACCGCACCTGGCCTTTTCCTGCATTTTAAGATGACTTGAGTTTTTATTTTATTTTGAAAGCTGTATGTGGTATATATTAAGTAATAGGAACTGAGGTAAATAGGGCTTCGTGTAAGATTTTATGTTTATCTGGCTAGGAGTTATGCAATATTTAGTATTTGCTGTAGCTATAGGTGTCAGAGCCTTAAATTTCCTCTAGTGTCCTTGTTTTTGTCTCCCTTGTGGTTTTTGGGTTTCCCTAGAAATGGCTTCTTAATTAGACTCTGTATCTAACTCTCTCAGTTATAATCCACTTTTATTATACTGGAGCCCTATTATAATAATGAAGTATTGGGGGGGGAGGAAGGGAGACATTCTATAATCATCTGCTTAAATCTCTCTCTCTCTCTCTCTCTTTTTTTTTTTTTTTTTCAAATGAGCAAAGTCCCTGGGCTGTAACTTCCAGAATAATTTCTTAGCCTTTTTTCCCCTTCTTTATGTGAGACAAGATGGGTAGAGTGCACTACAGCTGTCTAATTGTCCCTATGTTTGATCAGATAAGGCCCTGGTAAAGTAGTTTGGGTTGAGCACAGGTCTTTGTTATGAAGAATAGAACACTCTGGGCCAATTTCAAAAGGACTGCTTTCCCGTTTTCCCCTGCCCAAAGCACAAGGAGATGTTTTCTTTCCTTTTCACTGTGAGACCCTTGGTTGGGCTTTTAAAAGTAAAATCATAAGTGTGGGGAACCCTACGCTGGGTCACCAGGAGTTTTTAATTCTCAAGCTAATTTGCTATCAGTTTGTAGCGATTTGTCAATTACTATTTAAGTGTTCCTATCAGTTACTGACTTCAACAGTTTCCGCTCCTGGTAAGTTGTGATTCACTGTATCTGCCCATCTCTCTGGTTTTCCGAGTGGTGGTTTGCCCTGTGACCTCAATTCTCTGGGAGATCTCAGTTGGTGATTTTTAATTTGTTCAGCTTTTTTCTTGTTGTGTCAGTGTTTTCTTGTTGGGTTAAACAAAATCATTAAAATTAATTTTACCTGTTTCTTTTTAATTTTTAATGTGGCTACTAGAAAATTTGAAATTACACATTTGGCTCACATTTTTCCATTTGTCTACACTACTCTATGGTTTAAAATATGTATCTTTGATTTATTATAATCTACTTTTAAATGTTGTAATGATATTTCACATATAATTTGAAACGCTTAAAGTAGTATTTTATTCCCCATTCTGTCCCTTGTGCTATTGTTGTCATATATTTTATTTCTGCATGTTATGAACCACACACTAAATTATTTTGATCTTAGAATTAAATTATCCATTAAAGATCTTAAAAATGAGGGGTATCGTCTTTTTTATGTACCCACATATATACGATTTGCAGTACTCTTCATTCGTTTGTGTAGATAGAAGTTTGCAAGTTACACCATTTTCCTTATGTCTGGAGAACTTCATTTAACATTTCTTGTAATGTAGACCTGCTTCTGCTTAATTTTCTCAGCTTTTGTTTATCTGAAAAAAAAGTTTTGATTTAGTATTCATTTTTTTCTTTTATTTTTATTTTTATTTTACTTTAAGTTCTGGGAATATGTACAGAACATGCAGATTTGTTACACAGGTATACCTGTGCCATGGTAGTTTGCTGCACCTATTGACCTGTCCTCTAAGTTCCCTCCCCTCGCCTCCCAACCCCCAACAGGCCCTGGTGTGTGTTGTTTCCCTCCCTGTGTCCATCTGTTCTCATTGTTCAACTCCCACTTCTGAGTGAGAACATGCAGTGTTTGGTTTTCTGTTCCTGTGTTAGTTTGCTGAGGATGATGGCTTCCAGCCTCATCCATGTCACCGCAAAGAACATGATCTCATTCCTTTTTATAACTGTATACTATTCCACAGTGTATATGTACCACATTTTCTTTATCCAGTCTATCATTGATGGGCATTTGGGAGTTCCATGACTTTGCTATTATAAATAGTGCTGTAATAAACATATGTGTGCATGTGTCTTTATAGCAGAATGATTTATATTCCTTTGGGCATATACCCAGTAATCGAATTGCTGGGTCAAATGGTATTTCTGGTTCTAGATCCTTGAGGAATTTCCTTACTGTCTTCCACAATGGTTGAACTATTTACATTCCCGCCAAGAGTGTAAAAGTGTTCCTATTTCTCCACAGCCTCACCAGCATCTATTGTTTGTTGACTTTTTAATAATCCTTATTCTGACTGGCATGAGATGATATCTCATTGTGGTTTTGACTTGCATTACTCTAATGATCAGAGATGTTGAACTTTTTTTCGTATGTGTGTTGGCCCTGTAAATGTTTTCTTTTGAGAAGTATCTGTTCATGTACTTGACCTAGTTTTTGATGGAGTTGTTTGTTTCTTTCTTGTAAATTTGTTTAAGTTCCTTGTAAATTCTGGATATTAGCCCTTCATCAGATGGGTAGGTTGCAAAAAATTTCAACCATTCTGTAGGTTGCCTGTTCACTCTGGTGATAGTTTCTTTTGCTGTGCAGAAACTGTAGTTCAATTGGATCCCATTTGTCAATTTTAGCTTTTGTTGCAATTGCTTTTAGTTATTTCATCATAAAATCTTTGACCATGCCTATGTCCTGAATGATATTGCCTAGATTTTCTTGTCCTTGTCTTGTTTCAGTTTTCAAAGGGAATGCTTCCACCTTTTGCACATTCAGTATGATATTGGCTGTGAGTTTGTCATAAATAGCTCTTAGTATTTTGGGACATGTTTCTTCAATACCTAGTTTATTGAGAGTTGTAAACATAAAGGAATGTTGAATTTTATCAAATGCCTTTTCTGCATCCATTGAGATAATCATGTGGTTTTTGTCTTTGGGTCTGTTTATGTGATGGATTACATTTATTGATTTGTGTATGTTGAACCAGCCTTGCATCTCAGCAATGAAGCTGACTTGTTCGTGGTGGATATGTTTTTTGATGTGCTACTCGATTTGGTTTGTCAGTATTTTATTGAAGATTTTTGCATCGATATTCATCAGGAATACTGGCCTGAAGTTTTCTTTTTTTGTTGTGTCTCTGCCAGGCTTTGGTATCAGGATGATGCTGGCCTCATAAAATGAATTAGGGAGGAGTCCCTCCTTTTCAATTGTTTGGAATAGTTTCAGAAGAAAAGGTACCAGCTCCTATTTGAACCTCTGGTAGAATTTGGCTGTGAATCCATCTGGTCCTGGGCTTTTTTTGGTTGGCAGGCTATTAATTACTGCCTCAATTTCTTAACTTGTTATTGATCTATTCAAGGATTTTACCTCTTCCTGGTTTATTCTTGGGAGGGTGTATGTGTCCAGGAATTTCTCCATTTCTTCTAGATTTTCTAGTTTATTTGTGTAGAGGTGTTTATGGTATTCTCTGATGGTAGTTTGTATTTCTGCGGGGTCAGTGGTGATATCACCTTTATCATTTTTTATTGTCTATTTGATTCTTCTGTCTTTTCTTATTTATCAGTCGAGTTAGTGGTCTATTTTGTTAATTTTTTCAAAAAAAAAAAACAGCTCCTGGATTCATTGATTTTTTGGGAGGGCTTTTCGTGTTTCTATCTCCTTCATTTCTGCTCTGATGTTAGTTATTTGTTGTATTCTGCTTTTTTTTTAATTAATTTGCTCTTGTTTCTCTAGCTCTTTTAATGATGAAGTTAGGTTGTCAATTTGAGATTTCTAGCTTTCTGATATGGACATTTAGTGCTATAAATCTCCCTCTTAACAGTGCTGTAGCTGCATCCTAGAGATTCTGGTACATTCTCTCTTTGTTCTCATTGGTTTCAAAGAACTTCTGGATTTCTGCCTTACTTTCATTATTTACCCAGGAGTCATTCAGGAGAAGGTTGTTCAATTTCCATAATTTTGTGGTTTTGAGTTAATTTCTTAATCCTGAGTTCTAAATAGATTGCACTACGGTCTAAGAGACTTTTGTTATGATTTCAGTTTTTCCATTTGCTGAGGAGTGTTTTACTTCTAATTATGTGATCTGTTTTAGAGTAAGTGCTACGTGGTGCTGAGAAGAATGTATATTCTGTTGATTTGGGGTGGAGAGTTCTGTAGATGTCTGTTAGGTTCACTTGATCCGGAGCTGAGTTCAAGTCCTGAATATCCTTGTTCATTTTCGGTCACATTGATCTAATATCGACAGTGGGGTGTTAAAGTCTCCCACTATTATTGTGTGAGAGTCTAAGTCTCTTTGTAGGTCTCCAAGAACCTGTTTTATGAATCTGGGTGCTCCTGTATTGGGTGCATATATATTTAGGATAGTTAGCTCTTCTTGTTGAATTGATCCTTTTACCATTATGTAGTGCCCTTTTTTGTCTTTTTTTTTAATTTTATTTTATTTCACATTCCGGGATACATGTGCAGAATGTGTAGCTTTTTTTCATAGGTAAACATATGCCATGGTGGTTTGCTGCACCTATCAACCCATCACCTAGGTATTAAGCTGTACATGCATTAGCTATTTATCCTGATGCTCTCCTTTCTCCCACCCCCCATAGGCTCCAGTATGGGTTGTTCCCTTCCCTGTGTCCATGTTTTCTCATTGTTCAGCCCCCACTTATGAGTGAGAACATGCAGTGTTGAAAGTAAACTTTCAAACTCCAAAGCCATTATTTTCTACCACAACTCAGAAGAAGCTATAGTGAACAGTGAAGTGGCTTCTTGTTGTTGACTGTGAAATTTTCATCTTCCATCACTAATTACATACCACTTAAATACATTTTATTAGGTAGGTCAAACCCATTACAAGTACTACTTCTTAGACATTTAAAGTAGTATACAGTTTTGCTAAATGGTGAAAAATTAAGTAATCACCTGAATGGCCTTCAGATTCCATGTGTCATTTTTTTCATGTTTTCACTATTGTTTTCCCCAAATTATTTCCTTTCAGCATTCCCATAAATGCAGCTGGCATGTTTTCAAATCCTTCAATGATGTATTCCTGGTACTGGATTTTCCCCTCTGAGACCCATTTCAGCAAGTCTTTTAGAGCTTTTTGGTGGGCATCTCCTTGCCAACAGGTCACGATGAACCCTTCCATGTGAAGCTCCTGATAGATAACAATCTCTGGGGTTGGGCCTGGGGGAAGTGGGCTGGTGCCACCATGCCTGGCTCATTTTTGTATTTTTAGTACAGAAGGGGGTTTCACCATGTTGGCCAGGCCGGTCTCAAACTCCTGACCTCAGGTGATCCACCTGCCTCAGCCTCCCAAAGTGTTGGGATTACAGGCATTATATGTAGATATGTATATGTTATATGCAGAGATAGCTCTATATATGGCAATTCTTCCAAATTTCTTCATCTGGGAGATAACAGTGTTTGAAAACTTTCCACTTACATTATCAAAATAACAATTGTAACCATCAGGAGAGGCTTTCTTCAAAGTTTCTTCAAAGACTCTACTGTCTTGTAGTTAAAGACAACATCAAATCCAAGCTTTTTAAGGTAGGCAATCTTCTCGTCAGATCCTACTGCTCCAACAACTTTGCAGCCCTTGAGCTTTGCAATCTGCCCCAAAACAGAGCCCACAGCTCCAGCTGCTGCATTAACCGTCACTGTTTCTCCACCCTTCACACCACAGATGTCAAGTAGGCCAAAGAAGGCAGTCAGGCCTGTCATGCTAACTGTCCCCAGAGCCAGAGACAGTGGTACTGTGTCAGGCCACTCTGTTGGCAGCTTTTCCAGATCTTTTCCATCAGAAATGGAGTGTGCTGTTCACCCTGAAGGAGCCAGTACAATGTTCCTGTTGGTAAGGCTGCGTTTTCACTTTCCGCAAATCTGGCCACTCGCTGACCCATCATTGTATCACCTTCATTCTTTTGGCTGCCACTCTCATGTAAGGGTCCACAGTGAGGAACAAAGCTTCAAGCAGGACCTCTCTATTTTTAAGGGTGAGAGCTCAGCGATCTTCAGCTCAAAGTCACCATTAGTAGGATTGCCAACAAAGTGCTTCTTCAGGGTCCATCTCTTAGCATGAACCATCCTGAAGCTCAGGAGCCCGAGGATCCCACTGTCTGGGGATGGCGGCTGGGACTGCCTTCTTTGTCTTTTTTGATCTTTGTTGGTTTGAAGTCTGTTTTGTCAGAGACTAGGATTGCGACCCCTCTTTTTTTTTTTTTTTTTTTTTTTAATCTTTCCATTTGGTTGGTAAATTTTACTCCATCCTTTTATTTTGAGCCAATGTGTGTCTTTGCATGTGAGATGGGTCTCCTAAATACAGCACACTGATGGGTTTTGACTCTTTATCCAATTTGCCAGTCTGTGTCTTTTAGTTGGAGCATTTAGCCCATTTGCATTTAAGGTTCATTTCTTTGTTTTGTTTTGGACAAGGTTTCACTCTTGTTGTCCAGGCTGGAGTGCAATGGCGTGATCTCGGCTCACTGTAACCTCTGCTTCCTGGGTTCAAGCAATTCTCCTGCCTAAGCCTCCCAAGTAGCTGGGCTTACAGGTGCCCGCCACCATGTCCAGCTAATTTTTGTATTTTTAGTAGAGATGGCTTTCACCATGTTGGCCTGGCTGCTCTCAAACTCCTGACCTCAGGTGATCCACCTGCCTTGGCCTCCCAAAGTGCTGGGATTACAGGTGTGAGCCACCGCTCCCGGCCAAGGTTAGTATTGTTATGTGTGAATTTGATACTGTCATTGTGATGCTAGCTGCTTATTTTGCACACTAGTTGATGCAGTTTCTTCATAGTGTCATTGGTCTTTATATTTTGGTGTGTTTTTTGCAGTGACTGGTACTAGTTTTTCCTTTCCATATTTAGTGTCTCCTTCAGGAGCTCCTGCAAGGCAGGCCTGGTGGTGACAAAATCCCCAGCATTTGCTTGTCTGGAAAGGATTTTATTTCTCCTTCGCTTATGAAGCTTAGTTTGGCCAGCTATGAAACTCTGGGTTGGAAATTCTTTTCTTTAAGAATGTTTGATATTGGCTCCCAATCTCTTCTGGCTTATAGGGTTTCTGCTGAAAGGTCTGCTGTTAGTCTGATGGGCTTCCCTTTGTAGGTGACCTGACCTTTCTCTCTGGCTGGCCTTAACAATTTTTCCTTCGTTTCACCTTGGTGAATCTGACAGTTATGTGTCTTGGGGTTGATCTTCTCATGGATTATCTTAGTGGTGTTCTCTGTATTTTCTGAATTTGCATGTTGGCCTGTCTTGCTAGGTTGGGGAAGTTCTCCTGGATGATATCCTGAAGTGTGTTTTCCAGTTTGTTTCCATTCTCCCCATCTCCTTCAGGTACTCCAGTCAATCATAGGCTTGGTCTTTTTACATAGTCCCATATTTCTTGGAGGCTTCATGTGCTCCTTTTCATTCTTTCTTTTTCTAATCTTTTCTGCATGCCTTATTTCAGCAAGGTGGTCTTCAAACTCTGATATCCTTTCTTCAACTTGGTCAATTTGGCTGTTGATTCTTGTCTATGCTTCACGAAGTTCTCATGCTGTGTTTTTCAGCTACATCAGGTCATTTATGTTCCTTTTTAAACTGGTTATTCTAGTTAGCAGGTCCTCTAATCTTTTATAAAGGTTTTTCACTTCTTTGCATTGGCTTAGATCATGGTCCTTTAGCTCAGCAGAGGTTTTTTTATTACCCATCTTCTGAAACCTACTTCTATCAATTCGTCCATCTCATCCTCTGTCCAATTCTGTGCCCTTGCTAGAGAGGCGTTGCGGTCATTTGAAGGAGAAGAGGCACATTGGCCTTTCGGGTTTTCAGCATTTTTTCATTGATTTTTTTCTTATCACCATGAGTTTGTCTAGTTTCGATCTTTGAAGCTGCTGACTCTTGGATGGGGTTTTTGTGGGGACTTTTTTTTGTTGTTGATGCTGTTGTTGTTGCTTTTGTTTTTCTTTCAATGGTAAGGTCCCTCTTCTGTAGGGCAGCTGCAGTTTGCTGGGGTTTCACTTCAGACCATATTCCTCTGGTTCGCTCCTGTGCCTGCAGATGTCACTCAAGAAGGCTGGAGAACAGCAAAGATAAGTGCCTCCTCCTTATTCTGGGACCTCTGACCTCAAGGGGCACCAGCCTGATGCCAGTAGGATCACTCCTGTATCGGATGTCTGACAACCCCTGTTTGAGGGTCTCACCTCGTTGGGTGGCACAGGGAACAAGACCTGTTTAACCAAGCACTTTGTCCCTTGGTGGAGAGGGTGTGCTTTGCTGGGGGAAACCCACTCATCCGGGCTGCCGGGATTACTCCGAACTACCAGGAGGAAAGGCCCAGGGAGATCAGGGTCCTGTCCTGGAGTCTCTGGCTGGAGTTGTTAGAGTTCCTGCAGGGGGACCCCACCCAGGCCTGAAGAGGCACTCTGGCCACAGCCTGCCACACCCAGTGTGTTGAGCTGTGGGAAACACCTCTTGGGACCAAGCTGTCCTGCCTCACTGGCTCCAGCAGTGGAAAAGTGCAGCCTGGAGCTATAGAGATAGATGCCGCCCTTCTGCCACCCAGGGAGCTTAGTGTGATAAGCAGTTATGAGTCCCAGTGCTGGCTGCTGCCCCTTCCCCAAGGAGCTCAAATGGTGTAGACAGCAGGCAGCTGGAACTGTGGTGCTGGTCACCCCTCTTCCCTGTAACTTGGCAGGCTTAAGCAGATTCTAGCTGAGAGGAACCCTAGGCCCCAGTGGTGTGGGTTCGCGAGTGGGATCTTCCAATCCATGGATTGCACTGTTCCATGGAAAAAGCAGTTTCCCCAGCCGGGTAGCACTCTCACTTACCGCCGCCCTTGGCTTGGGGCGTGGGGTCTCCCCTGCCCCGTGTGGCTCTCGGGTGTGCAGTCGTACCACACTGCTCTTCCTTCCTCTCCGTGGATCATGCCAGCCGCTTAGTTCTGGTGAGAGATCCTGTATACCTTGTTTGCTGGTGCAGGATTCACACGCTATTATGGTTCTTTCGTTGGGAGCCTCTGATCGCTGCTGCTTCTAGTTGGCCATCTTGTCCCCCAACTTAGTATTCATTTCTGAGGGATAATTTCACTGGATAGAAAATTGTGGGTAGACAAGGGTTTTTTTTGTTTTGTTTTGTTGTTGTTGTTTTGCGGGGGGTTGTTCTGTTTTGTTATCAGTACTTAAAAGTCACTGTCCCATTGTTTTTATATTTAAGTAATTTCTTATAAGAAATCCATACTAATCTTTTTCCTATGTGTGTGCAATGTCTTTTTCTAGTTGTTCCGATATATGTAAAGTATCTTTTTTTAGTCAACCAGTTTTCTAGTTTTCAATAACTTGATTGTTGTATGCTTTGGAGTGGTTTGGGGTATATGTGTATGTGTGTCTTTTTCTTGAAGATTGGATTTTTTTATTCTCTGTTTTTATAGCTTTCAAAAAAATTAGAAACTGTTGAGCCATTATTTTTCTGCCCCAGTCTGTCTCATCTCTTTCTGAGACACCAAATATGTATATATCATGTGCTTTAATATCCCCACAAGTCACTGAGATTTTATCAGTCTTCTTTTTCTCTTTGATGCATTTTGGATATATTCTATTGCTATGTCTTTAGTATTTTCTTCTACAGTCTCTGACATGCCATTAGTCTTATCCAGTAAATTTTTTATCCTGGTGTTTTGTTACCTCTGGGAGTTCTACTGTGTCCATATTTATATCTTCCATTTATCTCATTATGTTCATGTTTATTTTATATTTTTGAACATATGATCACGTTTATAGTATCTGTTTTAACATCCTTATCTACTAGTTCTATCATCTTTTTCATTTCTGAGTCTGTTTCTATTGTCTGCACGTTCTCTGAGTGACACGGTTTGGCTGTGTCCCTATCCAAATCTCATCTTGAATTGTAACTCTCACAATTCCCACATGTCATAGGAGGAGCCTGGTGGGAAGTCACTGAATCATGGGGGTGGGTCTTTCCTGTGCTGTTCTCATGATAGTGAATAAATCTCACGAGATCTGATGGTTTTAAAAACAGAAGTTTCCCTGCACAAGCACTCTTCTCTTGACTGTTACCATGTGAGATGTGCCTTTCACCTTCCACCATGATTGTGAGGCCTCCAAAGCCAAGGGAGACTGTAAGTCCAATAAACCTCTTTCTTTTCTAAATTGCCCAGTCTCGGGTATGTCTTTATCAGCAGTGTGAAAATGGACTAATTTTCCTGGTTATGGGCCTTATTTTTCTGCCTGATGTTTAACACTTTTTATTAGAAGCTGGACATTGTAAATTATATATGGCTGGTTGCTGGATTTTTTTTTTGCATTAAAAAAAATAAAAGATTGTTGGAGTTTGTTCTCTCCAGCAGTTAAATTACTTGTGGTGTTTTATTCTTTTGAAAGTTGTTTTTAAGTTCTTTCAGGGTAAGTCTATAGTCTTTATTCTAGGGCTAACTTGGACCCACTTCCAAGGCATGGCCTTCCTGGGTTCTCTACTAAATGCTCTGTATACTCAGTGTGGTCTGTTTATCTTTCCAGTCTGGCTGCTGGAAACTATAATAATCTCTAGCTCAGTGTGATATCTAGGAATATTTTTGTCTCCTTCCTAGCAGCTGTTTGTTTTTTTTTTTTCCAAGAAGCTGTTCTTGCCCAGCCTCACGGAGGTTTACCCTACCATTCACAGATTTCTATTGTTATTGATTCATAGAGACAACCATAGATATATCTGAAAGTCTTCCTCTCTTTCTCCCTCCTCTTGGTTACTCTATGCCAAAATCCAAGCCCCCTTGAACTGTGGTCTTTCCTTTACTTAACTCAACAGTTTGTCATGATTTGTTTGGGTTCCCTGCCGGTGCCACAGTCCAAAAATTGTCTGTGAGAATAAAGCTTTCGTGCCTAAGGCTCACTTTGTTTATTTCACTTCTTTCAGGTGTTATAGTTCTGAGCTTTCCATTTTCCAATGCTTAAAAGCGTTGTTCTTTTTTTCCTTGTTGTTTGTTTTATTGGTCCAGTTTTCTAATAGTCTATAGTGGAAGCATAATTCTGGACTCAATTACTTCCTCATGTCCAGAAGCAGAAGACGCTTTACAATCTGCAAGCTATTTCTCATAAAGCCCACCCAACAATTTTCACCTACCCATCATTAGCTATAACTTAGTGACATGGCCACTGTTAGCAGCAAACATAGCTGGAATGTGTCATTGTTTAACTGGATACATTACACACACACACAAACAAACATCAGGGTCTTGTTTCATACTGGGGAAGGATAGATACCATGCTGGCAACTAGCACTTTCTGCTACAACTTTGTTTATCTTGTTTTTATCCATTACAATCAAACTTCTAAATGGCTACAAAATGGTTTATGTAATATGGATGTATCATTTATTTAACCATTTATCCTCTGTTAATGAACATTTAACTTGTCTAAAGTTTTATTTATTTATTTATTTATTTTGCCACTACAAACCATACACTCATACGTACATAGACATATATATCTATTACATACTGGAGCGATATTAAAAATACCAGTAAGCAGTATGACGTGGAACTCAACCAACCAGAAGTTTTGCTGGTTCAAATAGGACAAATGTTTACCATCTGTAACAAATGGTATGGTCAGTCTGGTATTTGGTAATGAAAATCAGCTGTGCATACATCTGTCTAAGCATATCATTTACATACTTCTGCTTTTATATCTATGTGATAGATTTCCAGAATTGGGAACATGTGGTGGAAGGGTATGTGTAGTTTAAATTTTAACAAATACTGTCAGATGGCTTTTTTAAAAGGCTGTAATAGCTTATATTTCTACCAAAAATGTATGAAAGTAGCCTATCACTGTCAAAAGATTTTTGTCACTCTAAATTTTGTCAGTTTAAAGGTGAGAAGTGTACATTGTTACTTTAATATGCATCCTTCACTGCAAATGAAGCATAGCGACTGTTTATATATTAGCCCTTTCTACTCTCTCCTCCCTTTCTGCTCCTTTTTGCTCACTCTCTCTCTGTTTTTTAAAGTTTATGGCAATGGGTGGAGCAAGATGGCTGAATATGAACAGCTCCAGTCTCCAGCTCCCAGTGCCAGCGACACAGAAGATGGGTGATTTCTGCATTTTCAACTGAGGAACACAGCTCATTGCCAGCAATGGATCAAAACTGGATGGAGAATGACTTTGACGAGTTGAGAGAAGAAGGCTTCAGTCCATCAAACTTCTCAGAACTAAAGGAGGAATTACATACCCAGCGCAAAGAAACTAAAAATCTTGAAAAAAGAAAGGAAGAATGGGTAACTAGAATAATCAATGCAGAGAAGGCCATAAACGAACTGACAGAGATAAAAACCATGACATGAGAAATACGTGACAAATGCACAATTTTCAGTAACCAACTCGATCAACTGGAAGAAAGAGTATCAGTGATTGAGGATCAAATGAATGAAATGAAGTGAGAAGAGAAGTCTAAAGAAAAAAGAGGAAAAAGAAATGAACAAAGATTCAAGAAATATGGGATTATGTGAAAAGACCAAATCTATGTCTGATTGGAGTGCCTGAAAGTGAGGGGCAAAATGGAACCAAGTTGGAAAACACTCTGCAGGATATCATCCAGGAGAACTTCCCCAATATAGTGAGGCAGGCCAACATTCAAATTCAGGAAGTACAGAGAATGCCACAAAGATACTCCTCAAGAAGAGTAACTCCAAGACACATAATTGTCAGATTCACCAAAGTTGAAATGAAGGAAAAACTGTTAAGGGCAGCCAGAGAGAAAGGTCGGGTTAACCACAAAGGGAAGCCCATCAGACTAACAGCAGATCTCTTGGCAGAAGCCCTCCAAGCCAGAAGAGAGTGGGGGCCAATATTCAACATTCTTAAAGAAAAGGATTGTCAACCCAGAATTTCATATCCAGCCAAACTAAGTTTCACAAGTGAAGGAGAAATAAAATTCTTTACAGACAAGCAAATGCTTAGAGATTTTGTCACCACTAGGCCTGCCTTACAAGAGACCCTGAAGGAAGCACTAAACATGGAAAGGAACAACCGGTACCAGCCATTGCAAAAAAATGCCAAATGTAAAGACCATCGATGCTAGGAAGAAACTGCATCAACTAACGAGCAAAATAACCAGTTAATATCATAATGACAGGATCAAGTTCACACATAACAATATTAACCTTAAATGTAAATGGACTAAATGCTCCAATTAAAAGACACAGACTGGCAAACTGGATAAAGAGTCAAGACCCATCAGTTTGCTGTATTCAGGAGACCCATCTCACATGCAGAGACACACATAGGCTCAAAATAAAAAGATGGAGGAAGATCTACCAAGCAAATGGAAAACAAAAAAAAGCAGGGGTTGCAATCCTAGTCTCTGATAAAACAGACTTTAAACCGTAAAAGATCAAAAGAGACAAAGGCGGCCATTACATAATGGTAAAGGGACCAATTCAACAGGAAGAGCTAACTATCCTAAATATATATGCACACAATACAGGAGCACCCAGATTCATCAAGCAAGTCCTTAGAGACTTACAAAGAGACTTAAACTCCCATACAATAATAATGGGAAACTTCAACACCCCACTGTCAATATTAGACAGATCAATGAGACAGAAAGTTAAGAAGGATATCCAGGAATTGAACTCATCTCTGCACCAAGCGGACCTAATAGACATCTACAGAACTTTCCACCCCAAAATCAACAGAATATACATTCTTCTCAGCACCACATCGCACTTATTCCAAAATTGACCACATAATTGGAAGTAAAGCACTCCTCAGCAAATGTACAAGAACAGAAATTATAACAACTGTCTCCCAGACCACAGTGCAATTAAACTAGAACTCAGGATTAAGAAACTCAATCAAAACCACTCAACTACATGGAAACTGAACAACCTGCTCCTGAATGACTACTGGGTACATAACGATATGAAGGCAGAAATAAAGATGTTCTTTGAAACCAATGAGAACAAAGATACAACATACCAGAATCTCTGGGACACATTTAAAGCAGTGTGGAGAGGGAAATTGATAGCACTAAATGCCCACAAGAGAAAGCTGGAAAGATCTAAGATTGACACTCTAACATCACAATTAAAAGAACTAGAGAAGCAAGAGCAAACATATTCAAAAGCTAGCAGAAGGCAAGAAATAACTAAGATCAGAGCAGAACTGAAGAAGATAGAGACACAAAAAACCCTCCAAAAAATCAATCAATCCAGGAGTTGGTTTTTCGAAAAGTTCAACAAAATTGATAGACCACTAGCAAGACTAACAAAGAAGAAAAGAGAGAAGATCAAATAGACGCAATAAAAAATGATAAAGGGGTTATCACCACCGACCCAGAGAAATACAAACTACCATCAGAGAATACCGTAAACACCTCTATGCAAATAAACTAGAAAATCTAGAAGAAATGGATAATTTCCTGGACACTTACACTCTTCCAAGACTAAACCAGGAAGAAGTTGAATCCCTGAATAGACCAATAGCAGGCTCTGAAATTGAGGCAATAATAAATAGCCTACCAAACAAAAAAAGTCCAGGACCAGACGGATACACAGCTGAATTCTACCAGAGGTACAAGGAGGAGCTGGTACCATTCCTTCTGAAACTATTCCAATCAATAGAAAAAGAAGGAATCCTCCCTAACTCATTTTATGAGGCCAACATCATCCTGATACCAAAGCCTGGCAGAGACACAACAAAAAAAAGAGAATTTTAGACCAATATCCCTGATGAACATCGATGCAAAAATCCTCAACAAAATACTGGCAAACTGAATCCAGCAGCACATCAAAAAAGCTTATCCACCATGATCAAGTGGGCTTCGTCCCTGGGATGCAAGGTTGGTTCAACATACGCAAATCAATAAACGTAATCCAGCATATAAACAGAACCAAAGACAAAAACCACATGATTATCTCAATAGATGCAGAAAAGGCCTTTGACAAAATTCAACAGCCCTTCATGCTAAAAACTCTCAATAAATTAGGTCTTGGTGGGACGTATCTCAAAATCATAAGAGGTATTTATGACAAACCCACAGCCAATATCATACAGAATCGGCAAAAACTGGAAGCATTCCCTTTGAAAACTGGCACAAGACAGGGATGCCCTCTCTCACCACTCCTATTCAACATAGTGTTGAAAGTTCTGGCTAGGGCAATCAGGCAAGAGAAAGAAATAAAGGGTATTCAGTTAGGAAAAGAAGAAGTCAAATTGTCCCTCTTTGCAGATGACATGATTGTATATTTAGAAAACCCCATTGTCTCAGCCCAAAATCTCCTTACGCTGATAAGCAACTTCAGCAAAGTCTCAGGATACAAAATCAATGTGCAAAAATCACAAGCATTCTTATACACCAGTAACAGACAAACAGAGAGCCAAATCATGAATGAACTCCCATTCACAATTGCTTCAAAGAGAATAAAATACCTAGGAATCCAACTTACAAGGGATGTAAAGGACCTCTTCAAGGAGAACTACAAATCACTGCTCAGTGAAATAAAAGAGGACACAAATGGAAGAACATACCATGCTCATGGATAGGAAGAATCAATATTGTGAAAATGGCCATACTGCCCAAGGTAATTTATAGATTCAATGCCATCTCCATCAAGCTACCAATGACTTTCTTCACAGAATTGGAAAAAACTGCTTTAAAGTTCATATGGAACCAAAAAAGAGCCCACATTGCCAAGACAATCCTAAGTCAAAAGAACAAAGCTGGAGGCATCATGCTACCTGACCTCAAACTATACTACAAGGCTACAGTAACCAAAACAGCATGGTACCGGTACCAAAACAGAGATATAGACCAATGGAACAGAACAGAGTCCTCAGAAATAATACCATACATCTACAGCCATCTGATCTTTGACAAACCTGAGAAAAACAAGAAATGGGGAAAGGATTCCCTATTTAATAAATGGTGCTGGGAAAATTGGCTAGCCATAAGTAGAAAGCTGAAACTGGATCCTTTCCTTACTCCTTATACGAAAATTAATTCAAGATGGATTAGAGACTTAAATGTTAGACCTAAAACCATAAAAACCCTAGAAGAAAACCTAGGTAATACCATTCAGGACATAGGCATGGGCAAGGACTTCATGTCTAAAACACCAAAAGCAATGGCAACAAAAGCCAAAATTGACAAATGGGATCTAATTAAACTCAAGAGCTTCTGCACAGCAAAAGAAACTACCATCAGAGTTTACAGGCAACCTACAGAATGGGAGAAAATTTTTGCAATCTACTCATCTGACAAAGGGCTAATATCCAGAACCTACAAAGAACTCAAACAAATTTACAGGAAAAAAACCCCATCAAAAAGTGGGCAAGGGATATGAACAGATATTTCTCCAAAGAAGACATTTATACAGCCAACAGACACATGAAAAAATGCTCATCATCACTGCTCATCAGAGAAATGCAAATCAAAACCACAATGAGATACCATCTCACACCAGTTAGAATGGCAATCATTAAAAAGTCAGGAAACAACAGGTGCTGGAGAGGATGTGGAGAAACAGGAATACTTTTACACTGTTGGTGGGATTGTAAACTAGTTCAACCATTATGGAAAACAGTATGGCAATTCCTCAAGGATCTAGAACTAGAAGTACCATATGACCCAGCCATCCCATTACTGGGGATATACCCAAAGGATTATAAATCATGCTGCTATAAAGACACATGCACACATATGTTCATTGCAGACTATTCACAATAGCAAAGACTTGGAATCAACCCAAATGTCCATCAGTGACAGACTGGATTAAGAAAATGTGGCACATATACACCATGGAATACTATGCAGCCATAAAAAAGGATGAGTTCGTGTCCTTTGTAGGGACATGGATGCAGCTGGAAACCATCATTCTCACCAAACTATCCCAAGAACAGAAAACCAAACACCGCATGTTCTCACTCATAGATGGGAACTGAACAATGAGATCACTTGGACTCGGGAAGGGGAACATCACACACCGGGGCCTATTATGGGGAGGGGGGAAGGAGAAGGGGGGAGGCATTGCATTGGTAGTTATACCTGATGTAAAGGACGAGTTGATGGGTGCTGACGAGTTGATGGGTGCAGCACACCAACATGGCACAAGTATACATACGTAACAAACCTGCACGTTATGCACATGTACCCTAGAACTTAAAGTATTATGATAATAAAAAAATTAAAAAAAAGAAAACTGATATTGATACTTGTTAGATTACATTCTAAGACTTGGAATAATATTTTAATTTCAAAAATTATTTTTTCTTGGGTGACTATTAGGAGACAAAAATAACCAAATGTCTAAACAGAATATAAATGCACAGCTCTGTACCTAAACAGTTCCATGTTTAACTAGACAATGCATTTTTGTATATTTTTTAGTTTTTTGAATTTTTTGTTTGTTTTTGCTTTGTTGACACTATAGTCAAGATTGAAAAGGAATAGTTGAAAGTTTTGCTTTTATGAATTTGGTAGGCAATGGAAATGACAAGTGTTGCTTAGAAACCCAAGTGACAATTTGTGGCAGGGTGGTGTGGAAATGTCTGATCCAGTAAGCACTACATGCAATCCAGCACTGCCCTCTCTCCTGAGCATGGCAGATTTAAGAGAGTTCAGACGAGAACACTTGTCATGGAGTTGGGGTTTAATGAGGGACACTATTAGCAGTGTCTTCTCAGAGAGTCCTTCAGGCAGCCTCTGAGGGGTAGGCATCAGTCACAGAAGGTGACTAGCAAAAGCATCATGGCAGAGACCACAGGGTTAATGTAGTGAACATGGTGGATGGCAAGCTGGAATAAGTCATCCTAAGGGACCATCTGAAAGTAAGAAGTGGTGGCAGTGCCAAGAAACAAAAATCATGCTGGTGGAAATGCCATTTCATATAAATTAAAATATGGTAATTAAGTTAAATACAGTTTATTTGAGCATTAAAAGAAATTTCATACACATAGATTTTGATAACAGGACATGTAAAATCCATGTATAAGTGTGACTATGTAATATTTTCCATGAAAATGATATTTTTCTGTATACTATTTCATTACTTCCTTTTATTTTGCTTAGTAATATAATGTGAATATTATGCCACATCATTAAATCTTTGAAAATTTAAATGCAAAAAAAAATGTTGATTGTGTCATACTCCCTTTATCTGAGACTCTGTTATCATTTTCTTTCATTTCAAAAGAAGACCAGACATTGGGTATAAATTTCAGTTTCCTCTTCTTACAAGATGTATGGTAGTGATATTCCTATTTTGAAATTTGCTGAGCTCATCCAAAATAGCCAGCAATTACCTCCCTGCCTCTCAGGGCATCTTTCTCCTAGCGGTGGATATGTTTCTAAGGAAAGGGCAAGATAAGTGTCAGCTCTCAGTAATTTAGTATCACAACCCAGTATATATTTTTTTCCATCAAAAGAGATTCATTTATTGAATTGTTTCTTAAACTGTAAATGTACACATGGATGTGCCAGGGAATAATAGAAGTCATAGGTTAAAGCTGGTGCAATTGTTTGGGTCATCCATTGTAATTTTGGTTGGTAATAAGAGGGTAGAGGAAAATAAAAAGGATACTTACAAAAAAAAAAAGTTTATGGCTCCCCCTGGAGTCAATTACATAATCAATTTTTATAAATGTCTCATGGTATATAAAAAACTTGTATATTCTTTTTTAAGATATGTTAAGTTCTATATATTATCTCTTAAACCAAATTTTATTGTATTGCTCAATTTCTCCAAGTTCTTCTTTATCCATTAGCTGTAGCTAATTCTAAAAGACTTTTTTTTTTTTTAATACATTTTAAGTTCTAGGATACATGTGCAGAATGTGCAGGTTTGTTACATAGGTATACACATGCCATAGTGATTTGCTGCACCCGTCAACCCGTCATCTACATTAGATATTTCTCGTAATGCTATCGCTCCTCTGGCCCAGTAACCCCCGACAGGCCCTGGTGTATGATGTTCCCCTCCATGTGTCCATGTGTTCTTACTGTTCAACTCCCACTTATGGGAGTGAGAACATGCGGTGTTTGATTTTCTGTTCCTGTGTTAGTTTGCTGAGAATGATGGTTTCCAGCTTCATCCATGTCCCTGCAAAGGACATGAACTCATCCATTTTATTTTGGATGCACAGTATTCCATGGTGTATGTGTGCCACATTTTTAAAATCCAGTCTATCATTGATGGGCATTTGGGTTGGCTCCAAGTCTTTGCTATTGTGAACAGTGCCGCAATAAGCATACATGTGCATGAGTCTTTATAGAATGATTTATAATAATTGGGGTATATACCCAGTAATGGGGTTGCTGGATCAAATGGTATTTTTGGTTCTAGATCCTTGAGGAATCACCACACCGTCTTCAACACTGGTTGAACTAATTTACACTACCACCAACAGTGTAAAAGCATTCCTATTTCTCCACATCCTCTCCTTATGCTCCCACCAGCAGTGTAAAAGCGTTCCTATTTCTCCACATCCTCTCCAGCATCTGTTGTTTCCTGACTTTTTAATTATTGCCATTCTAACTGGCATGAGTGGTATCTCGTTGTGGTTTTGATTTGCATTTCTCTAATGACCAGTGATGATGAGCTTTTTTTCATGTTTTTTGGCCACATAAATGTCCTCTTTTGAGAAGTGTCTGTTCATATCCTTCACCCACTTTTTGATGGGTTTTTTTTCTTGTAAACTTATTTAAGTTCTTTGTAGATTCTGGATATTAGCCCTTTGTCAGATGGATAGATTGCAAAAATTTTCTCCCATTCTGTAGGTTGTCTGTTCATTCTGATGATAGTTTATTTTGCTGTTCAGAAGCTCTTTAAATAGATCCCATTTGTGAATTCTGGCTTTTGTTGCCATTGCTTTTGGTGTTTTAGTCATGAAGTCTTTGCCCATGCCTATGTTCTGAATGGTATTGCCTAAGTTTTCTTTTAGGGTTTTTATGGCTTTAGGTCTTACATTTAAGTCTTTAATCCATTGTGAGTTAATTTTCATATAAGGTGTAATGAAGGGGTCCAGTTTCGGTTTTCAGGATATGGCTAGCCAATTTTCCCAACACCATTTATTAAATAGGGAAGCCTTTCCCCATTGCTTGTTTTTGTCAGGTTTGTCAAAGATCAAATGGTTGTAGATGTGTGGTGTTATTTCTGAGGCCTCTCTTCTGTTCTATTGGTATATATCTGTTTTGGTACTATATATTGGTATATATCTGTTTTGATACCAGTACTATGCCGTTTTGGTTACTATAGTCTTGTAGTATAGTTTGAAGTCAGGTAGCATGATGCCTCCAGCTTTGTTCTTTTTGCTTAGGGTTGTCTTGGCTATACAGGATACAGGATAGCATTGAATCTATAAATTACTTTGAGCAGTATGGCCATTTTCATGATATTGATTCTTCCTATCCATGAGGATGGAATGTTTTTCCATTTGTTTGTGTTCTCTCTTACTGCCTTGAGCAGTGGTTTGTAGTTCTCCTTGAAGAGGTCCTTCGCATATCTTGTAAGTTGTACTGCTGCATATTTAATTCTTTTTGTAGCAAATGTGAATGGACATTCCCTCATGATTTGGCTCTCTTTGTCTATTATTGGTGTATAGAAATGCTTGTGATTTTTGCACATTGATTTTGTATCCTGAGACTTTGCCGAAATGGTTTATCAGCTTAAGGAGTTCTGGGGCTGTGACAATGGGGTTTTCTTTTTCTTTTTCTTTTTCTTTTTTTTTTCCTTTGAGACGGAGTCTCGCTCTGTCATCAGGCTGGAGTGCAGTGGCACAATCTCGGCCCACTGCAACCTCCACCTCCTGGGTTCAAGCGATTCTCCTGCCTCAGCCTCCCTAGTAGCTGGGACTACAGGCACACACTACCACAGCCAGCTAATTTTTGTATTTTTAGTAGAGATAGGGTTTCACCATGTTGGCCAGGATGTTCTTAATCTCGACCTTGTGATCCACCCACCTCAGCCTCTCAAAGTGCTGGGGATTACAGGCGTGAGCCACTGCATCCAGCCAACAATGGGGTTTTCTAAATATACAATCATGTAAACTGCAAACAAAGACAATTAGACTTCCTCCCTTCTGATTTGAATACCCTTTATTTTTTTCTCTTGCCTAATTGCCCTGGCCAGAACTTCCAATACTATGTTGAATAGGAGTGGTGAGAGAGGACATCCTTGTCTTGTGCTGGTTTTCAAAGGGAATGCTTCCAGCTTTTGCCTATTCAGTATATTTATTGGCTGTGGGTTTCTCGTAAATAGATCTTATTATTTTGAGATATGTTCCATCAATACCTAGTTTATTGAGTGTTTTTAGCATGAAGGGGTGTTGAATTTTATCAAAGGCCTTTTCTTCTACTGAGATAATCATGTGGTTTTTGTCATTGGTTCTGTTTATGTGATGGATTACAATGACTGATTTGTGTATGTTGAACTAGCCTTCCATCCTAGGGATGAAGCTGACTTGATCATAGTGGATAAGCTTTTTAATGTGCTGCTGGATTCGGTTTGCCAGTATTTTATTGAGGATATTCGCATTGATGTTCATCAGGGATATTGGCCTGAAATTTTCTTTTGTTGTTGTGTCTCTGCCAGGTTTTGATATCAGCATGATGCTGGCCTCATAAAATGAGAGGGAGAAGTCCCTCTTTTTCTATTGTTTGGAATAGTTACAGAAGGAATGGTATCAGCTCCTCTTTGTACCTCTGGTAGAATTCGGCTGTGAATCCATCTGGACCTGGGCCTTTTTTGGTTGGTAGGCTATTAATTACTGCCTCAATTTCAGAAATTGTTATTGGTCTGTTCGGGGATTTGACTTCTTCCTGGTTTAGTCTTGGGAGGGTATATACATCCAGGAATTTATCCATTTCTTCTAGATTTTCTTGTTTATTTGCATAGAGGTGTTTATAGTTTTCTCTGATGGTAGTTTGTATTTCTGTGGGATCAGTGGTGATCTCCCCTTTATCATTTTTTATTGTGTCTATTTGATTCTTCTCTCTTTCCTTCTTTATTAGTCTGGCTAGTGGTCTATTTTGTTAATCTTTCCAAAAAACCAGCTCCTGGATTCACTGATTTTTTTGAAGGGTTTTTCATGTCTCTATCTCCTTCAGTTCTGCTTTGATCTTAGTTATTTCTTGTCTTCTGCTAGCTTTTGAATGTGTTTGCTCTTGCTTCTGTAGTTCTTTTCATTGTGACGTTAGGGTGTCTATTTTAGAACTTTCCCACTTTCTCCTGTGGGCATTTAGTGCTGTAAATTTTCCTCTAAACACTGCTTTAGCTGTGTCCCAGAGATTCTGTTATGTTGTGTCTTTGTTCTCATTGGTTTCAAAGAACTTATTTATTTCTGCCTTAATATCATCATTTACCCAGTAGTCACTCAGGAACAGGTTGTTCAGTTTTCATGTAGTTGTGCAGTTTTGAGTGAGTTTCTTAATCCTGAGTTCTAATTTGATTGCACTGTGGTCTCAGAGACTGTTATGATTTCCATTCTTTTGCATTTGCTGAGGAGTATTTTACTTCCAATTATGTGGTCAATTTTAGAATAAGTATGATGTGGTGCTGAGAAGAATGTATATTCTGTTGATTTGGGGTGGACAGTTCTGTAGATATCTATTAGGTCCACTTGGTCCAGAGCTGAGTTCAAGTCCCAGATATCCTTGTTAATTTTCTGTCTTGCTGATCTGTCTAATATTGACAGTGGGGTGTTAAAATCTCCCATTATTATTGTGTAGGAGTCTATGTCTCTGTAGATCTCTAAGAACTTGCTTTATGAATCTGGGTGCTCCTGTATTGTATATATTTAAGATAGTTAGCTCTTCTTGTTGCATTGATCTCTTTACCATTATGTAATGCCCTTCTTTGTCTTTTTTGATCTTTGTTGGTTTAAAGTCTGTTTTATCAGAGACTAGGATTGCAATCCCTGCTTCTTTTGCTTTCTATTTGATTGGCAAATATTCCCTCATCCCTTTATTTTGAGCCTATGTGTCTTTGCACATGAGATGGGTCTCCTGAATATGGCACACTGATGGGTCTTGATTCTTTATCCAATTTGCCAGTCTGTGTCTTTCAATTGGGGCATTTAGCCCATTTACATTTAAGGTTAATATTGTTATGTGTGAATCTGATCCTGTTGTCATGAGGTTAACTGGTTATTTTGCACATTAGTTGATGCAGTTTCTTCATAGTGTCATTGGTCTTTATATTTTGGCATGTTTTTGCAGCGGCTGGTACTGATTTTTCCTTTCCATATTTAGTGCTTCCTTCAGGAGCTCTTATAAGGCAGGCCTGGTGGTGACAAAATCCCTCTGCATTTGCTTGTCTGGAAAGGATTTTATTTCTCCTTCACTTATGAAGTTTAGTTTGGCTGGATAAGAAATTCTGCACTGAAGGTTATTTTCTTTAAGAATGTTGAATATTGGCCCCCACTCTCTTCTGGCTTGTAGGGTCTCCACAGAGAGATCCGCTGTTAGTTGATGGGCTTCCCTTTGTGGGTAACCTGACCCTTCTCTCTGGCTGCCCTTAACATTTTTTCTTCATTTCAACCTTGGTGAATCTCACAATTCTGTGTCTTGGGGTTGCTCTTCTCGAGGAGTATCTTTGTAGTGTTCTTTGTATTTCCTGAATTTGAATGTTGGCCTGTCTCTCTAGTTTGGGGAAGTTCTCCCGGATAATAACATCCTGAAGTGTTTTCCAACTTGGTTCCATTCTCCCTGTCACTTTCAGGTACACCAATCAATTGTAGATTTGGTCTTTTCACATAGTCTCATATGTCTTGGAGGCTTTGTTCATTCCTTTTCATTTTTTTTCTCTAATCTTGTTTTCACACTTTATTTAACTAGGTTGATCTTCAATCTCTGATATCCTTTCTTCCGCTTGATCAATTCAGCTATTGATACTTGTGTATGCTTCACAAAACTCTCATGCTGTGTTTTTCAGTTCCATTGGGTCATTTACATTCTTCTCTAAACTAGTTATTCTAGTTAGTATTTCCTGTAACCTTTTATCAAGGTTTCTTAGCTTCCTTGCATTGGATTAGAACATGCTCCTTTAGCTCAGAGGAGTTTGTTATTACCCACCTTCTGAAGCCTACTTCTCTCAATTTATCAAACTCATTCTCTATCCAGTTTTGTTCCCTTGCTGGTGAGGAGTTGTGATCCTTTCAAAGAGAAGAGGCATCTGGTTTTTGGAATTTTCAGCATTTCTGCACTGGTTTTTCCTTATCTTCATGGATTTATCTACCTTTGATGTTTGATGCTGAGGATCTTTGGATGGGGTTTTTGCATGGGCATCTTTTTTGTTGATATTATTGCTTTCTGTTTCATAGTTTTCCTTCTAACAGTCAGGCCCCTCTTCTGCAGGTCTGCTGGAGTTTGCTGGAGGCCCATTCCAGACCCTGTTTGCCTGGGTATCACCAGCAGAGCCTGCAGAACAGCAAAGATTGCTGCCTGTTCCTTCCTCTCAAAGCTTCATCCCAGAGGGGCACAAGCCTTATTGTGAAAACTGCTGTAATAAACATGTGAATGCAGGTTTTCCTTTGATATATTGCTTTATTTTCCTTTTAGTAGATACCTAGTAGTGGGACTGCTAGATTAAATGGTAATTCTATTTGAGTTTTTTGAGAAATCTCCATACTGTTTTTCACAGTGGTTGTACTAGTTTACATTCCCACCCATAGTGAATAAGAGTTCCCTTTTCTCTGCATTCTTGCCAGTATCTTTTTTTTTTTTTTTTTTTTTTTTTTTTTTTTGTCTTTTTAATGGTAGACATTCTGCATAGGGTAAGATATTATCTCATTGTGGTTTTGATTTGCATTTACCTGATGATTAGTGATGTTAAGCTTTTTTTTTTTTTTTTTTTTTTTTTACCTCTTGGCCATTTGTATGTCTTCTTTTGAGAGTTGTCTATTATGTCCTTTGCCCACTTTTTTATTCTTTTGTTAACTGTTGAGTTGTTCAAGGTCCTTGTGTATTCTGGATATTAGTCACTTGTCAAATGAATAGTTTGCAAATATTTTCTCCCATTTAATAGGTTGTCTCTTCACTCCGTTATTTGTTTTGCTATAAAGAAGCTTTTTAGTTTAATCAAGTCCCATTTTTGTTTTTGGTTTTGTTGCCTGTGCTTTTCAGGTCTTAAGTCATACATTCTTTGCCTAGAACAATATCCAAGAGAGTTTTCCCTAAAATTGCTTCTAGTATTTTTATAGTTTTGGGTCTTATTTTACAGTCTTTAATGCATTTTGAATTTACTTTATGTATGGTGAGAGGTAAGGGGTCCAGTTTCATTCTTCTACAGGTGGCTATCCAATTTTCCCAGCACTATTTGTTGAAGATAGTGTTTCTTCCCCAGTGTAAGGTCTTGTTGGCTTTGTTGAAGATCAGCTGGCTGCAAATGCGTGGCTTTATGTCTGGATCCTCTATTCTGCTCCACTGGTCTATGTGTTTATTTTTATACTAATACCATGCTGTTTTGGTTACTATAGCTTTGTAATATATTTTGAAGTCAGGTTATGTGATGTCTCCAGTTTTGTTCTTTCTTTTTTTAAATTATACTTTAAGTTCTAGAGTACATGTGCACAATGTGCAGGTTTGTTACATATCTACATGTGCCATGTTGGTGTGCTACACCCATCAACTTGTCAGCACCCATCAACTCGTCCTTTACATCAGGTATAACTCCCAATGCCATCCCTCCTCCCTCCCTCCTCCCCACAATAGGCCCCGGTGTGTGATGTTCCTCTTCCCATGTCCAAGTTCAATTCCCACCTATGAGTGAGAACACACGGTGTTTGGTTTTCTGTTCTTGGGATAGTTTGCTGAGAATGATGGTTTCCAGCTGCATCCATGTCCCTACAAAGGACACAAACTCATCCTTTTTTATGGCTGCATAGTATTCCATGGTGTATATGTGCCACATTTTCTTAATCCAGTCTGTCACTGATGGACATTTGGGTTGACTCCAAGTCTTTGCTATTGTGAATAGTGCTGCAATAACATATGTGTGCATGTGTCTTTATAGCAGCATGATTTATAATCCTTTGGGTATATACCCAGTAATGGGATGGCTGGGTCATATGGTATTTCTAGTTCTAGATCCTTGAGGAATCGCCACACTGTCTTCCACAATGGTTGAACTAGTTTACAATCCCACCAACAGTGTAAAAGTGTTCCTATTTCTCCACATCCTCTCCAGCACCTGTTGTTTCCTGACTTTTTAATGATTGCCATTCTAACTGGTGTGAGATGGTATCTCATTGTGGTTTTGATTTGCATTTCTCTGATGAGCAGTGATGATGAGCATTTTTTCATGTGTCTGTTGGCTGTATAAATGTCTTCTTTTGAGAAATGTCTGTTCATATCCCTTGCCTACTTTTTGATGGGGTTGTTTTTTTCTTGTAAATTTGTTTGAGTTCTTTGTAGGTTCCGGATATTAGCCCTTTGTCAGATGAGTAGATTGCAAAACTTTTCTCCCATTCTGTAGGTTGCCTGTAAACTCTGATGGTAGTTTCTTTTGCTGTGCAGAAGCTCTTGAGTTTCATTAGATCCCATTTGTCAATTTTGGCTTTTGTTGCCATTGCTTTTGGTGTTTTAGACATGAAGTCCTTGCCCATGCCTATGTCCTGAATGGTATTACCTAGGTTTTCTTCTAGGGTTTTTATGGTTTTAGGTCTAACATTTAAGTCTCTAATCCATCTTGAATTAATTTTTGTATAAGGAGTAAGGAAAGGATCCAGTTTCAGCTTTCTACTTATGGCTAGCCAATTTTCCCAGCACCATTTATTAAATAGGGAATCCTTTCCCCATTTCTTGTTTTTCTCAGGTTTGTCAAAGATCAGATGGCTGTAGATGTGTGGTATTATTTCTGAGGGTTCTGTTCTGTTCTGTTCTATTGGTCTATATCTCTGTTTTGGTACCACAGTTTTGTTCTTTTTGCTCAGGATTGCTGGAAAATAACTTTGAAACAAATTTTATATTTAGCCAATAATTTATTCAAATGTGTATGAATAGTAAAAAGATTCTGAGCTACACTAAGTTCCTAAAGTGCGGTGATGGAGTGAGACATGTTAGCAAGGTAGTAAAGTGGTCCAGGCCAGCATCTGCTGGTTCTATTTCTCTTATTTAAATAGTTCCTCCAAAAATGTTTTTAAAATGAGTCCTTTGTGGCAAAACCGCTGAGACTTTTGGAGATGTCATTCTATGTCTAGGTATGGGTTCTCATCTCTTCTACTTAGTACTCTCTGAACACTGTCAATTTGAAGCAGTTTATCTTTCTTTAATGAGAAATTTGTCTCCAATATTTATTCTAATAATTTTTCATCTCCATTTTAATCTTTCTGTCCTGTATAATGCTATTATCCAGATGTTGTCATGTCTATCCTCCTATGTATGCATTTTTTTATTTTCCTTTTCTAATTTAACTTGACATATAAAATTGTATTTATCATGTACAACATGATGTTCTTAAGTATATATACATTGCAGAATGGTTAAATCTAGCTAATTAACAAATGCATTATCTCATATATTTTTGATGACAACACAACATCCATTCTAAACATTTTTCAATATATCATTAATGTCATCTTACTGTACATTAGCAAGATAATGCTGTACCTTAGATGTCTTGAACTTATTTCTCCTAATTGTAAATACGTACTCATTGCCAACATCTCCCCAACTCCCCAAGCCCACTAACCACCCAAGCCTCTGGTAACCACCATTCTGTCTCTACTTTGGAGATCAACTTCTTAAGATTCCATATATAAGGGAAATCACATGGCATTTTTCTGTGTCTGGTTTATTTTGCTAAACATACATCCTCCATGTTCATCTGTGTTGTCACAAATTACAGGCTGAATAGTAAGTATTCCATTGTGTATACATATATTTTCTTTATCTATTTAGCCACTGATGAACACTTAGCTTCCATATCTTAGCTATTGTGCATAATGTTGCAGTGAACAAGGGAGAACAGATATCTTCAGCATACTGATTTCATTTTCTTTGGATACAGACCCAGTAGTGGGATTGCTCAATCATATGTTGTCATATGGTAGTTTTGTTTTTAATTTTCTGAGGCACTTCCATACTGTTTTCCATAATGGCTGTACTAATTTATATTCCTACTTAATGGTGTGTAAGGGTTCCCTTTACTTCATATCCTTGCCAACACTTATCTTTTTTTTGATAACAGCAATTCTAACAGGAGGTGATATTTCATTGTAGTTTTGATATGTATTTCCCTTATGATTAGTGATGTTGGGCATTTATTTCATATACCTGTTGGTCATTTGTATGTCTTCTTTGAGAAATGTCTACTGAGATCTTTGGCCCATCTAAAATATCCAGTTATTTGTTTCTTTCTATTGCATTATTTCAGTTCCTTATATATTTTGGATATTAATCCCTTATCAGATACATACTTCGCAAACATTTTCTCCCATTTTGTAGGGTATGTCTTCACTCTGTTGATTGCTTGCTGTGCAGAAGGTTTGCAGTGTGATGTAATTCCATTTATCTATTTTTGCTTTTGTTACTTATGCTATTTAGGTCATATCATTGCCTGGACCAATGTCATGAAGCTCTCCCCCTACATTTTCTTTTAGGAGTTTCACAGTTTCAGGTCTTTACTCCATTTTGAATTGATTTTTTTTTTTCTTATAAAAGATGAGAGAGAAGAATTTAATTTCATTCTTCTGCATGTGGTATCCAGTTTTTCCAGCATCATTTATTGAAGACATGTCCTTTCCTCATTGTGTATTCTTGGTGCCTTTGTAAAGAATCTTTACTGTAAATGCGTGAATTTATTGTTCGTCTCTCTATTCTGTTTCATTGATCTGTGTCTGTTCTTATGCCAGTACCATGCTGTTTGAGTTACTACAGCTTTGTAGTACATTTTGAAGTCAGAGAATGTGGTATTTCCAGCTTTGTTCTTTATGCTCAAGACTGCTTTGGCTATTCAGGATCTTCTGTGGTTCAATACAAATTTAGCATTTTTTTTCTATTTCACTTTGATAGGGATTGTATTCAATCTATATATAGATTGCTTTGGGTAGTATAGACATTTTATAACAATATTAATTTTTCCAATCTGTAAACAAAGACTATCTTTATTGTATTTTCTTTAATTTATGAATGTTTTACAGTCTTTAGTGTAGAAATCTTTCACCTCCTTGGTTAAATTTCTTCCTATTTTGTTTTTTGGTAGCTATTGCAAATGGATTGTTTTCTTAATTTTTTAGATAGTTCACTGTTACTGCATAGAAATTCTATTGATTTTTATATCCCTCACCTTTACTGAATGTATTAGTTCTAACAGTTTTTTTGATGGAGAGTTTAGGGTTTCTTATATAAGATCATGTCTCTGCAAACAGGGACAATTTAACTTCTTCCTTTCCAATTTCAATTACTTTTCTTTCTCTTGCTAGCACTTTTAGTACCATGTTGAATAGAAGTGGCCAACATGAGCATGCTTGTCTTGTTCCAGATCTTAGCATAAAGGGTTTCAACTTTTCCCCATTCGGTATGATGTTAGCTATGGGTTTGTCATATATGGTCTTTATTGTTTTGAGGTACAATCCTTCTACACATAATTTGTTTAGAGTTTTTATCATAAAGGAATTTTGAATTTTGTCAAATGCCTTTTCTACATCTATTGAAATGATTATAAGGCTTTTGTCATTCTGTTAACACTGTGTATCATTTATTGATTTGTGTGAATGGAACCACCCTCAAATTCCTGGGATGAATTGCACTTGATCATGATGGATGACCTTTTTCATGGGTTGTTGAATTTGGTTTGCTGAATTTTGTTGTTGTTGAAGAATTTTACGTCTATGTTCATCAGGGATACTGGCCTGTAGTTCTCTTTTTTTTTGTTATATCCTTGTTTGGTTTTGGTATGTTTGACTTTTGGTATTGGGATAATGCTGACCTTGTAGGATAAGTTTGGAAGTATTCCATTTTCTTAATTTTTTGGTACTAATTCTTTATAAATGTTTGTTAGAATTCAGGAGTGAAGCCATCTGTTCCTGGGCTTTTCTTTCCTGGGAGGCTTATTATTACTGGTTTAATCTCCTTGTTCTTTATTGGTCTGTTCAGTTTTTTTTGTTTTTGTTTTTTTTTTTTTTTTTTTGAGACAGTGTCTTGCTCTGTTGCCCAGGCTGGAGTGTTCTGGTGTGATCATAGCTCACTGCAGCCTCAAACTCCTGGGCTCAAGCAGTCCTCCCTCAGCCTCCTGAGTAGCTGGCACCACAGGTGCGAACCACCACACCCAACTAATTTTTCATTTTATTTTTAGTAGAAACAGGGTCTTACTCTGTTGTCCAGGCCAGTCTCTCACTTCTAGGCTCAAGTGATCCACCCACCTCAAAAATGCTCAGATTACAGGTGTGAACCACTACACCTGGCCTCTATTCAGATTTTTTGTTTCTTTATAATTCAGTTTTGGTAGATTGGATGTGTCCAAGAATTTGCCTATTTCTTCATTGGCATATAATTATTCATAATAGTTTATGATCTTTTTTTTTTTTTTTTGAGATTGAGTTTTGCTCTGTTGCCCAGGTTGGAGTACAGTGGTGCAATCTCGGCTCACTGCAACCTCTGCCTCCCAGGTTCAAGCAATTCTTCTGCCTCAGCCTCCCAAGTAGCTGGGATTACAGGCGCCGACCTCTATTTTTAGTGGAGATGGGGTTTCAGCATGTTGGCCAGGCTGTTCTTGAACTCATGACCTCAAGCGGATCTGCCTGCCTCAGCCTCCCAAAGGGTTGGGACTATAGGCATGAGCCACCACACCCAGCCTGATGCCTTATATTTCTGTAGAATCAGTTGCAACGTCTCCTTCATCTCTGATTTGGAGTCTTTTTTCTTAGTCCAGCTAAAGATTTATCTTTTCAAAAACCAACTCTTCATCTTGTTGATCTTTTGTAATTTTATTTTATTTTTTTGAGATGGAGTCTTGCTCTGTCACCCAGGCAATCTTGGCTCACTGCAAGCTCCACCTCCTGGGTTCAAGCCATTCTCCTGCCTCAGCCTCCCAAGTAGCTGAGACTACAGGCACCTGCCACCACGCCTGGCTAATTTTTTGTATTTTTAGTAGAGACAGGGTTTCACTGTGTTAGTCAGGATGGTCTCAATCTCCTGACCTCGTGATCCACCTGCCTTGGCCTCCCAAAGTGCTGGGATTACAGGCATGAGCCACCGCACCCAGCCAATCTTTTGTAATTTTTTAAGTCTCTATTCCATTTATTTCTGCTCTGATCTTTATTATTTCCTTTCTTCTACTAATTTTTTTTTAGTTTGTTCTTTTTTCTAGTTCCTTGAGTTATAATACATTGCTGGAGATCTTCCTTCTTTTGTGATTAGGCACTTACTGCTATAAACGTCCCACTAAGAACTGCTTTTGCTGTATTCCATGGGTTTTAGTGTGTGTTCTTCATTTGTCTCAAGAAATTCATTCCTCTTTATTTCATTCCAGCCTGGGAAACAGAGTGAGACTCTATCTCAAAAAAAAAGGTGGGGGAGGGGGCAGGCGTGGTGGCTCATGCCTGTAATCCCAGCAGTTTGGGAGGCCAAGGCGGGTGGATCACGAGGTCAAGATATAGAGACTATCCTGACCAACATGGTAAAACCCTGTCTATACTAAAAATACAGAAATTAGCTGGGGATGATGGCATGCGCCTGTAGTCCCAGCTACTTGGAAGGCTGAGGCAGGACAATTGCTGGAGCCTGGGAGGCAGAGGTTGCAGTGAGCCGAGATCGCACCACTGCACTCCAGCCTGGTGACAGAGTGAGACTCCATCTCAAAAAAATTAAGGGGGCAACTGCTAGTCTGACACCATGAAAATAACGTTTTTTTCCATATTCTCATTTTAAGATTTAAACTATAATTAAGATTAATTAGTTTATTATAGTCCCCAAATTGATAGCTAGTTATTTCCATAAAATTTCAACTCAACAAAGATTTGAGTGTCAGCTTACTGGTTTGAAATTTTTCTAAGTATAGGCTCATATTTTCTTGACTTTTAATACATTTTTCTTTACCTTGTAACAAGCCTACAACTTCTTTTATTTTTTTTGCCCCCAAAAAACTATTTCCTATTAAGTTAATTAACCCTTTAAAAATATAGCTTGAATCAGTCCTTTTTTCTCAAAGACCTCACTGTCTAGGCGAGGGTTAAGTAAATACACTGATGAGAACATAGGGAGCTATGTAAGTGCTATAAACCCAGCTATCATTGGTAGCCCTGTGAGATTACAATTTAGTGGGAATGTAGAAAATGCCTTTTTCTGGGTTATTAAAGACTAAATTTGATAGGGGATGATGGATGCTGGGAAAATAATTTAGAGGAGTAAGGCAGTCGAGGAAGAGGCATCAGCATAAGGAGACACACCAGCATGAGCCCAAGTGAGAAACTGCAGATGTCTTTTGGAAACAAGAAGGCAGACTGTGGTGAAAAGTAAGTAATGCTAGAGTGAGTTTACAGTCAGCCCTCTGTATCCGTGGCATCTACATCTATGGATTAAACCAACTGTGGATGAAAAATATTTTTTAAAAATTACATCTGTGTTGACCATTTACAGACTGTTTTCCTTGTCATTATTTCCTAAACAATATAGTATGACAACTATTTACATAGCATTTGCATCTTATTAGGTATTATAAGTAATCTAGAGATGATTTAAAGTATACAGGGGGATGTGAGGTTATATGCAAATACTATGCCATTTTGTATTTAGGATTTGAGCATCCCCAGATCTTGGTATCCATGGGAGGTCCTGGAACCAATCCGCCATGGATACTGAGGGACAACTGCTTCAGTTAGTCAATGGGAAAACAGAAAACACAGACGTAGAAATAGTTTAGGGCTCAAAAATGGCTGATCCAAGCTGTATTTTTAAAGGGTTAATTAATACAGTTTTTATGGGGCAAAAAATGAAGTTGTAGGCTTGTTATAAGACAAATGTATTAAAAGTCAAGAAAATACGAGCCTATACTTATAGAAGAATTTCAGCAGACTTAAGGTCCTCACTGTCTCAATAAGTGGGATTTTTATACTCATGGTTAGGATGCACAAAAGCTGATGTTTAGTCTACAAAAGCTCAACGGTGAATAAAATCTGGTATCATCCTCCTGGCTCCATCCTCAGAGGGGACAGTGAGATGGCATCAAGATATGGTGTGGAAGAAAGAGAACAAGCCCTTGGGGTAAATAGAATAGATAGCTGCTCTCATTCTACGTTCCCAGAGAATGATACCCCTTTGATAGAAAGAATGGATTATAAAAAATAGGGCAGATTTCTGAATATGTAGTAGGACAGTGTTTTTGACTCTGAAGAATTAAGAGAGGTGGGCAAGCAAATCAGGGCACTGCCACTGAGAAGTGACCCCATACTGAAGGGACAATGTGCTACTTGGGTTTTCTGATCTTCCTCCATATTGTTTATGCCCAGCTTACCAAAAGACCAAGGTTCATGGGTCAGGGACTACATCCAGAGAAAAATCCCACATGACTGGAGCATGGTAGACAGAATAGGGGGAGTTCTAATCTTGCTTCCAGTTGTAGGCAAGACTTAAGATAAAAATCTTAAAGATTTGTATCTTTGTAAAGATACAAATCTTAAGATAAAATCTTAAAGTTGTTATAATAATCTACATGTTAAGGATGGTGGAAAGAGTAGTGGATAGGAGGCAGTTAAAATCGATGCAAGTTTTGGGAGAAAAAAATTTAAGGAATGCTGAATTTTCGATGAAACAGGTCTTCAGCATGATGCTATATTACCTAAGGGTGAATATGTGAGAAGAGAGTCAGAATAGGAAAATGCAGGTACCACCTTCCTTAGAAGACCATGGTCCTGGCTCTGAGTCCAAAAGCCAGGGTTCCCCACATCAAAGCCCAGGACTGAGACTTCTCATCAGGTCTCCATAGCACTCTAGGTGTTGATGGCCTCAAGTCAGCAGAAATGATGCTGGGTGAGGATACTCAGCCAAGACTGAGACACACCCAAGTGTGAAAAGCCACGACTTAACAGTCTTCCCTCCATGACTCCTTCTCTGTTGGTTCTTGGGTCTCCTACCCTCCCCAGTATCATCAGTCATGCTGTGATGGGATTGCACCCTTTTCACAATTCCCTTATTCCTTGAAGCTGAATTGGATTTGGTGGCTAGGAGAAAAAAGATCCTATGGTTTTTCTGAAGTGACATTTGACAAGCTCTAGATCAATGTATTTTTTCCAGATCTTGATGTTGTGCAGTGCAAAAAGGAGAAAGAGGTACACTATTTGTCTGGATAAAGAATCTCACTTCTCAGTCTCTCTTCCTGGGTCCTTTCTTTTTGAAGGCATGAACTGGCTGAAGGTGCTTCCGGCTCCCAGAGTCACTCTGTTCTGTGACCTTTCATGTCTCCTTAATCCATAGGGCCTTTCCCTCTATAAAGTAATCATTCTGGTAGAGGAGAAGAAAACTAAATATAGGGGGAAAGAAAGCAATAAAACCATTAGGAATAGATAATTTATTATTATGCAACTAGCAAGCTGGGGTCAAAGGGCTTTCCCAAAAAAGTTGTGTTTCTCTATATTATAGGTGCCAAAATAGAACAAAACATCCAGGAGAACCACACTGAAACTCAGAAAAGAGACAATTTTTGAGGCCCACCAGATCCTGATTCCATTTTGAAATATTCTATTGCAGTAGCTCTGGGTAAATATTAGCTGGTTGCTAAAGACAGGATCTGAGGCTGGGCCAATTGTTAAGCCACCAGCTGTCTTGAGGAGGAAGATGAGGACTGTGAATGAAGGACACTAGACTTGCTTCTAGGAAAATAATATCTGATAAGGATGGTCAAGGAAGATACCTGTCATCACTTTAAAACTAACTTTACCAAAACGACTAGTTCTCTAGTAATCACTGAAATAACTGTTCTAGAAGTAGTATGCTTTAATTCTCTTTCACGATATCATAAATACTTTCAATATTGTTAGTACTTATTGCTACTATTGTTTTCGGGGTACTAAAACTCTTTACATACTGCTCGAATTGTGCAAGCACATAAAAGCTGGCTTCTCTACTAAGTTTTTATAGTGATTTAAGTATCTTGAAGACCATCACTGAGTGAATTTCAGTCAAATATCTAAGTAAAAAGATGGAGTTTCTGTGTGATTATAGCATTTGGGGGTCAATTCTGCTTTCTCTAGTAATTTTGGGACTCAGTAAAATAGTTCAAAATATGCTAACTTATATAGCAAGGAGGTTACTAGAAGAAAACACTAGTCTAACTAAAGTAGATCATGACTTCATGGTTAAAATAAATGTCATACTGCCTTTTAATAATACATCAAAAAAGTTCAGGAATACTATTGTATTCACTTATTTGTTTGCTTAACTGTTCATTAAAATGAACAGTGTGAAGTTCTTAGAATTACGCCTTGTTCCACAGACCTGAAGGATCTCTAGAGAAGTCATGTGACTCAATATGTTACCAAATTAACAATTGCTCAATTAATTCTCCCCTTCATGTATCTTTTAATTTATCTGCTAGCATCCAGCAATGCTTGGATGTGTTGATCTTGTTGGGTATACATATTTGATATACACAAGTTAGAAAGCGCTTCTTACTTTGTCTCACTGAAGAGGGGGAGAGTAAAGACTGTGGCAAGAAGAAACTTGGCCTTGGATTAAGTAGTGACACCAGAAAATGAACACATTTTCCCTCTTGGTTTGGGAGAACACACAATTAAGATCACAAAAGGATACATGTAAGTCGGGATGCCTCTTGCAGCCAGATGTTTCCGAATAAGTCGCTCAGTACCATACCAGTTAAAACCTTTCGTGGCATGTCCAATACGTGGAAGATGAACACTTGCTATTATGAAGAGAAGAACAGATGTCTTCACTCATCAAAAATTGATTGATGGGTATAAAATATACATGGGAGAAAATAATTATTGACTATCTCACTCAAAGCATGTAATTACAATGTCAAAAATATTCTGCGGGAAGAATTGTAATAAGAAAAATTAAATTATTCTGTTGAACACAAGGACCCACATGTTCTAGAAATACATACAATGGAAACAGATTATGATTGGTGGAGGCAAAATTAAAATAAGCAAAGATTCTCTAACAAGCCAATCAATTCAATAAGCTCTGAGACACACTAGGTTTGGAAACAAAACTAAACTCAATTTTTGTTGAAGAACTGTCTGTTACTGGGAACTGTGATTAAATAAATAGCATTTACCAACTACATATGACCAAGTTGCTTCATGTCTAGTCCTCTGCCTCCTCATCTGTAAAATCATGATAAAAATACCCAGGGAATGGAGATGGCCTACAGAGATAACCAACATTAAAAGTGTTTTGGAAAGGATGGCTATCTGACTACAAGATGGTGGGGTGATCACTTCTGTGGTTTGCCTTTACCATGCATATTAAGTGGGGTCTTGAAAAGTCCTATCAAAAGTCATATCACATGCCCAGAAACAAATTCATCTACTCTTGAGCACAGGAGGAAGAGCTTACCTTTCTTCTTCTTTGCTGCTAAAAATATCTTCTTCAGGCCCTCTTCTAGTGCTGCCATCTTAATGCCAGACAGGACATTGGAGCGATCACGATGCTGAGCCACAATCAAGGCCAACTGGAAAAAACCTCCATCAGATGACCAACCCGACATGAGACAGCCACACCATCAACCAAGTGACCGCCCCTGGAGGCGGCACAGCCCTTGATGGGTCACTGGGCCTTGGCTCCGTCTCTTTCAGATGCTGTGTCTGAACAGCAATGTCCTAACTGTGTGTGTGACTTCACATGCCATCATAATTCTCACTTGGTGGTCACTTTATACAGGCTTTTCTTCTTCTTTTTAAAGTATGTTAAAACCAGAGAATGAGTCCAAAACATATACTTTCCAAAAGTTCTCAAGGGTAAAAAAAAAAAAAAAAAAGAATTTTTCCGAATTGTAGGCATGGAAAAGATCTTAGAGGCTCCTGCATCCCAGCCCTTTGATGCCTGAGTCAGCTCTACAACCCCCAGGACAAGCAGTCATTCCATCTCTGTTTGAACAATTCCCATGAGGACAAAATGCCAAGTATCTCTCAACCATCCTAACCTAAGTGGGCAGAGCTGGAGAGTGTCAAGGGAGCTTCCGGGATAACATCATCACAGTCATATCATAGACATGGCACTCTACTCACTGTAAACAGTTTTCCTGAATCACTGGATTCTGAGTTTCTCATGCACAGACACTTTACTTTTCTCCTTTTTTAGCATTTTAGAAGTTACTGAAGGAATGACTCTACAGGAACCACTTTGCTGTTAGTTCACTGTGTAGTTTGGATGTGTGTCCCCCTCCAAATCTCATATTGGGATGTAATTCCCAGTGTTGGAGGTGGGGCCAAGTGGGAGGTATTGGATCATAGGGTGGATCCCTCATGGATGGCTTAGTGCCATACCCTTGGTGATGAGTTCCCACTCTGGTAGTTCACATGAGATCTAGTTATGTAAAGCAGTGTGGCACCTTCTCCCACTCTCTCTTGATCCTGCTCTTGCCGTGTGTGATACACTAGCTCCCCCTTTGCCTTCAACCATGACTGTGAGCTTCCTGAAGCCTCCACCAGGAGCAGATGTCAGTACCACGCTTCCTGTACAGCATCAGAACCATGAGCAAATGAATCTCTTTTCTTTATAAATTACCCAGTCTCAGGGAATTCTTTTATCACAATGCAAAAACAGCCTAACACAGTCACACAGACAGCAACTTCAAGAGGATGAGTCTCTCTTTTGGCCTGGTTTTGAAATCTCTTCTTAATTCTGGCTTAAAATTTGAATGTGAATTCAGGCCTTGGAGAAAGCCAGTTAGGTGGGGTAAATCAAACTCACTATAGGCATCCCAAGATGCCTAAGATGCAAAAGGATTCTGAGGTGGGCACAGGATACATGTATTAGTTCCTCTCCCCTGCTTTATTATGGCTGACTAGAAAACACAATCTTTCACAGAAATTTTCACATAATAAGAAATGAAACCCTCAGAGTTCTGAGTCATGCCTTCTTACTCACGCAGTAAATGTTTATGGAGCATTTCTTACGAGCTAGTACTATGTAGGGTACTGAAGATAAAAACACAAATAGAAACCCTGTACTTAGTTGGGGTCTACTGTCTGGACAGTGCTCCGGGGACGGATGGATGGAAGCCTGGGGACACGGAAAGTGCAGTGAAGGCTACAGCCCAATCTGCTTGTTATGGGCTGAACTGTGTCCCCACCAAATTCATACATTGAAGCCCTAACCTGTGGTACCTCATGTTGACTGTATTTAGAGACGGGGTCTTTAAAGGGGCAGTGAAGTTAAAACAAGGGTTTAGGGTGGGGCCTGATCCACTGTGAGTGCTATCCTTATAAGAAAGGAAATCTGGACACACAGACACCAGGGCTGTGCATGCACAGCAAGACAACCGCCATCTGCAACCCAAGGAGAGAATCCTTGGGAGAAACCAAACCTGCCGACACCTTGATCTTGGACTTTCAGCCTCCAGAATTGTGAGGAAATACATTTCTGCTGTTTAAGCTACCTAGTCTGTGGCTTTTTGTTATGGCAGCCCTAATAAACTAATACACTAGTAGAGAGGCCAATGGGGGCAGGGGACACTTCAAGAGAAGTTGATGTGAGTCCACTTTTAGTTCTGAAAAGAGATGAGTTTTACTTACCAAATCTTGCCCTTTGTTTCTTGATTCTTTATCATCAACAGGAAATAAAAGGACACCTCCCAAACTCAAGTCTGAGGTAAAACAGAAAGGAGAAACATAAAGAACACCAAGTTCACTAAGGAATGAATCCTCCTTGTATCTCGCCTTCTTCAAATTCAGTTGAGTTTCAGGACCCACCTTCCTACATAGCCCTTTCTCACTTTCCTGGCCTCAGTAAACCTCTTAGCTGGGTACTCACCTGCTTCACTCCTGAATTTTTATGATCTCCTAATTTAATGCTCCTCAAACGTTAACAACAAAGTACCCCTATAGACATCAGAAAGTGAATACAAAACCCAGAGGTAGCTGGGGGGCTTTGGGGAGGGAGCATTATGAGCTTGAAACTCCTTTGGTAGTTTTGTGCTTGTCTTAAATCATTCAAATTATTACATTCTACTTTATCTGTATCTGTTTGTATATTTTCCTACTCTATCCAAATCAAATAAAACTGATAGTGAAGAAAAATGCGCTAATTTAATTCTATGGCTTTACATAAGCTGATGTGAAAGCAGTTAGAATCAAAATAGAGATACTTGTGTTAAAAACTCTAACAAATATGGCTGGGCACAGTGACTCACGACTATAATCCCAGTGCTCTGGGAGGCTGAGGTGGGAGGACTGCTGGAAGCCAGGGGTTCCAGACTAACCTGGACAACAAGGCAAGACCCAGTCTCTACAAAAAATAAGAAAAAATTAGTTAGGTTTGGTGTTGTGAACCTGTAGTCTTAGCTACTTAAGAGGCTGAGGCGGGAGGATCTCTTGAGCAAAGGAGTTCAAGGCTGCGATGAGCTATGATCACGCCAATGCACTCCAGCTTGGGTGACAGGGTAAGACCTTATCTCAAAAAATAAAACAAAACTCTGACAAATACAGCCAGGGAAGGCCATGAAGGGAAGGTTGTAATGCACGAATGTCTGAATACAAGAACTATCACAACAGATTTTACAAAAACCACAACCTTGAACAAGGGCTTTGGCAACCTTACATAAAAATATACTTCTGCAAAGACATCTGCTCATCAACTTCCTGCCCAACCACGGCCTGGTGCCACCCTTGTTACTAATCCTTGTAGCCAAGGATAACTGATTCAAAAAAAGTATGTAATCTTCCTCATTTCTCCTTAAAAACCTCAGGCTGGGTGCAGTGGCTTATGTGCGTAATCCTAGCATTTGGAGAGGCTGAGAGAGGTGGATCACTTGAGCTCTGGAGTTCAAGGCCAGCCTGGGCAACATGGCAAAACCCTGTCTCTACCAAAAATTCAGAAGAGTGGCCAGGTGTGGTGGTGTGCGCCTGTGGGACAAGCTACTTGGGAGGCTGAAGCAGGAGGATCGCCTGAGCCTGGGAGGTGGAAATTGCAGTGAGCCAAGATCGTGCCACTGCACTCCAGACAGTGAGACTCCATCTCAAAAACAAAAACAAAACAAAACAACAAAAACCCTTTGTTCATTTTATTTTACAGACACTGTCTATTGGTTAGGTTGATAGCAGTTTGAACGTGTTGTTCAGTCATTCTAAAATACTGGTGGTGCTACGCCATCCTTTTGATCAAATCCCCCAAAAACGACCAGCCATTACCCATTCCATTAGATAAGGTTCTGCTCAGAATGGCATCTCCCTGGACAAATCATATAAGGTCTTCAGGCCCAAGCCTCCGGCGAAAACAAAACTCTCCTCTATTCTTCCGCCTCAACCCTCCACTCTGGCCTGCCTGGCCTGTACGCCATCCGCCACACAAAGGAACGGGGTAACTGCCGGGGTCCTTCAATATCCACACACGAGGAATACTAGGTGTGGTAATGAGCAGTTGGGAACCCTCTTGCCATTTCACTCCACCTACTCAAATTCGACCCACCTTTCCAGGCCCAGGACCTCCATGAAGCCTTCCCTGGGAATTCTAGTCTACAGTTTCATCTACTTTGCTGCACCCTGCTTCAATCCTTCTCCAGAGAAAACTGCACACTCCCATCTCCATTTCCTTACTGAGCACTCAGGCCTTAAGTCCGAGCTCCCCACTCAAAGTGCTCCAAGGTGAGCAACCTTGGGTCAAATCCATGGCCTTTTCCCAATTCATCCTCACTTCAGTGTCTGACACCATGAATTTATCTGCCTTCTTGACATACTTTCCTCCCTTGTACCTCAAAATACTGCACAAGTTCCCTAATTTTCTGACAATTCCTTCTGTCAGAAATTCCATCTTCTTGTCTCAAGTCCTAAGTGGAGGTGTTTTCCAGGTCTGTTCTACGCCTCTCATTTCTCCATCCTCTCTCCCACATGGTTTCAAACACAGACTCTAAACAGGGACTCCTCAATCTGCACCTCCAGGTCTGACCTTTCCTGGGTTTTGCTTTGCCAGCTGCCCAATTAGCATCTAGATCTGGATTGACTATTTCAACACACATTAACCCTTCTTTCAGTAACTTGTTTTACTAGAAAAAGTAGTCATACTAAGTTCTTATATCCCTTTCCACCATAGAGAACTGGCAAGAATTAGGAAAAAACAATCTCTAAGGAATCTGGAGGGCCCTTCTCTATCATACGAGGTCCTTCAATCTCCAGAAAATAACCACAACAATAATTTTATTCCTCTTGCCACTTTGTTATTTCTGGGTGTAAAAGGAGGTGCCTTTTTCCCTTCTCCATGCCAAGGGACAACATTGTTCAGGCTTCTAAGTTCCCCTGGCACCAAACAGCTTTATTTCTGTCTCCAGGGAGCGTTATACCTCAGGTTGTGCTGACTTCGTAAAACCTCTTCATTCCCCTCAGCACCAAACCAAAGCTCTTGTCAGTATTTTAATGGTATGTCTGATTTCTCTCCCACAGGTCTTTTTCTTGAGACAGTCTTGCTCAGTCACCCAGGCCGGAGTGCAATGGCATATCTCAGCTCATTGCAACCTCCACCTCCCAGGTTCAAGTGATTCTTCTGCCTCAGCCTACTCCTGAGTAGCCGGGATTACAGGCATGTGCCACCACGCCTGGCTAATTCTGTATTTTTTTGGTAGAGACAGGGTTTTGCCATGTTGGAGAGGCTGGTTTTGAATTCCTTGCCTCGTCTCAGCCTTCCAAAGGGCTGAGATTACAGGTGTGAGCCACCACACCCAGCTTCCCATAGATCTTTGATGTTTCCATGACATATTCCTTCATCTTTATTCCAATACTTTTTTTTTTATGAGACAGGGTCTCACTCTCACTCAGGCTGTAGTACAGTGGTGCAATCACAGTTCACTGCAACTTCAACCTCTTAGGCTCAAGTGATCCTCCCACCTTGGCCTCCCGAGTAGCTGCGACTACAGGTGTGCACCACCACATCCAGCCAATTTTTTAATTTTTGGTAGAGACAGGATCTCACTATGTTGCCCAAGCTGGTCTCAAACTCCTGGCCTCAAGCAATCCTCCTGCCTCAGCCTCCCAAAGTCTGGGATTACAGGCATGGGCCACTGTGTCCAGCCCATTCCAAGACTTTAACATGTATGCAGGGATTGACATTTTTCAGAATACACACATTCATTATGCTCACTACAGTTCCATGAAGTAAGCAGAACAAGTATTATTCACAAATCACAGATGAGGAAACAGGTACAGAAAAGGTAAGGGAAAGTCTTGAAGTCACAGAACAAGTAGCTAATTTATGACAGAATTCAGTTCCCAATCAGTTATTCTGATTCCTTATCCAGTGCTATGTAACCCTCACGATACAGTCTTAGGTGTCCTCTCCTCTCTTATTCCACCCGTAACCTTTCCCTCTGCTTTGCTTCTTACCTTTCATTTTCCCCGCCAGCTCATATATTTTTCTTGGCTCAGCAGATCGTTTTTCCAGAGCTGTAAATAAACCACCTCTGCCCCAGTGGCCAGAGTCATCTGATTGAAGAAAGAGAAGATTTTCATCTATGGGAGGTAAAGTCCAGTCCCCAATTTAGAAAAACAAAGGCACACAAAAGGGACTTGTGGAAGAATGATTTTTCAAAGGGAAGAAACAAAATATCTTATCTCTCCTAGGAATATCACAGGTTGGACTTTCCAAATATGTTTGTGTTTTCTGGAAGATATAGCTGGGGCCATCATAATAGGAAAGCATCTCAAAAATTAGTGTTCTCAATGAGCAAAATCTCTGTGGTGCATCTGTGATTCCTGGGAGATGACTGCGGAAGGACAGAGAGTAGACGGAACATTACAGAGAGAGTAGAAGCAATGGTTATGCAACAGCACACAGGCAAGGTTATAAAACAGCACACAGGAAAGGTTAAATGACTTATTCAAGCTGGTACTAACAAAGCTGCTTAGTATCTTAGCATTTATAGGCATTCATTCACACTACAAACGTTGGGTAGCATGTATTACATGTAAGGCATTGTTCTAGGCACCAGAGTCACAGCAGCAAACAAGAAAAAACCCCTGCTTCCATGAAGTGTATTTTTAATGCAATGCAACAGTCAAATAAACAAATATGTAGGTAATATGTCAGGTGGGACAGGTGTGATAAAGGAAAATATGGGAGAAGGGACAGAGAATAACAGAGGGAGGATGGGGCCTGTTTTATATGGGGTAATCACAGAAGACCGCTCTGAGAAACAGACATTTGAACAACATTTGATGTGGTTATTTGGGAAGAAACGGTTTTAGGCAGATGAAGTAAAAAGTACAAAGGTCAAGCAAGGGAACGAGCTTGAAGGTTTGCTTTTTCTCAAAGGATTTGTTTGTCTTGTCAATGCTGCTTCACTTCAGCCTCTTAAAAACCGTGTGCAGAGGATAAGGCAGATATGGTCCCATTCTATGGATAAGGAAGTGGAAGTTGAGAGACTGGGTAACTAAACCAGGTAAACGAGAGCGCCAAGAGTGAAATGATTCTGGAATGTCTCCTGACTTTAAAATTCACACTCTTTTGACCGCGCAATACTACACTGGGACCACCACCCCTGGGTCAGGGTTCTGCCCCATCCTCCCCAGCTCTTGGCACCATAAGGATTGAGGCCCCATCCTCAGCCCATACCACTTCTCGTACCTACGCAGTGCACGATGAGAGCATCCTCGGCCCCAGCCTGAGGGTGGGTCACATCACCACTAACATACTTGAGGGAGGTAGCATCTGGGTCTTGGTAATCCAGCTCAGCAGAGCTCTCATCTTCCCCATTCTCAAGGTCCTCTGGCTCGCTCTCCTCAGAGGGCAGGCAGAAGGACTGATAATGGTTGGATTCCCACCAGGCCATCCTTTAGTAGGCCAGAAAGAAAAGGAAATTAACCCAGACAATCACAATTTCCCTTGGAGCACATTTTATAGTGCTGTTCACAAACAATATCTGCCAAGTAGAAATGCAATTAGAAACTCACTCGGATTGAAGTTTTCTACTTATTTGTAAATAAACAAGTCTTACTGATTAGGCTAACTGCTTCCTGACTACAGTTCAATAATGAGCACTCACTGAATGTTCCTGTTTTTAAGAACATGACTAAAAGAGATTGTTCAAGTAAACTACTCGTTGTCAGACAGCTACAATAAAATCTTAAAATTTTCTGGTTTTGGCCAGGCAGAGGTAGCTCATGCCTGTAATCCCAGCACTTTGGAGGCCAAGGCAGAAAGATAGCTTGGGCCCAGGATCTTGAGACCAGCCTGGGCAACACAGTGAAACTCTGTCTCTACAAATAAAAAAAAAAAATTAGCCAGGCATGGTGGCACACACCTGTGTTCCCAGCTACTAGGGAGGTTATAGTGGGGAGATCACTGAGCATGGGAGATTGAGGCTGCAGTGAGCTGTGACCATACCACCGTACTCCAGGCTGGGTGACAGAGCAAGAACCCATCTCAAAAAAAAAAATTTCTGGTTTCAATGGAATGCATCTTCCCTGCCTTACGCACTGAGACTTTTCACTTACATAGAGGAAATGTTTTTAAAAAGTATTCTGTTACCAATAGGAACCAGCTTAAAAGAAATTTTCTGTATTTTTAAAGTGATGTTCAGCTATGGTCTCACTATACAATAGTGACTCCTTCAACTGTGGTCCCCAGCTTGGTTAATGCAGACATACTTTTTCTTATGTTCAGCCTCTTCCTTTTGCCTCTTCTTCTCCTCTACCAGTCTCCTTCTCTTGGCAGCAGCTTCTTGTCTTTTCTTCTGTCTGTCCTCCAGCTCTTCTGGACTCAGGACCTGCTTCCTTTTGGTGGATCCCTCCACAAGGCCTGGGATGAGAACCTAGAGGAGGAACAAGATCCATCACCAGGGTCAAGAAGATTCCTCCCTAAGTTTCATTATCTCTAATGCACACTGTACATTAGCAACATGCTTAATATTCCACAGAACACTGCATCTCCACCCACCCTGCATGGTGGGAACTGGAGCCAAAGCACTTGGAGGCACTGTTCATACTACACACTTCTCAGGCACAGTGGTCAGGATACCATGCTGTAAACTCAGCCACAGCATTGGCATGGTTGAAACAGTCATTTTGATTCATTTCATTAGGAATAAGGTACTTCAGAAAAGTAACTTTTTTCCTTGACTAAAAGCATACCCTGCAGGATGCCACTTCACCCATTTTTAATGGAAATCTTTCTGCAATGTATTATATAGCTTTTTTAAGACTATATTTCAACATCATGATTATCTTAGTGATAGCCAGCATTTAATGAACACATATGAACTGCCAAACACTGTGAACACTACATGTATCATTTATGATTGCCATCCTCTTATTGCCATAGGGTCATCATTACCAACAGCAGGATATGGTATTTTGGTATAATATAGGGATGCCTTTAGGGGTGACTTAGATGGACAATGCCGCTTTCCCCTGCATTAAATCGTACAATATATTCTCTCCTTCGTAATGTTTTTTATTCTGACTTTCTTACATAGTTTTTATACTGGGGTATAGTTATTATATTAACATTTCAACAAACACATACTTATTTCTTGACAAATCATCCTAAGAGAACAAAATAACGCCAGCATCATTTTTTGTTTTGTTTTGTTTTTTTAGAATGAGAGTTTGGAAGAACAACTTTTAAATAAATTAACAGTTCTTACACTGCCTTTATTTCGGAGTGATCGGCCCTCTTGACTAGTTTTCTCCAAAAGGGTTTTCTGAAGGTTTACCAGTTGTTCAAATGATTTTCTGTCTTCCTTACTGGGCTCTTTAGAATAATCTTTACCTTCAAATAAGTACATATGATTTTCTAACAACATAAAACACAAAGAGAGAAATGTTAGATACCAAGGAAAAATAGATTAATGCTATTCAAAACAATAACTAGAGTGGACAAGAGAACAGCCTATATTCTAAATGGGCTAAGTCTGGATGAAGGTTATTTCATTTCCCATCCCACTGACACTGAAGAATGTGGGTTCTACATGGGGATCCCATGTGTTTATTTTTCCAAGGGGAAAGCATGGCTTAAAGCCCTTTCGTTCATCCCTAGATGGTTTGTGAATCTCTGCTGGATTCCTCCGTTCATTGCTCGTTCATTCATTCCCAACTATTCCTCAGCACAAATCTCACTGACATTAAGATCATCTAATAAAATCTATACTTTTTTATTCCAAACACACTTTTAATATTCAACTTGGCAAATCTATGAGAGAATGAAGAATCACAAGAATAATCCCTTGGATTTACAATATTCTTTACAGATCTTGGCAAGCATCTTCATCCTGATCCTCACCACAATCCTGCTATAACTAATCCTACTTTTGAAAGGGAAAACTTTCTGCTCAGGCAGAAATTAAGGGACTCTGCAATTCTCACTAGAAAAGGTGGGATCTTCTGATTCTAAGGCCAGTGTGCTCTTTTCAGTATATAATTGTGTCTGTAGAAGGGTGGAGAGATAACAGGCTAGCAAATAATAATTGTGGTAATAACAATAGCAGTGAAGACAATAGTGTCATCTTGAATAGTACTTCATGCTGTCAGATCACTTTCACAACTATTATCGTGTCTGATTGTTCCAACTGTGTAAAAGAGTAAAGCAGGCATTAATAGGACCATTTTACAGATGAGAACACAAAGGCTCAATGAGGTGGAGTGATCTGCCAACATCATGAATCAAGTGATTAAGAAAAGTTAGGATCAGCCAAGACTAGCAACCACAGATAGGTAAGATAATGATTCAATAGGGAAGCATCTTTAGTAGCACATGTTACCAAATAATGTATTTTCACAACATTTGTGAAATCCGCTATAAGTATGTTTTCCCTAGAGAGTATGAAAGCAAAACATTTTCATTCTCAAGAGATCAATTGCTTCACACTTGTACCCAGATCTAACCAGCTGTAATTCTAATTGGCATTTGCTAATTAAATCAGCAGGGGGCTTTCAATGAGGCACTCTATCAACAAGTAGAAAAAAATAGAGCTGAGAAGTGTCAAATATGATCAACATATGTAGCTTCATACTGCATGTGAGTCTCAACTTCCAAACATGCTTTTTAAAAAAAAAAAACCCTGGCATTCAAGATAAAGCAACCCTGTTTTTTATTTAATTCTGACTGGGGCCACGTTAATTACCAGTCTTTCCTATCCACTTACATTCTTAGTAATCATGCTCCCTATCTTCACTCTGCCATCACAAGCCTAGACACGCATCTCTGTCCTACCAGGATAATCATTTACCACAGAGCAGACCCATACCCATTCATCAAAGAGAAAAATCCAAAGTTTAATACAACTGGGGATTTTTCCTGGCAGTTGGACTGTCTAAAAAAAGTAAAATTATTTTAGGCAGTTGGATTGACTGAGAAATATAATTATCTTTCTGGAAAAGAGTGTGACTTTATTTTGTTCTAGTAAACGTTAGGAAAATAAGCTGAAATTATCTGGATCAGTACAGAACTGAGTGTAAGTGTTGTTATTTAATATAATCAATTATGACTTAAAAATATGATCACATGCATCTATTTCTTCTCTCACTTGAAACCACCAAGTGACAGTTAAAGGAATTTTTAAAAAGATATATGAGGCAATGGTGGATGAAAAAGTTCAATAACCTTTTGGAAAATGCAAAGTAGCTGGAGGGATAATGACAGATTAAGAAGAGCCATGGAAACAAAACACAGGTGCCTAGCCAAGGGCTCATTAGGAGTCTAGAGACCCTCTCAATCTCCGAAGAGCTTAGGACTTATAAGTACAGAGTACTGCAAACGGGGGAGCTGAGAGAAGATGTACACCCCAAGGAGCAGGAGTGCTATGAGCCCTTGACTCACCCTGCCTTTTCAGTTTGAGCAACCAGATGAACTCCATTCTCACCTCTCCCAGGGAAAATACTAGAGGATTAGTCTCAGGAGAAAATGGGCTGCCCAGTGAAAAGATGTCAAATATGGATCAGGGAAGGTGCCCTCCACGTAAAAGCTGACTCGCCAACCAGGAATAAGCCCCAAGGCCCATGCCCCTGCCCATGCCAGAGCTGCCATCAGCTTTGTGGCACTTCATCAGCACATGTGATCAGACAGCCAGGGAATACCAGACAGTTGGGGAAACTATCAATGAGAACAAGAGACCCCCCAAACAAGTTTTCTTTTTTAGAAAAAGAGGTACCATGGTGACTATAGCTAATGATGACATACTGTATTCCTGAGAAATACTAGGAGGGTGGATGTTAAGTGTTCTCACCACAAACATATAACCATATGAAGTGATGTATGTTCATTAACTAGATTTAACTATTCCACAATGTACGTGTGCTTCAAGAAATCATGTTGTACATGATAAACACAATTTTATCTGCAAATTTCAATGAATAGATAAATAAGCAAATATATATATATGTGGTTTTTTTTTAAAAAAAAGAAGGAGAAGTAAAAGTCAATGCAGTGGGAAGAGAAATACTTTTTAAAAAGATATAATAAATATCCTCCCTGGAATACATATTAAAAAGCCATAATAAATGTCCCCAGAGAAGACAGTATGTCTTTGAAATGAGAACAGAGTACAATTAAAACAATAAGCAGAGAACAAGAAAGAGTTCTTGAAGAATACGAACAAGATATTTTTATAAAGAATTTTAAAGTAAAACATAAAAAAAGTCAAAAAGCAGTTTCCTGTAAAACAATGCCAGCTGCCCAAATTCCAACTTTTCCACCTATCCTACAAAAACTATACAGATCAACAAGGAGAACAAAGCCGCCCCAATCCATGCCTACTACACTAGGAGTCAGAAAATACTACACACTTCAACTTATGGAAGTAAGAGAAATGAATCCCCAAAACCAGCTGAGCCAGCTCCAAAGCCCACACTAAAGTAGACAGTCAGGCAGAGACTATGCAGAGGAGAGGGCAGGGGGGTTCCGGAAAGGTCAGAGATAAAATTTACCCGCAAAAGAGGATCACAATCCAAGTGGCAAGATAATGAGGATAGGTCTGAGACCTGGTGGATCAGAGAAGTGGCTACTAAGGAACTGAACGGAAGGGAAGGTATAAAAACACATGCAGCCAGGAATTTGGGGAGGCATTGCTTCTGGCAGGAAGAGAGAGACAACTTAGAAGTGGGGAGACATCCTTTGACAAGTTTGTGGCAAAAAGAAAGAGAAAGCAAGTGATGGAAATTCACAGTCCTATAGAAACAAAAGAGAACTGCAAAACCAGAAATCATGCCACTACCGCTACCCAACATGAAAAGGAGCTACCATCTAGTAAAGAAACAGCACTACTCTCTATTATTGAAAGAAAGCACCGGTGAATTAAGAAGCCTAGTAAGACTCCCAAACCTCTCACCCCAGTCCATATTGAATCTCTGCTGCAGCTGGTCCAGAAAAATAAGTCATTTCAAAATAACTACAAGATGCCAGGGAATGCCTTTACAAAGTTACCATGTGAAAAATTACTTCAAGTCAGAAATTTAAATCCTCAGAATAGAAAAGAAGAAAATGACAAATGCTGAGAAATCGAGAAAAGAAAATTTAAGAGAAAGGCAACCATCTCCTACATCTCATGGCGTATTGTGGAAATTAAATGGAGAAAGCACGTGACAAAGTCCACACTGTTGATGAACACAAAGTAAATGCTCAATGTTAGCTGCAATGTAACAAACAAGTAATTCTCTTGTTTAGAAGAGGAATGACTATGTGCAGAGCATCATACCAAGGATGGTAGAGGCTTCACTAATAAACAAAGAAGATGCTTGCAACCAAGGGAGGAAAGTGACAAATTCAAAGCCTTAAGATTGATACTATCACAAACATTAATACTATGATTTTGGTTCACAGTTCAGCTACAAGGGAAGAGCCACACATATTTACAGTTAGTCTGGATACAGTTCTTGTATCAAGCAAGTCTTAAACAGTGTGCCCAAGATGACAATAGGGTAGGGTAGAAAAAAGATGTCCCAGAGAGCAGCATCCAAAACTTTCCATGGGGACATGAGCTCTAGCTTGGGGTGGTTGTGCCATTTGCTCTGCTCTAATCTCCGACTTACTTCCTTCCTCTTGCTCTCTTATCCCTCCTTCTGCTGCAGGCAAGGCATCAGAGACCCACTGGCCATCTTTTGTTTCTCCCAGGATGGACTCCAGGTCTATTTCATCCATGGTATTCCCCTCAGAGGCAAGCAGTTTATCCAAACCGAATTTGAGTATCTCACTCAACTTGAATAGAGGAAACAAAAAAGTCCAGTAAGTTCTCATGAAAAGAAACATTAGGATATCAGTGATTGGCTAAGTGGATTAACGACACCAGGCACAGTCCTTCTCTAATGAACAGGCAGCCTTTCTGCTGTCCCCATCATAGATGGTAACAGCCAGGGACATTTCATAGTTGGGAGGATGGGTAAGCAGAGAGGTGATAAATGATTATCGGAGGTACTGACTTTGACAATTCTGCATAAAAACAAAAAAATATATATAAGCCTCCAATTTTTTTGAAGAATAACAGTAATTTCCTGCATTTTCTACAGCACCTCTCCCTGACTCTTTTTCATAAGCACTCCCAGCAGCCACCTGAGGTCAGAGACCCTGTTAGCTACTTTCCGACCTCTCCACTGCCAGACTCCTTAGAAAGGGAAGGTTACACTGGGAACTTTACCTCTACCATGAACTGACTCCTTTTCTTTGGCAATTCGTTTTCCTAACGCAGTGGTCTATGGAAAACACCTTGGCAAAGACCACTAACAACTTCTAACCACCAGACCCGAAGGCCTTTTCTCTGTTTGAATTTTTCTGGATGTTCCTCTGGCATTGCACTATCCTGTTGCTCTTCTCTCGTCCCTCTCTGGAGTACTGTCAGCCTATTGCCTATGGCTGTAGGAACCACACAGAAAGCATAGATCATTTTTCCTGGCTTTCACTTGCTACTTCCAACTTTGCACCTCCCTAAGTACTAACGCTGAGATCCTGACCCAAGGTGGATTCCAACCTTGGGCCCTTGTTCTCATCTTGCCCTTTTAGACTGGGTTAATTATCTCTAGATCGTCTATTTTGTGAGTAACTTGGAAATCTTAAGGTATTCTGTAATTGCTTGAAAAAACAATACACAGCTCACTTAAGTATGAATGTACCTAGATATATTTATATTTACCCTCCATATACATAACCAGGATGACTGGCTTTGGCAGCTGGTACCAAGAATAGTAGGAAATCAACTATTTATGATAAGAATTAGTCCATACTGGGACTCTTCCTTCAACCCCCTTGTACTTATGCTCACCTCCTGGCTCTCCCTTGTTATTGCTCACTTGCAATGTGTCTTAGTCATTAAGGAAATTACATGTGTTTTTATGAGAAGCTGTATATTACAGTAATTAAGGTCATGTGCTGGGAGGTTACAGAGTGCTTGGATAGGAATCCTAAATCTGAATAACCTTGGGCAAATTACTTAAGATGGGGATAAAGATAGTGTCTATCTCATCCTGCTATTATTATTTACTGAAACAACTGGAAAAGAGCACTTCAGACAACACTCAGCACACAGCATCCAGTAAGTGTTCACTATACCTGCATCTGCCTGCCTGTTTCTACTGTGTCCTCCCTGCAGGATAAAAAACCTGTTTCCTTCTTTCAGGCCTTCAGAACTCCATACCTGCTGCTTAGATTTACCAAATCAGAACCACATCTTTTACTTTTGGTTTTCTGGTATTTTTAAAAAAAAAAAATCCACCAGGCGCAGTGGCTCATGCCTGTAATCCCAGCACTTTGGGAGGCCAAGGCGGATGGATCACAAGGTCAGGAGATCAAGACCATTCTGGCCAACATGGTGAAACCCCGTCTCTACTAAAAATGCAAAAATTAGCTAGGTGTGGTGGTGCATGCCTGTAGTCCCAGCTACTCAGGAGGCTGAGGCAGAACTGCTTGAACCTGGGAGGCGGAGGTTGCAGTGAGCTGAGATCGTGCCACTGCACTCCAGCCTGGAGACAGAGCAAGACTCCACTACAAAAAAAAAAAAAAAAAAAAAATCCCCTGCTTTCCTTCTAGACAAGGGCATCGGGTTATCACCTTTGCTTCTGGCAACCACAAATAACTCATAGCATCTGCTTGGGGAAGAGATAAATCAGACATTAGAGTCAGAAAGTAACTTTCCGATACCCATGAGCTGGGCAGTAAGTCCAATAGAGTCCCTCTCAGCCAACAGTCCATGTTCCCACTAGTATGTGGCCCCATGGGGTGGAAGTATGTCTACACCTTTCACAGTGATGTGTCCACATCACAAGATACCCCGCACTGGACCTCTGGAGCTCCCTCCACTGGGAGAGTGCAAACAACCTAAGACATCCTTCCTCCTCTAACAAGAGAATGTGGGCCTTCTGAGGCTCTGTCAGTTATCCCTTCACCATGCCCAGCAGTGCCCTTCTCTCTCAAGGTTCTATGAAGAACTGTTCTGTGGAAAACTGCATTTAAGGGTATCTACAGCGTACCTCTACCTCTCTCTCAAGCTTTCATCTCACATTTGCAATTGTCTCTTAGACAATGTGAAAACAAAACGTACAGCCTGCCCTATCACCATTATGGTTAATTAAGCATGCATGTGACATAGAGTCAGCAACAAAAGGAAAGTCAGAAAAAGAAAAAAGCCACACTTACCCCCTAAGATAAAGAACAAACAAATAAATAAAACCCAGGGTTACTCTTTCTAGTTCTAGTCCCAAAATTAATAAAACCTTGAGCCTTTCCTGTAATTGCTGACTCCCTAACAAAAACAACAGGATCCCTGACTTTTGCAACACTGATATGTAGAGATATGCATTGGCCTTTGCAGATATGGTAACCATGTGAGAAAACTGCTGTTTTAAAACCCATGTTCAGACTAATTACAAACTTAGTAACTGCTTCTAATATTGTGTAATTTTTTCTCTCTTAAACACTTCTATTTTTTGATAGACTAGTCCTTTCCAAGCCTACTCTATCTTGCAAACTTTTGCAAATAAAATTCTTTCCTTTTGTCTGAGTCTGCCTCTAACAATGGTTTATGTTTATATTGTATTGTTACTGCACACTCTGACTAAAGCCTAAATTATCTTTATCTTCCTAAAACTCTGCCCTACCTCCTATTTTCCTTTCTACTCTCCTCATCATAGGGGCTTAAAACCTCACAGACATCTTTGAGTTTTCTATCTCCCTACTGTTGAGACCCACCTCTAAACAGTAGCCAGCTCCTGTCCTTCCTTCTTTTGCAATGTTTCTCACACCAGACTCTCCCACTGATGCTGCCCTTGACAGACATTTATTACTCCCTTCATACCTGCATCTTTCTAGTATCCTGGGAATTGGTCTCTTTGCATCCAGCCCCTCACCCTTAGGGCAAAAAAAAAGGATCCAGGAAATATTATGAGTTCTAATTTTAACCCAAGGGCTGCTACAGAATAACTCTAAGTCCTCTTCCAAAAGAGAGCTCTAAAATTTTCCAATCCAGTGTCTGTCTCCCATCCAGTATTCCCTTCTTTAAGCAAATTACCTCTAGTTCTTTCACCCATTTTTTTCTATGGCACAATTTTGAATTCCTGATCTCATTCGCCCTCTTGTGAGTATGAAGTAATGTAAGTCACTGATCAAAGGGTCTGGGATTAAGAAGGAAGTACAGAATTAATTGTTATTGACTACGCTGAGTTCTTTATTTTAACTAATTCTCTTAATAGCCCTCTGATGTAACCCGTGGTGTCTTTATTTTTAGAAATGCAAAAAGAGTAGATCTAAGAGGTTAAGAAAGCTGCTCAAACCCAAACAGCCAAGAAGTGATGAGGCTTGGATCTGAATTCTTAGTTCCTACAGACCCTGCACACAACCAGCACTGTGGCAGGTGTGAGGGAGGCCAAGAACAAATGTGTAGCTGGGGGAGAGTGGCTGGTGAGTGCTGGTTCTTTTCATTCACATGCTTCTCTACAAAGGGTACTGGCATATTCCAAAGTGAAGAACAATATATCATATCATACCTGGAGGTCAGCATCGGCAGACGGTTTCTGGGCTCCCAGAGTAAAATGGCCTCCTTCTATGATCATGTTGGTGAGCTGCAGTTTGGAGGCTGCTTTCCTAGACACTATTTCTTCCACAGTGTCTCGGCCAATCAGTCGAATAACTTTAACAGACCTGGACATAAGTCAAACGAGGGTATTGTGCTATAAAGGTCTGCAAAGCTGGGCAAAAGTATGCAAGGTAAATACATCTAAAAGCAAACAAAACCAAATACCATATTCAGGGTACAATGAAAGGGAGACTGGTTCATCTGGACCTGAGCACTTGTTAGAGGAACTTGCCCAAAATTCTCTCTGAACCATTTCAAGAGAGTCAAGGAAAGAATGATGGGGTAACCATGACTGAGATTCCTTATCTGTGGCCAAGCAAAATCTCTGGAAGATCAAATTATCCTCAAAGGGCAACATTTATTTTTTATTTTTTAGCTTTGCTCCATAGCCCCATAACCCCATTTTTTAACTGAGTTAGACCTGACTCAAGAAGGATGAATTAAATGACTTCTAAAGTTTCCTTCTAATCCTTTCACGGTTTGATTTTGCTCTTTCCAATAAAGTCAGTCTGGACTGATAATGTGACCCACCCAATACTACCCTAGGAGTCAGTAGCACAGACGGGCTAAAACCTGGTGGTCTCTCGGCTTCCAGTGTGGGACTGTCGCCAGGACTATATTCTTCACCTTTCTCACAACCCGGAACTGCTGCTGGGCAAGCCAAGGAAGCAGAAAAAAATCACTTACTTGTTTTGGCCAATTCGATGAGCCCTGGCAGCTGCTTGCAAGTCATTCTGAGGATTAAAGTCACTGTCAACAAAAATCACAGTATCTGCCGCTGTTAAGTTCATGCCAACTCCACCTGCAAACAATGCAAAAAGGAACATAGTCAGCAGCACACAGAAGAGGAGCTAGAAAATAAGCACAAGGCTAGAGTGGGTCAGACTGATAAACTGAAATCAGTCAAAACACTTGGCTTCGTCCTTCAAATGGACCCACACCCCCAACTCCAGAGCCTTGTTCTAGCAGTGAGAAGTGCTACCTGACCTCTTACTGCCTGAAGGGAAAATTTTTATGACTGAATGAAACAGAATGAGCAGAGCAGGGGCAAGTGGCAAAAGTGGATACTTAAGTCAGTGCCATGGAGCCACTTTTTCTCTTCTGCTTAAAAACCTTGATTGGGTTTTGATTAGAGTAGTCTGAGGAAAAGGACGCGTGCTCTTTCAGAAAACAGATCTAAATATGAGAGGTCTGCAGTGTGCACTGTCAAGAGAAGAGCGCCAAATGTCTCTTGCAAGTTACAACTAGGAAGAAAGATCTCTGATAAAAAGTTAATGAGAAGAGGGGATGATATTCTCCTCCTGAGCAGAGAGTCTTTTTTGTACTTGTTTCCACATGAATCAAAGAGAAAGTAACAAAACCAGCGGCAAGACAAGAACCCTCCACGGAACAACTCGCTGGTCTGTCTTCAGTGCTGCAGGAAGAGAGCTGAGGAGGTAAACTGAGTTACAGGAATTCATTAAGAGGACCATGAAGGTACATTGCAGCCTTCTCTTTGATTAATGTGAAAACAAGTACAAAACAGACTCCCTCTTGCCAGGGTCGTTAGAGCTTGTTGCTGAAACAAGCAAGTCTGAAAGGGCTTGTTCCATGAACCTGAATTAAGGACTAACTTTTGAGAAGGACTACTGACCATAAGCTGGATCTCCAGACAAATCAGGGAGGAATATTCTAATTGAAGTCTTCGTATCAAGTTGAAGTTGGAACAAGGAGGTAATCATGACCGATTACTGAGAGATGCTAAATTATACCTAATAATAATGATAATGTCACTTATGCTGTGCTTACTACTTGCCAGGCATTATTCTAAGCACTCTCTCTATATTAACTCCTTTAACCCTCACAACAACTCTGTCGGGAAGCTGAGTAGTTGCTACGATTATCCCCACTTTATAGATGTTGAAAGGGAGGGTAAGGGACTTCTCTGAAGTTGCAAGGCTAGAAGGTGAAAGAGCCAGGATTCATTCCCTTGCAGTCTGGGTCCAGAGCCCATGCTTTTATCCACTATACTGTAATACTTTTCAAGCGCTTATTTCATTTTAAACTGTGTTCCATAAAATTATCTTCTTGAATTCATGTTGTCTAAGTGCAGCTCTTCTTCACGGAGGGGTGAGATTTTTATAAATAAGCTACACCCACATCCATGAATAGGAGCATATTCATGAGCTATCACTGCCATCTGGTGGCAATATGATTCAATCGCAGAAATACTTCAAAGTTGGAAGGAAACCTGTTAAATACATGAAAATACCGCAAAACTACAGCAAAACTGTGATAGCAAACACAACAGTCAGTGTTTGGAAAAGGCTAATATCCAGGACAGCTTCAGCCCCCAGAAGATCTACTCTGAGTCCTCCGAGGAGATTAACTGAAAAGCAGAAATGTCTTTTTTCCTAATTTTAGACATTTCAGACATAATGCTGCTCTCTGATGATGACATCATTAAAGCATAAATAAAACTGTCTTCCTGACAGTGATGATGCACTGCCTGATTCTTTCAGTTTCTCCTGAGACTAACCCCGAGGCAACTGATCACATGAGAAAATGGCTGAGATTCTGCGTGCAGTCTATGACCTTGGAAGACTGAGGCCAAATGAATATGTTATTAATTTTATTAGTGAGATAAACACAGGTGAAATAATCTCCTTATAATCAAAAATTGTATCTAACACTTCTTTCACATACCCTTATAGTACTAGGCATTTATAAAGCTTTCTAAATAAGACTGAACTCTCTTTTTAGAAAAATATCAATCTGTCTTTAATAGTAGACACATACCCCTTTCATGTTCCTGCATGTACTCCATCCAGATTTATGTCTACAAAACTAAGATAATGAAACTAGGATCCTATGAGTTCAAAACTAAGGTCAGCTTGCTCCAGGACATGAGAATAATTTCTTATTTTATTTTTAAGATAGAGTCTCATTCTGTCACCCACGCTGGAGTGCAGTGGTGCAATCTTAGCTCGCTGCAACCTCCGCCTCCTGAATTCCAGTGATTCTCTTGCCTCAGCCTCCCTAGTGGTTAGGATTACAGGCACACACCACCACATCCAGCTAAGTTTTGTATTTTTTTTAGTAGAGACGGGGTTTCACCATGTTGGCCAGGCTGGTCTCAAACTCCCGACTTCCAGTGATCCACCCACCTCGGCCTCCCAAAGTGCTGGGATTACAGGCGTGGGCCACCGTGCTGGCCTCTTTTTTTTTCTCAGACACCACAATGACTTACAGAATCATTTCATCTCCAAGAACTGATTTCAAATTATGTAACATATTATGAAAGCACTCTGTAACTAGTAAAGCATTACATATGTCATAATATTCATGATTTAAGTCACATATGGACAATGTCATAAATAATTCTAAAAAGTTGGTAGTTTCAACATAATCACATTTTTAAACAACTAGATTTTTGTTAAGCTTTTCAACACTATTCCAGAGGAATAGTCCAGAGGAAGGACAACTAGCAGACAAATTCACGGCTGGGAAGAAGAGCTACTTCCACTGAATGTAAATGAAACATTCCACAAAATTACAGAAACCTTTCAGGACATTCCCAGGTCAATGGTCAAAGCAGATTAAAATTACTTTCCAATAACCCCAGGTTTCAGCCTTGCTTCTTTGATGAGATGACAGTTTGGACAGGCTGGATAGAAAAGAGCACCATGCTTGAAGTCCAGTACCTTGTTTTACATTCAATAATAACCTCACCTTTCACAGAATTAAGGAAAAAAGTATACTAACAGTTGGGATATAATAGTACTCTATTATCCCTCATTTGTCTGTTTCCATCAATGCCTTTGCAGCCTACCTGCCCTAGTACTCAGGAGAAAAACGAAAATGGGCTGCTGTCCAAAGTTCTTAATGGCCAAGTGTCTCTCTTCTCCTCTCACAGAACCGTCCACACGCTCATAGCTGTAGCCTTTACAGAGAGAAAGAAAAACAGAAATCTTAACCCTTTTCAAGTAGTCTTTGGGGAATAAAAAATTAAGCCCAAAACTAAAGGCCAATTTTGTCCCTTTGCATATACAGGCACGACCCTACTTTAAGCAAATCCCATGGGAAAAATTTAAACTAACAGGGACAATTATCATTTTACAAAAGAACTCACCATAACATACTCCTCTGGATTTTTTAAGTACATGCAGTTGAAGTCGTTGGCATTTACGGAATTAATACTCAGTTTTGACTATTCTCAAGCAACCCTGAGCATCTATCCTTATGGTAGTTACAATTTTGCTGAGACGTAATTCTTATGCAAACAGAAGACAAGTGCTTGGAGGCAGGTGAGTGAGCCCTTCTAACGGCCCAGCAATCTGCCTTTCAAAGACGCTTTAAGAGTTCACCACCTGTCTCTGTGCATCCATGTGTGGAAGGGGAGCTACAAGCTCAGGCTGTCTGTGCATCTGGGGGCCCCTCAATAGCCAGTGGCATGTGCCAGCATCATTTCTGCAAGTGTCCGCTGGACCAGGTATACTGCGGAACTCAAGACACCCGGTCTGAACTACTTTTCTAAATTGTAAGGTCTGGAGCTGATACTTATTCAACACTGGGCTCAAGATCAACTCATATTAGAGGCTTTTCTCATCATCTCACACAAATCTTATTACATATTACACAGACTTCCCAGGTAATAACCAAAATTCTTTATTGTCTATATAGAAAAAGTTGCTCTTACTTTTCCCCTGGCTTATCTGGTATCTCTATAATTTCAATATTCGCCTTTTCACTGATCATGTATAAGTGCCCAACTGTTGAGGTGAATGTTACAAGACACTAAAAGCTCTAGTCACCGAAACTTTATCATACATTTTCAAAAACACAACATTTCCACAACATTTGCTCTACAGTCCATAATTTTAAACCACGTGACAGACGGGAAAGTGGGTGTTTACTTCTGCCCACGTGCCTCTTCTCTGCTGTCCATCCTTGCCTTCACACATCACTCTCCTCTTGCCTTACTTTTGATTTTTTGGTTCTGAGTAATGTTCTCACCCTGCTTTCCTTTGTAATATTCTCATATCCCATATTCTTCTTCATGAACCTATCTGGACTGTTAAGTCTAACAGAGCCTTAGGTAATGTAGTGGCCAAAAGGTGTCACCTCTGTAATCCATATAGTCTTGGAGAATATCCAACATCTGGGTCATTTGGGAGAAAAGTAAAACCCGATGGCCCCTGGCAAGAAAAAGAAAAGGAAACACTGCCAAGTCTAGTGGTATTTAAGGTCAATTTCCTTCAGGCAAAATTTACCAAAGAATACAAGTTTATAAATAAATACCAAAGTAGAAATATAAATGGCATATGACTTATAGACTGCCTCAGAAACTCCAAATGTTTTCTATGAGAGTACACCTCCACAGGTAGCTGTATCCCTCAGAGCAGTCATCCTCAAACTAGAGTGGACATTATTCCCAGGGGACATGTCAATGCAACAGGGGATATAAGCCCTAGAATAAACAAGGTGCCTCTTTCTGGAATGTCACTTTGCTCAGTGGAAAGAAATATAAGCTTTCACTTTAGTAGCAAAATAAATACAGATATGTGAAGAGTAAAATGCAAAATTCAAATGCACAAAAAAAAAAAAAAAAAAAAAAAAGAAAGAAAAACTGGAGACTCTGTAGAAAGCTGTGGTTAGTCATCTACAACCCTTCCCTGTCGGGGGTGTAAAGTTACTATCCTCTCATCTACAGCTATATGGGTTGAAAAGTCTGAGAAGCATTACTTTAGAGAAGCAAGGGGTAAGTGACGTCTCATCTTCCGTAATACCTGAGAAAATTTTTATATAGTGAGAGGAGAGAAGAAAGGAGGAGGCAAAATGATGGAGTAAGTCAAGAACAAAGTCAGGCTTAGAGTCCCTTGTTACTTGCTGTTATTTTAAATGTGCATAAACAAAGAAGCACAGCACTGTCAAAACAACATTCTCATTATAAAAACTTATTTAATCTGAGCTTGCAACAAGTGTAAGAGGAACAATCATGGGAAACTCTTTCAAGATTCAAGCCCCAAACAGGTAGAGAAAGCATTGAACCTGAAAACCTCAATTCTTTTTTTTTTTTGAGACGGAGTCTCACGCTGTTGCCCAGGCTGGAGTGCTGGAGTGCAGTGGCGCGATCTCGGCTCACTGCAAGCTCCGCCTCCTGGGTTCACGCCATTCTCCTGCCTCAGCCTCCTGAGTAGCTAGGACTACAGGCGCCCGCCACTGCGCCCAGCTAATTTTTTGTATTTTTAGTAGAGACGGGGTTTCACTGTGGTCTCGATCTCCTGACCTTGTAATCCGCCCGCCTCGGCCTCCCAAAGTGCTGGGATTACAGGCTTGAGCCACCGCGCCCGGCCGAAAACCTCAATTCTAATCTCATTTCTGCCATTTGTTGGCTGTGTGACCTTGGGCAAGTCATATAACCTTTTTGGGTCTGTGAAATAAAAAACTGGCCAGAAGGCATTTATAGGTCCTTCTCCAACTCTAACATACTTATGGCAGATATATGAGAACCAATTAAATACAGTAAGACATTAAATTATTTAACTTGCACATTCCTAAAGTTGAGCAATTTTGCCAAATCCAAAGTTTTATAATTAGTTCAGCCCATACCTAAGACAGTCATCCCAAAGGGATAATTCTGAAACCCATGGGAATCTGGGCTTTTCCTAGACTCCTCTAGAAAGACAGAACTCTGGTGACTAGGAGGATTAGGCATAAGCTGAAGACATGGCTGCTGAACACTAACTAAACCTGGTCTTTTTTTTTTTTTTTGAGATGGTGTCTCACTCTGTCACCAGGCTGGAGTGCAGTGGCGTGATCTTGGCTCACTACAACCTCGGCCTCCCGGGTTTAAGCGATTCTCCTGCCTCAGCCTCCCAAGTAGCTGGGACTACAGGCACAAGCCACCATGCTCAGCTAGTTTTTATATTTTTAGTAGAGATGGGGTTTCACCATGTTGGCCGAGATGGTCTCAATCTCTTGACCTCATGATCCGCCCACCTAGGCCTCCCAAAGTGCTGGGATTACAGGTATGAGCCACAGCACCTGGCTCTAAACCTGGTCTTCTAATGCGCAACCCATGTCTCTGAGAAAGTCCTCCAAGTTCCTCTTGAGTTTAAATCAAACCCCACAGGTTAACAGAAATGAATGTTTACTGAGCCTTCATTATGTGTCAATTCAATGCAAGTTACTAGCAGGCAACTATAAAAGAAATGCTCAGTGTTGTCTCTGTCCTTGTGGAACCAAACAATATATAGTTGGAGTGATACGGTAAACATACGCCAATTAACCAGACAGCAGATTAAGGCAGCACATTGCCAAGTGCTGGATTAGGATCAAAGTGCTGTAGGAATTCAGGAAAGGAAAGAATGATTGTGGAAGGGGTAAGGTGGGGTGGTATAGAATGGGGTGGGAGTGTAGCCACAGAGAAGGCAGAACCTGATTCAGCGTTAAGGAAAAAAAAGAAAACTGGAATTGGCCTGAACAACTCAGTGAGTTCCTCAGTAGTCAGGTCTTAACAGTCGTTAGCTCAGAGCAGCAAATGTGAACCTACCCAGAATACAGGAATGCTAGTAGCTTATCCAGCAGGTGAAGCTTCCCACTGGCCTCAATCAGGTGGTCTCCAACTTCAAAAGGCTCCGGCTCCACACCTAGAAAAGAAAGAACCCACTCCCAGTAATGTGCCCTCAGTAAGGGCAGAAGCCAATAGCTAGGCTACAGGAAGAAAAGCCAAAAGCTCCTCATGTAAGTAGTTGTTTGCATGACGATCTCAGTCCTGTTTAACACCAATTACAGAGCCTGGCACATCCAACAAGCCTAATAAACATCTATCTAAGGAATAAAACCACTCTTCAGGAAACTGAGGCATAAGAAGATGCTAAAGGTCAAGGAGACCCAAAACTGAAATCTTGAGACTCACTGTATAAGTCAAAATGGCAGTCAGAATAATCTGGAGGGCTTCTTTCAAAACCTATGTGTTCCAACACCCCCTCCTCTTAAAAAAGTTCTCATATGCACCTACTTGAGATTTTGTACAATCTTTAAACAGTTCGTAGCACTACTTGGCAGAGATTCCCTTAAAATGACTGCAGCAAGCCCTCTGTACTGATCCTATCTAGAGTCTCAGCGGCCACAGGAGTGCCTGCTCCAAGGGCTACCAATCAGGGAATCAAAAAAGCCCCAGTCTGAAGAAAAACAAAAACACCACACATCAAAATTCCTAGGATGCAACTAAAGCAGTGCTCAGGGGAAAATGTACAGAGGTCTGTATGATGAAGTGGAAGCAACAAAGGAGACTGAGAAGGAGCAGATGGAAAAGATAAAGTATATCCCAGAAGCTGAGGGAGGAAAGTGCTTCAAGAAAGAAATGATCAACTGTGCCAAAGGCTTCTGAGAGGGTAACTGAAATGTGAACTGACAAATAACCATTGGTTGGGCAACAGGGAGATCATTAGTGAACCTGGAATAGTGGTGAGGAAAGGCTGACTGAGTCAGTTCAAGACAATGGGAAATCTAATCATGAAGAAATGATTTTTAAAAACCTAGATTATCACGCATTCCACAAAACCAATGGTCTTGACTCTTCATGTCATGAAAGAAAAAAAAGGGGGGAAAAAACACTGAAGAATGTTTCCAGACCATAGAAGAAAAAAGAGACATGGCAAATGCAATGCAGGGTCTGCAGGGTCTAGGACTGGATCATGGATTTAACCAAAAAAAGAAAAACATACCCAGAAGGGATATTACTGGGACAACTGAAGATATCTGAACATGAACAATATACGAGTTAACACCAATACAGAGAAATTGAGAATAAACAAAGTAGACAAAGAAAGTATATCCAATTATTTTGAAGAATTTTGGTATGATTTGGCCACAGAAACATTACCAAAGAATAATGTGGGAGGAAAAGGCAGTGCCTCACCATCAAACAAATATGGGTGATCCACACACTTTCGAAGCTGGGACAAGATGTTCTGTAGTTTAACTTTCTTTGCCGTCTCATTTTCAAATGCATCTGAAATTTAAAAAGAGAGAGAGAGAAAAGAGACGGATGGCCTACTGAACAAAAAAAAAAAAAAAACCAAAACCCTGAGTTTTTATAAATAACCTTAATCATTTCAATTATATCCCTTGAACCTATACTAACCTCCCAAATTTCACTGAATTGTATGGAGAATTAACAGCATGTTCACATAAACTTTTCTTAACCATTTTGTTTTAAGAAAGACCCTCCGCTATAAATTGAACTCAGGAGTACTCTGTTACTCTTTAGCAAATTCTAAACGTTCTTTAACTGTTGTTGTGGTGTCAAGGGACAAAAAAATGCAAATTGAGAAATTATTTCATTTCTATCTCTCCTTTGCCACTGCCAATTCCTCCCAGTGAGTTTGATTCAACAAAAAAGTTTTGCACTCTCTTAAATACAGCAGTTCCCCCTCATCCATGGGGAATATGTTCCAAAGCCGTCAGTGGATATTAGAAACCACGGATAGTACCAAACCCTGTATGTATTCTGTGTTTTTTCCCCATACATACATACCTATGAAAAAGTTTAATTTGGCACAGTAAAAGATTAACAATGACTCATAATCAAATACAATTATAACAATATACCACTATTCACAAGGTTACAAACAGAAGAGTTGTTCTTAGCAATCTCAGCATATAATTGTTTTTCATTTTTTTATTGAGAACTTTAACCGTTTTTGCTTAAAGGAAGCACTTTATGGCTTCTTTAGCATATCCAAAATGCAGGCATCACTACTCTTGTGCTTTGGGGCCATTTGTAAGTAAAATAAAGGTCACCTGAACAAAAGCACTGTGATACCATGACTATCAGACTGATGACAGAGCAGGCTACTAACGCTGACAGCACGGATCCGCAGAACAAAAGGAGGATTCGTGTCCTGGGTGGAACAGAATGAGATTTCCTCATGCTACTAGCAACAGAGTTTGATTTAAAATTTATGAATTATTTTTGGAATCTTCCATTTAATATTTTCAGACTGCAGTTCAGTGCAGAACTGAAACCTTGGAAAGCAAAACTAAAAATGAAGGCAGACTACCCTATCTCACAGGGTAGGAGGATGAAAGGCATGACTGGGACACCTGGAATGTTTGCTTAATTACAGGCACTAAGAAAAACTGAGTGAGGGGAGAAAAGGAAATTTCACAACTGCAACAACCGAGGCTGAGTTAACTAAATATTTAAGATGCTCCGCCACCGTCCCACTGTAGCTGACCATAATTATTCAGAATACAAAATTCCATCCCATATTCTTGGGATCATACAAATGAGTGTGATTATAAAATATTTTACTACATGAAATCACATCCTCATTTAGTTTCTAAATTGACAAGTGCCCTCTGATTACCTAGGTCTTTCATCAAAATGGCCTTGTAGTATTTCTTCTGCAATGCTGACATGCCATGGTATATCACTACTTCTGTCTTCTTGGGAAGCTCTGTAGCTACGTCAGCTTTCACTCGCCTCAGCAGAAACGGCTGCAAGAGTTTGTGCAGTTCACTTGCTATATAAGAAAAAAAAAATACAAGAAGTGTCGGACAAAAGTAGAACCAAGGCAATGAACTACTAGAGAACTTAAAGGAATTTATTTTTGTTTCTCATTTCACAATTATTCTGCATTCTAGGCCAGTATGGTCATTTTTTATAGTATTTCTTCCTTCATTAGGATCTTCTTTTTTCTGGAATCAGGACTGGTTCTTAGCCCAAGATCTAGAAACACTCAAAATAACTTGATTCTTACTTATCTCGTTTGCACAAAGCTCTTTTGTTTCCAGAGTATTTTTGCATTTAATCTCATTGATCAGCAAAACAGCTTAGAAATTTCAAGTGAGGAATACTGTCCCCATTTTTATAGCTAAGTGAGGCTCAGAAATTAGGCAGCGTATCCAAAGTCACACAGCTGGATGTGAATGTGGCCAGCATTCAAATTTGGTTGACTTAAAAATCCCTTATTCTTTCCCCAGGTGTCTTGAATTTCAAAAATTATTCTAAATTAGAATTACACTACCTTTAGGATTGCCAGATATGCAAATGGAAATACAGGTGTCCAGTTAAATCTGAATTTCAAATAAATAATGAACAACTTTTTAACACAAGTGTGTCCCATGTAATACAAGTATGCCATGCATTTGACTAGAAGTCTTATATTTTATCAAGTAACCCAAAACATGGGAGTAATCAGAGCAGGTTCACCAGGTAATCTTCAGTCTGTGGTCTGGGGATTTTTGCTGTGAGAAGCCCCCTCAAATTCACACTTACCTAGTACATACAAACTCACTAGTTGAGATACCTCCCATCTGTTTTCAAAAATCATCCCAGGATAGTATCACAGGGATATATAGATAATCCTCCAACACAGAGGGGCAAAGATACAAGAACAGAAGACTACAACTCTTGGCTGTATGAATGAGGAATGGTTCCCATCCCACAATTCTGGTTTTGGTGCAGCATTAAAAGAAATACCAGTGCTGTAGAATGCTGAACAGTAGTTTGGGACTACAGCACCCACATACTCTTTTCCCTCAGGAAGTGACATATAAAGTTAACAAAGTCTTTATAGAAATTACAAGTTGGGAAAAAAAAGTCTACAAATCAGCAGGCACTTTCTATTTCTTCCAAAAATGAACTAAAGAAGCTCTACTGCAAAATCACATAGCAAACAATTAAGAGAGTCATGAATAGCAGACAACTGGGAACAACATGTGTGATCTAACGTCTCCCTAATATCTGCAGCTCTCTGTCTCCCTGGAAGGTGTCCTCTGGTCATCAATTCTCCTTCTTTTCTACCTATAACCATTATGCATGAGGATGGTTTCTGTGCCAAGACTTCTTGGGGATGATTTGTTGGAAAGGAACTTGCCTGACTCAGACTCTTTCTCAATATCCTGGTAGCGTTGAACAAAATCTCCCACCTCTTCCTTGGAAAAGAGATCAGGCTCCACAAAACTGAGGAGGGAGTAGAGCTCTTGGAGGCTGTTCTGGATGGGAGTTCCGGTCAACAGGAGACTGAAAACCACTGAGAACTCAAATACACAAATAAATAAAATAAAAATTCCGTAACACTGGAATGCAAGGCTGAGTTACCCCATCACAACCTTTACCCACACAGAGAGAGGCATGATTTAATGGAATGACCAAGGGGACATGAAATCAGATGGCTCAGGTTCAAGCTGCATACTAGCTGTTTGATGCAGGAAATAATACCTCTTCAGTTTCAACTATAAGAAGGGGATAATAATCCTGTGAAGAAAATACTGTTATATGAGGAGGTAATAACACTTTGTGAATTCTGAAGTACTGCATGAGGATTTAATATGGCTGTTATTATTCAATTTATGTGGGGATTCAAACTATGTGTTACTACCTGTGTGGGGGAGTCTACTGAGCTATCTGAGACACAATGCACATGCTCATGCAGTTTGAAAACCCAACACTACAGCATCAGGCCCCGCCACTGAAAGCAAGAAGTAAGATTTATAATAGGAGGCTGTCCTTTTATAAAATTTAATGGTGTGTCAGATGCAAGATGTCAAGATTTCTGGATGTTTCTGGACATAGGACGACAGAGAATCTCAAATGGAGAAAAAATTTTCTTAAATTTTGAACAACAGAGAAGAACATCAAGAATAAGAGACAGATGAAGTAGGTTAGGAAAAAGAAGATATTCGATCAAGCAAAAGATATTCTCTAAGCTGACATTCACAAGAACTTACACCAGTAGAATTAAATAATACATCAAAAGGGGGAAGCCACATCTTGACATCTTGAGTATGTATATCATTTTTTTTCTTTTGTTGAGACAGGGTCTTGCTCTATCACCCAGGCTGGAGTACAGTGGCATGATCTTGGCTCACTGTAACCTCCTCCTCCCTGTTCAAGTGATCCTCCCACTTCAGTCTCTGCAGTAGCTGGAGCTAACAGGCACTTACCACCACACTCAGCTAATTTCTTAATTTTTTTGTAGAGACAAGGTCTCACTATGTTGCCCAGACTGCTCTTGAACTCCTGGGCTCAAGTGATCTTCCTGCCTCGGCCTCCCAAAGTGCTGGGATTACAGGTGTGAGCCATAACACCCAGTCTGTTTTAAATGTCAAAACGTAGTATGTAAATGTATATATATACACACATATATACACATATATACACACACACGTACATACACAAGTGTACTGTATTTTGATATTTAAAATAATATACATTTTGACTTCTTAAGTATTATATGCGTATATACACTACTTTTTGGGTGTATACACACAGCAAAGATTATGGCAGCATATACACCATTAAAGTGTTAATGTAGGAGTAGGATTACTGGAATATTTTCCTTTTCTTCTTGTCTTTCTATATTTTGATTTGGAGGGGGTCATAGAAGACACTGCTTTTATAATACAAAAAAATGATAAATGAATAACACAATCAATGAAAACATACGTAAACAATTTTTTTTTGGCCATATTCCTTTTTTGTTTGTTTCTTTTTAAATGTCTAATCAATGTCTACCCATTCATGCTTGTTCTGCTTGTTAGGTGATGTTTTTGTAGTATTTCAAGTATGGGAACTCGTCAAAAGAAATGTTTCCAAAAATCAATTCACATTCTTACAATATGTGTTCACCAAGTAAAGAGCTGAAGTAAATGAAGGCTGTGAGGTCACAAAGGAAACCAAGGCTGCTAGTCACTACAGGTAACTTAACCTATGACACAAATTAACATTTTGATTCAGTTAGGTCCATTTTGGGATCAAAATTATAACTGGGGTAAAGATTAAGAGACTATCTCTATTTGTAAATAGTATTTTGTAAGCTTTTTTCTGTGTGTATAAAATACTTTGCAAACATTTTCCATGTTATTAAATATTCTTCTACATAATTGTTCTTGGTAGCCTTACCTTTTGCAAATGCACTGTGTGAATGTGGCATACATTGTACAACCAATTCCCTATATTTCACATTTAGGTTGCTTCCAACTTTTATAAACTGAAAACAATATTAGGGGGAAAAAAAAAACAACCAACAGCAGTATCCCCCTCCCCATCTCTCAGTCCAATAAATAAATGTATTTTCTTTCCAACCAACTAGTTATCTGCAACCCAAGCCTCATCTAAAAAGGAATGCTTAGATGACCCAGAATCATTTCTTCACTTAATCCCTTTGAGCCTTAGTTTCCTTATGAATAACAAGAAAAGGCTCTGGGGCCAGCAACAGAGCTTAGCTTCCCCGCTCAATGTCCAGGTTCTTTTACTATGCGTGCTTCTCTCCTCCCATTGTAAATTAGTAAACTGGCACAGTAGTTTATGAAGTCATCTTTTATAAGGTTAGATGCCAGGATATGACAACTGCTATGGATTGAATGTGTTTCCTCCAAAATTCAGGTGTTGCCAATGTGATAGTATTAAGAGGTAGTGCCTTTAAGAGGTGGTTAGTTCATGAGAGCTTTTCCCTCGTGAATAAGATTCAGGCCTTTATTTAAAAAAAAAAAAAAGTGTCATGCAGCATTTGGATAGCCTGCTCTTCTGCTCCCTCTTGCCCGTTCACCTTCTGTCACGTGAGGATGCAGTTAAGAAGGTTCTTGCCAAATGTTGGCACCTTGATTTTGGACTTCCCAGCCTCTAGAACGGTGAGAAGTAAATTTCTGCTCATGTGAATTACCCACTCTGTGAAAAACAGACCAAGACAAGCTCTCAGAAGGAGATACTGTTAAAAGTCCCTACAAAGAAAGCAAAGGACACCAGGGATAGAGGGGGCCCCACCAGGGGACAGTAACCTTTGAGACTGGGCTAATAATACACAGTGATCATATCTACATTAAGACTCTAAAAACTGCAACTTTTAGGCCAGTAAATATAGAATTCGTATCTAAGACTTTCCTCCAAATGACCTTTAAATTTATCAATTGGTTTATTATAGGACAAGGAACAAACTTCAATTATCATCACAGAAATTAACATATAAGGTCTCATCAATGAACAAACCTTTACCAAGTCAGTAAGAAGAAGGGTATTTCACATTGCACTGACTCCTCAGAAAAAAAGGACCAATCTAGGCTACAATGATATTTCTCATCTACTTTGCCAGAATGATGCAAGAGATCCAGAGAAAGGAATGAAAGCAAGTGTATTATGCTCAAAAGTAAGACAAAGACAAGAAACTGGAGGTAATATTCAATAGCATGTAATTGGTCTCTTTATGACCCCAGGTGAACTATCAAATTTTTTCAACAGGTAAATTGGGGGGAGGGGTACATGTCTTGATATATCTACTATTGCGTAGAGAAGAATCATAAGATTTTTTAAAAGAAATTGTCCCTTTGAAGATGATCAAAACAGAGTTGAAACATTTCTGAAATAAAATGCATTTTATTGGGGTAGGGTTCTTATTCACCAGATATTAGTAAACCTATCTCCTATATAAAAGAAAGAAGAAGTTAGGCCATATTCAGTACTACTTCTGTCTTCCATAAAATGTTTATTTAGCTCTGCGGAAATCAAACTCGAAAAAAGGTTTCAATTTAATTGACTCTATATAGGCCTAAACTAGTATTTTTTTAAGGGAGTTATGAAGAAAAGATGAATATGTGGAGCACAGAGAATTTTTAGGGCAGTGAAACTACTCTGTATGATACTATAACAGTAGATATCATGGTATTGTACATTTGTCCAAACCTACAGAATGCACACCACCAAGAGTGAAACCGAATGTAAACTATGGACTTTGGGTGATAGTGATGTATCAATGTAGGTTCATCAGTTGCAACAACTGTGCCACTCTGGTGGGGTACGTTGATAACGGGGGAAGCAGTACATGTGTGGGGACAAGGGAGAGCTGTACATGTGTGGGGACATATGCATGGGAAACATCTGTAGTTTCTGTTCAATTTTGTTGTGAATCTAAAATTACTCTAAAATATAATGTCTATTTTAAAAGAAGGGGTTATATAAAAACTAAGGCTACACTGTAAGTTTACCTCTGACAAGGTCTTATGCAGCAGGGAGCTTTGGTTTTTCAACCTGTGAGCTTCATCCACAACAAGAACACTCCAAGGGAATCTGTGAGAGAAAACCCAAGCTTTCAGTTTTGTGTAATTTAAACACATATTTCACAATCAAAAGTCTTACTACAAAACTGTGCCTGTTATTAAAAAGACTAACAGTAAGCCCCTTCTATTACAAGTGCTACCAAATTACCTTCCTATCTGAGAGGCTACCATGTGCATAATACAGTATCTGGATAAGGTAGTAAAACTAAGGGATTTTTTTTAACAAAATGGGAAAGACCTATGAAGAAAGGAAGAAGCCAGAGACAGAAAGGAAAAGGAAACATTTATGATCTATTACTTTGTGCCAGACACTGACCTCAGGGCTTTATGTGTTATTTAGTCCAAAAGAACATAGCAGGCAGACAATTGTGCTCATTTTACTAACAAAGACACTAAAGCTCAGAAAGGTTAGGTGACTTGGTGGAGGTCATAAAGACAGAGCTGACGTTCAAACACAGAAGAAAAAAATCAAGAGACAGTGGTGCTGCAGGAACTTAAGAAATGTGACTTTAAAATGGGGAAGTGGTGAACAGAGTCAAATCTCACAGAGATGTCCAGGAAGATACATCCACTGAATTTGTTGACATGGAAGTCATTAGTGGCTGCTGCCAGAGCACATCTTATAGCATAGTGGGTCACATCAGCAATTTCTCAAGAAGTTTCAGTCATAAAAGCAAATACTTTGACAAACACTACTGGGAAGCTATTTTTAAAAAATTCAAAATACAGAAGAAGATTTATGTGGGAATTTTTCAAATTGTATTATTTAAAACAGCAAAAAATGGAAAAATAACCTAAATGTCCAATAATAGATGGTAAAATATTACACGGCATTTTAAATAATAAATATGATTATGTTGCAATTTAGAAGGCCTATAGAATAATAAAAAGATACAAATATCATATATTCTCTTTTATAAATGTAAAAGTCATGCAAAAGATAATAAAGTGGAAATTATAGGATGCTTACTTTTTATTTTATAAACATTCTGGAATCCCCCTACTTTATTTTCATATTTAAAAAACTAAATGTATATACCGGTAAAACAGAATATTAGAAAAACAGTAGGTATGGAAAGGAAAATTCCCCCAAAATTAGAGAAAGATCTTGAGCAGAGGTTCACCTTAAAAGGAGGAGGCCCTCTTCCTGAGGCTACAGAGAAACTCCAGAGGACAGGCGGAGGAACAGAGGTGCCTACTACACTACCATTCACCTACTGAGAGGAGTGAGTAGAGGGAGGACGGAAGGTCCAAAGAGAGTGCAGGAAGTCGAAGGAGAAGGCTGGGTGGCATGAGCAGAGGATGCATTTAAGGATGGTAAGAAACAACGGCCCAGATGAAGTTGCACAGTGGTCATGAGATAAGGTACAGAAGTTTCTCTAGGATGGTGCCTGGCTCTGTTTGAATTAGCTTTCAAAACAGATTAGGTTCTATTCCCTAGTGAAGAACTAGACATTTAGGTGTCCAAAAAATGCTTGTTCAGTGAAACAGGCTATAGAGAGGTGGATTTTGGCTCATGAAAGGAAGTGGGTCAAATCCCTCATCAAAGGATACTCTAAAGGATGCTCCCTGAAGAGGAAAAGATGGGGGGAATTCCAGCACTGAATGGAAAGTCTGATGAGGTAAATTCTAATCCTCTTGATCCAAAGAGTTTCACAAGTCTATTGTCCAAAACATTTCAAATTTTTCATATTTGTAACATGCACAGCCTTAACTCTTCATAATAAATCTTTTTAGGGCAGAGATGATATTACACTTCCCTGCTATTCTCAGAATGTACAATATGGTAATAAGCAATATAACCTTCCAAATATATTGAAAGAATATATCTATGTTGTTGGGATTCATACTACAAGACAGCATTATAAATATCCCTCTGTTACTTAGGTTCTTAAATCTACCTGAAAATGCATTGAAAACAAATGATCTGAAATAGAAAGATTCTATTTCTGCTGAATAATGTAGAACTCCAGTACAACTAGCTATTTTGAGAAGTTCTCTTAAAAAGAGGCTCCACAGCACCAAATGCTGGGTTTAAATGTCTGCTTTGCTATTTATCATCAGCAACGTAACCTTGGATGGGTTACCAAATCTCTTACTTTCCTCACCTGTAAAATGGATGATAATAGCTGCCTCATAGGGTTTTCATGAAGATTAAATAGGATAATTTATGTAAAGTACCCAACAACATTTATGTCCCAATTTTACTGTCTTTTGAGACTTCCCATATATTGCTATGTATTATGGATATCTGTACACTTCTTATCCCTCCACTGGAGTTTATGTCTTCTTAGGGTAGCTCTATGATTTACTTTCCCGAGAGTGCCAATAACTCTCAGAACAATGTCTTTCCAGTGAGTGACTTTCAACAAATATTAAGTTGAATATTAATAACAAAAAGAGAGGGAATGTATATCTTCTTAAGAAAAGTAAGATAATGGCCGGGCGCGGTGGCTCAAGCCTGTAATCCCAGCACTTTGGGAGGCCGAGACGGGCGGATCACGAGGTTAGGAGATCGAGACCATCCTGGCTAACACGGTGAAACCCCGTCTCTACTAAAAAAAAATACAAAAAACTAGCCGGGCGAGGTGGCGGGCGCCTGTAGTCCCAGCTACTCGGGAGGCTGAGGCAGGAGAATGGCGCAAACCCGGGAGGCGGAGCTTGCAGTGAGCTGAGATCCAGCCACTGCACTCCAGCCTGGGTGACAAAGCGAGACTCCGTCTCAACAACAACAACAACAACAAAAAAAAAAAAAAAGTAAGATAATATGCTCACTTAAATGAAATACTGGATAGAAGTCGTGAATCTATGACCTAGCCCCTAGTATTTCACAATAACACAAAAATAGAAATCCAACTCACAGGAACCTGGATGAGAAATAACATTTAAAATATTGATAAAATACTTTTAAAACAAAAATTTTTGAATATTAAAATACAGAATATCCACCTAACCATGTCATAACTACAGAGGTTACACAGAATGAAACCCTGTCAACATATCTTTCTTATCTAAACTCTAGCCCTTGTTTAATTTGCATTTTAACTGTTATCTTGACATGACCCTATCATTCCCATTATCAGGTGGTATTGAGAGTTAAATCTGAGTTTCCAATTTCATGGGCCAACATGAGGTCTAAAAGTTAACTAATTAGAGGTACATTTAAAACTCCCTTTCTAAAAGGTTAATTCCATAGCACTGATTGCTACTTTAGGTTATTTCCAGCAAACAGCTCAAATGAGTCTCCTATATTACAGTAAGATCTTCAAATGGTAGTACTGAAAGGGGTCTATGCAAGTTTCATGTAAAGAGCCTAATATCTATTAACCATACAAAGTATATTTAATCTCATTTAATTTTCATAACAGCTATTTGAGGTAAGAAACAATTATCCCCATTTTACAGATGAAGAAGCTGAAGTTCATGGAGATTAAATAACTAACCCAAGGACACACAGCTAATGAGTAGAGGACTGTAACATGGGGACTCCCGTCATGCTGCCTACCCATAAAGAGAACTAAGACATACCAGACATGCCAGGAGAGGCAAAGTACTAAAACGTGAAGGAAAGACATGACATTCACGATACATTCAACGCAAGTTCTTAAACAGTACAACCTACTCACGATTTTAGAAATGATGCATCTTTCAAGCAAATCTGAAAAATTAGGAAGACACATTATAAAGGCTGGAATTGATAAATTCTGATATTGATAAGCTAGTTTTCTGTGAACTCTCTTAAACTACAGGATTTATCTAAGTCTCATTTGTTCATTAAGCAAAAAATGTCCTGAAAATAAGTTCTAAGTAGCGCCGTCTTAAAAACAAAGAGAAAAAAAGCCTGATTAAGTGGAAGGTCAGCGGCACACACTGTCTTGGACTGAAGAACGAGGATTTAAAATAAGGCAGCCGAAGCTGTCTTCCATTCCTATCCTCCAGTAACAGACATGATTCCTCAGTCCACAAAACCCTTTCCCCTGCCTGCCTGCCTGCCTTCTGTTCATCAACCAAGAGGCAGCTCAATTGCCGCCTCCTTGAGAAGCCTTCCCCCTTGATCCACCAAGAAAGGAAAAGATTGAACTAATTTGAAGGGCAATGATCCTTCACTTCTTTTGGTCACAGCCCTCTTTTGAGACTCTGATGAAGGCAGACTCCCTGCCCAGAAAACTGTGTGCTCTCAACAAAACTTAAATATAATTTCAGCAGACTCTACAAATTCTAAGGTCATAGGTTAGGAGTTCTTGCTATAGAGAAACAAATGAATACCTCGTAGGTAGTCAGTAGCACATGAAAATGTGACTCCTGTTTCAGGTCTTGCTGAAGGCAGGCTCTTTCCTCCTTGTCGCCTGCGTATGTTACACAGGAAAGACTTGGAGCAAATCTGAAACCAAGAAAAGAAGTAGATGAACATAAACACTAGATCCATATGACAGCATGTACATATCTGGAAAATCACATTTCATGGGAGGATTGCAATGTGCCGACCTCATGAGGTCCTACAACCAGAGTCTTAGGGCTCTGAATCATATCTAAAGTAATGGTTGAACCTCAGAGCAAGTTCCTATGTGAACAGGTAAAGGGATCAGATCTAAAAAGGTCTTGTGCTGACTCTAAAAATAAAACGATCTCTTCCACATTAGTTACTTGCTACGTCACTATGAAAAATAGGCCGGGCACGGTGGCTCACACCTGTCATCCCAACACTTTGGGAAGCTGAGGCAGGTGGATCACATGAGGTCGGGAGTTCGAGACCAGCCTGACCAACATGGAGAAACCCCGTCTCTACTAAAAATACAAAATTAGCTGGGCGTGGTGGTGCATGCCTGTAATCTCAGCTACTTGGGAGGCTGAGGCAGGAGAATCATGTGAACGTAGGAGGTGGAGGTGGCAGTAAGCCAAGATCGTGCCGTTGCGCGCCAGCCTGGGCAACAAGAGTGAAACTCCATCTCAAAAGAAAAAAACAAACAAAAACAAAACAAAAAATGGCTTCTAAGTTCAATACTTACTATAAACGATTACTGACCTTTAAATTGCCAATTATTCTTCCCCTATTATATCCTCAGTGTCTACCTACACTGCGTAAGTGCAAAGTTTTCTGGAATAAACTTACTAATTCCAACAATAGGTTGTTTTATCATATTTTATACATCATCCAGAAAAAAAAATCTTAATGAAGATAAACAATAAAATTTCAGCTACATCTACTCTGTACCTTTGCATTTCTTCTTTCCAGTTGCTCAAAACAGACAAGGGACAAAGAATCAGAAATGGTCCTTCATCATTTAATCTTCCTGCCAAATAAATTAAGAGAGCAATAGTCTGGAACACAGAAAAAGAAGGCAGTTTTGATCACATTTCTCCATGAGAAACAACCATGAAGTACCCACAACCCTGTAGGGAACACACACTCTTGTGTAAGACTTGTTTTACAAAGAAATATCGTACAATCTTCCGCACATTAGAAGAGTAATCCATTCGTAGAGCGAAATCATGTAAGCCTCAATATACTTGCCACGGAAATTTATGGAACTCAATTACTTCAGTAGTTAACAAGCAATGAGGCTCAATGTTTAGGTAATTGAACCTCTACTGTAAAGAAAAAGTCAGGAAAGACAATAAAAATCAATGAAAATCCAACTGATGACCAAGATCTGCAATAACTGAAAATATTAAGCAAGAAGTGCCAAGATATGACTGTAAAAACCACCAATCGCATGGTGGCCCTCTGCTGCCTGCCAGGCTTTCCCGAGGGAGGATGCTTTCCTTCCTCTCTCACTTCCTCCCACCTTCCCCTACTGTTTTCCTTTCTTCCATATGTATTTACAGGGTGTCTTCTATTTGTTAGGCACTGTTCTATACGCCAGTGATACAACAGTGAACAAAACAGACAAACCCCCAGCCCTCCTGGAGGACAGATTCTAACGGGGAAAACAGATAATACATGATCCTCCTAAGCTTAAGGAAGGGCATAAAATGGAAATACTGGTAAAGGCAAATGAGCATACTTCAGAAGATTCTAGTACACCTTATGACTTGAATGTTGCTGTAATATACAGAGAAAATAACCTATTTTAAAACAAAAATGTGTCAACAGACTCCATCTTCAAATGCTGAGCTATTTCTGAGAAAAATCTGTCCTAAGGATATAATTCAAAATCCTGAGAAAGCTACAAGCACAAGGATGTTCCATCAAGATTAAACAGCACAAAAAGAGGAGGAATCATCGTTTCTCATCTGTAGAACATTTAAGTAAATTATAAATTCTCTTGATGGAATATTATGCAATGTTGATAATGATTGTGAAGAATATAACAAAGCAAAACATTATAGTGACACTGCTAGATTAACAAAATACAAACTATATATGCACTATAATTTCAACCACGGGCTGGGTGCAGTGGCTCACACCTGTAATCCCAGCACTTTGGGAGGCTGAGGCAGGAGGATCACTTGAGCCCGTAAGTTCAAGGCCAGCCTGGGCAACACAGTGAGACCTCATCTCTACAAAAAAAAAATTAAAAATAAGCTGTGCATGGTGGCCTGCGCCTGTAGTCCCAGCTACTCAGGAGACCAAGGATTCCTTGAGCCTGGGAGGCAGAGGTTGCAGTAAGCCAAGATCATGCCACTGAATTCCAGCCTGGGTGACAGAGCAAGACCTTGTCTCAAAAACAAAAGTTCAATCATGCAAAACATTCATTGCAATTCATGGTTATGGTTAGAGTGCTTACATTACAGGGTGGTAGGTAGTTTTTATAACAGAAATAATTTTCTTTTTAAATTATCTATGTTTTCTCAGCCCAAACTGTGCCTGGAACCATTCTTTAATAAGTGACTTAATGAATTAAAACCATTCAGTCTAGCTTTTCCTGAGGATGCAATTTCAAGAAAGTTTATCTTTTATTCTATAATCCAGGTATGTCTACAAAACAAGTGTGGAGTCACTAGTGAATTCTAGCAAGAATTTAAGGAAGAAATTACAGCAATTCTACATAAACTCTTCCAGAAAATGGAAGAGAAGGGCATACTTCTCAACTCATTCTACAAGGCCAGTTTTACCCCAATACTAAAATTAGATAATGACACTACAAGAAAATTACAGACCAATGTCTTTCATGAACATAGATGCAAAAAGTCTAAACAAAATTTGAGCAAAACAAATTTGGAGGTGGTATCTTTTTAGAGAGCTTAAAGCAGAGCTATGTGAACATCTGAGGAAAGGACAAGTAGCATTTGCTGGCCCTGAATAAAGTCAACAGGGCAACTGCAATGACTGAGGCAGAGAAGACCACAGGGAAGGCCCTTTCCCGGTGCAAGAGCCAGTTAGCCTGGATCCCAGGGACATCTGTGAAACTGAGCTTTGTTTTAGCTCCAGAGCTCTCAGCTCCAGAATGAGTTATAAGGAGGTACCGCAGTGGCGGTGTGCAGTACTCGTCTCATCGTAACACACCTGGCATGTCTTCCCCAGGCCCATCTCATCTCCCAGGATACAGCCATTCTGACAATGGAAGCGCTGGGCGAGCCAGTTTACTCCCTCCAGTTGATAAGAGCGTAGGTGAATCCCTAGAAACAAAAAATAAAGCAAATCCGAAGAGCAGACATTTCAGTACATGCACAGGCAATGTTCTAAGAGTTTGAATGAGGAACACAGCCTAAATTCACGTAACTCTAAACCTCACTGGCCATATCTTTTGCTGAGGAGTTATGGATATCTAAAAATCTGCTGACTTCCAAACTACTTTTTGAGCAGACTTATTCACCTTTATATTCAAAGCCCCAAAGTAGCCCGTCATTGTTACCTGATTCACTTGATAGATGAGAAAGTCAACTTGGGATCTGGCCTCTATACTGCCTGAGACTCACACCAGTGTCCATTCTGGGAAATGAGGCATTACTGATACAACTGAACAAAGAGCAACAACACATGGATTGTACATGTGTCTGCTTGCTTAATTGCACCCATTTAAATATGTCATCAATGCTAAAGGAAAAAACTTAGGACTACATTGAATAACGCTTCAACACAGAAGCGCTGTTTTTAAAAATGGAAATGATGTTTCACAAAGGGTGCTTAACTGTGTACAGGGATGGCAGAAAACGTGTGAAATTAATATGGAGCTTACTGACTCTCTTTTCTCTTTCCCTTGGTGAAAAAAATCCGATTTCAAAGAATAGCCATATCTTGGGAAGGTGAAAAACCCTAAACATACTTCATATAAGAACTATTAGCAAAAACATAACTTTCTGGTTGAACTTATACCTTTAAAAAATCTTCAAAATATATATTAATTGTACAAAATTTTAAAAATAAGTTATTTTTTCTTAGGCACTTACAAATACCAAAGGAGCAGTAAACACTTTACATAAATTACAGTATCTCAGGCCAGGTGCTGAGGCTCATGCCTGTGATCCCAGCATTTTGGGAGGCTGAGGCGGGCAGATCACCTGAGGTCAGGAGATTAAGACCAGCCTAGCCAACATGATGAAACCCTGTCTCTACTAAATAATACAAAAATTAGCTGGGCATGGTGGTGCACGCCTGTGATCCTAGCTACTTGGGAGGCTGGGGCAGGGGGAATTGCTTGAATCCAGGAGGCAGAGGTTGTAGTGAACTGAGATCGCGCCACTGCACTACAGCCTCGGCAACAGAGTGAGACTCTGTCTCAAAAAATAATAATAATAAATAAATTACAGTATCTCATTTAATGCTTATAATGGTTCTATGGAGTAGGTATTATCCCCGTTTTATAAATTAGAAAATTCACAGATTTCTATTTCTGATGGGAGTATACTTATTTTCCCTTATTCCTCTTGCTAACTACAAATAAAAACCCTAGACATGCTACAGAAAGCAAGCACAAAACTCTGAAAGCTGCCGGGCGCGGTGGCTCACGCCTGTAATCCCAGCACTTTGGGAGGTCGAGGCAGGCAGATCACGAGGTCAGGAGATCAAGACCATCCTGGCTAACACGGTGAAACCCCGTCTCTACTAAAAATACAAAAAAATTAGCCGGCGTGGTGGTGGGCGCCTGTAGTCCCAGCTATTCGGGAGGCTGAGGCAGGAGAATGGCGTGAATCCAGGAGGCGGAGCTTGCAGTGAGCCGAGATTGCGCCACTGCACTCAGCCTGGGCAACAGAGCAAGACTCCGTCTCAAAAAAAAAAAAAACTCTGAAAGCTGCAGTGAAGAAGCAGACTAGCTAGGGACCTTGAGACCTGAGGAAGGACAGGGTAGTAAGTTCCCTGGAATTTATTTTTGCTTTATATATCCCAGTCTGACAGGTCAAGAAATCAGCAAACCGGAAACACCAACTGATGTAGACCAAAACCAAAATCAGAACAACCCCCCACATATTAGTCTCTTCTCATGCTGCTAATAATACCTGAGATTGGCCGGGCGCGGTGGCTCAAGCCTGTAATCCCAGCACTTTGGGAGGCCGAGACGGGTGGATCACGAGGTCAGGAGATCGAGACCATCCTGGCTAACACAGTGAAACCCCGTCTCTACTAAAAAATACAAAAAACTAGCCCGGCGAGGTGGCGGGCGCCTGTAGTCCCAGCTACTCGGGAGGCTGAGGCAGGAGAATGGCAGCAAACCCGGGAGGCGGAGCTTGCAGTGAGCTGAGATCCGGCCACTGCACTCCAGCCTGGGCGACAGGGCCAGACTCCGTCTCAAAAAAAAAAAAAAAAAAAAAAAAAAAAATACCTGAGATTGGGTAATTTATAAAGGAAAGAGGTTTAATTGACTTACAGTTCCACTGGATGGAGAGGCCTCACAATCACGGTGGAAGGCAAATGAGGGGCAAAGCCACATCTTACATGGCAGCAGACAAGAGAGCTTGTGCAGGGAACTCCCATTTATAAAACCATCAGATCTTGTGAGATTTCTTCACTACCACGAGAATAATATGGGGGAACTGACCCCATGATTCAAATATCTCCACCTGGCACCACTTTTGACACGTGGAGATTATTACAATTCAAGGCGAGATTTAGTTGGGGACACAGCCAAACCATCCCACCCCCATCCCTCACAAGCCTGCTCCTGCTAGAAAATGGCAGCCTAGCAAGACAGGAAACTTTTAGATAATAACTGCTCTATTCTAGTAAACAGCACAGGAATAAACCTGTGGTCCCCACCAGCAAAGGCCAAGTGGAAAGCATAGACTTCTCACCTATAGCTATAACGAGTGCCCCAGCACCCCAGCCAGGATGGTATAAGAGAAGGCCAAGTAGGGAGCTGGGATTTTTATCCCCACCAACCAGTAACAAGGCCCTACCCCTTGGCCTTCACCTGCAGGATCAGTAGAGACTCGGGAGGGAGCCACAACTCCCACCCTCGCCCAGCAGGAAGGAGGAGCCCCTTCCCAATCCCCAGATGTGGACAGAGGCTGAAGGGGGAGCCTGGACTTCTATCCCCACCTGGCAATAACAAGGCAGCAGACCCTCTTCCCCTGCCAGAGCAGCATCAGACAAAGACAGTCAAACAGGAGGTTTGAACATGATTTTAAAAAAAAAAAAAAAAAAAAAAACACGCCTGGCTCTAATTATTATAAAAATCATTCATTATATCAAGAACTGGGAAGATTTTAAACTGAACGAAAAAAGATAATCAATAGGTGCCAACACCCAGATGACACAGACGGTAGAATTATCTGACAAAGACCTTAAAGCAGTAATGATAAAATGCTTCAACAAGTAGTTATGGATGCACTTGAGCAATTGAAAAAACAGAAAACCTCGGGTAAGAAACAGAAATCTCGGCAAAGAAATAAAAGATATAAAGAAAGACCAAGTGGAAGTTTTAAAACTGAAAAATACGCTAACCAAAATAAAAGGCTACTGATGCTGTTGATGGCATCAACAGCAGAATGGAAGGAAGTGAGGAAAGAATCAGTGAACTCTACAGAACAGAAGTTAGACAGAGATTACAATCAGAAGAGAGAGAAAGCAGACTGAAAACAAATGAACCTCAGGACCTTCAGGACTACCACAAAAGATCTTACATTTGTTCAATGGTGTCCAATAAAAAAAGGTGAAGGAGGATAGGGCTGAAAAAGTACTTAAATAAGTAACAGCTGAAAACTTCCTGAATCTGGCTAAAGACTTACAGTTTCAAGAAACTGAGTAAACTGCAAACATAACAAAATCCTGCCAGGCGTGGTGACTCACCCCTGTAATGCCAGCACTTCGGGAGGCCGAGGCAAGCAGATCATGAGGTCAAGAGATTGAGACCAGCCTGGCCAACATGGTGAAACCCCGTCTCTACTAAAAATACAAAAATTAGCTGGGTGTGGTGGTGGGTGCCTGTAATCCCAGCTACTCAGGAGGCTGAGGCAGGAAAATCGCTTGAACCCAGGAGGCAGAGGTTGCAGCGAGCCAAGATAGCGCCACTGCACTCCAGCATGGTGACAAGGAGAGTCTCTGTCTCAAAAAAAAAAAAAAAAACCAAAGAAATACACACCAAGGTATGTAATTATTAAAATGCTGCAAACAAAAGACAAAGAAAACATCTTAGATGCAGCCAAAACAAAAAACCAAACACTACCTTACTTAAAGAGGAAAAACTATTCAAATGCAAGCAGATTTCTTGTCAGAAATCTTAAAGGCCAGAAAGAAATGGCACAACATGTTTCAAATACTGAAAGAAAAGAACCGCCAATCCAGACTCCTGTAATCAAGAAAAATAGTATTCAGGAATGAAGAGGAAATTCTCAGATGAAGGAAAACAAAGAATTTATCATCAACAAACCTACCCTCAAAGAATGACTAAAGGAGGCCCTTGGAAAAAAAAGGAAATGATAAAAGATGGAACCTTGGAACATCAAGAAGAATGTGAGAATGCAGCATTCAAAAATATGTGTAAATACAACAGGTTTTCCTTTTCTTGAGTTTTTAAAATTATGTTTGACAGCTGAAGCAAAGATTATAACAGTGTCTGATGTGGTTCTAAAGGTATATAAAGGAAATATTTAAGACAATTATAAACAGAAGGTAAAGCTAAAAATATAAAGGGAAGATAAATATTTAGGGAAGTAATGTTTATATAAAGGGAAGTTATGTTTCCGTACTTTACTCAAATAGGTAAAATGACAGTAGTCTGTGATTTTATACACACACACATACATTTATATACAATACCTGTAACGACCACTAAAAAGCTATACAAAGAGATAAACTAAAAAACACTGTAAATAAAACTAAAATTCTAAAAAATGTTCAAATAATTCACAAGAAGGCAAGAAAAAGAAAACAAAAACAGATAAATTAAAAACAATAAAAATAAGATGGCAGAGTTAAGCTCACAGTAATAATTACATGAAACATAAATGGTATAAGTATACCAATTAAAAGACAAAGACTTGGCTGGGCACAGTGGCTCACACCTGTCATCCCAGCACTTTGGGAGGCTGACGCGAGAGGATCACCTGAGGTAGGGAGTTCAAGACCAGCCTGGCCAACATGAAGAAACCCTGTCTCTATACTAAAAATACAAAATTAGCCAGGTGTGCTGGCGCATGCCTGTAATCCCAGCTACTTAGGAAGCTGAGGCAGGAGAATCACTTGAACCTGGGAGGCAGGAGGTTACGGTGAGCCGAGATCACGCCATTGTAGTACAGCCTGGGCAACAAGAGCAAAACTCCATCTCAAAAAAAAAAACAAAAACAAAAAAAAGACAAAGACTTCCAGAGTGGATTTTAAACATAACCCAATTATAAATTGTCTACAAGAAATTCAACCCAAAAATAATCAAAAAAGTGAAAAGTAAAAGGATGAAGTGGTAGACAAAATAGTGGCCCTCACAAAGATGTCCAAGCCCTGACCCTGGCATCAGTGAGCATGTTACCTTACATGGCAAAAGGCATTCTGAACATATAATTAAGGCTAAGGGGCCTGAGATGGGAAGAGTATTCTGAATTATCCAGGTGGGCCTGGATAATGCAATGGACATACAATCTAATCACATGCATCATTCGGAGAATCTTTAACAGCTGTGGTTAGAGAGGAAGCTGGCTAGAGAAGGATCAAAGAGATGAAATGTTGCTGGCTTTGAAGTTGGAGGAAAGGGGCCAGGAGTCAAGTAATGTGGGCAGCCTCTGGATGCTGCGAAATATATTCTCCCCTAGAGCCTCCAGAAAGGAATGAAGCTCTGCTGATACCCAAACACAGGAGAATACACATTCTTTTCAAGTGCCATGGACCATACAACATATTCAGGGCCTGTCTTAGTCAATTTAGTGTTGCTATGGAATACTCAAGGTTGGATAATTTATAAATAAAAGAGATTTATTTGGCTCATGTCTCTACAGACTGTACAAGAAGCATGGCACCAACATCTGCTTCAGGTGAGGGCTTCAGACTGTTTCCACTAATGGCAGAAGGGGAAGTGGGGCTGGCATGTACAGAGATCACATGGTGAGAGAGGAAGAAAGGGGTGGGGAATGCCAGGCTCTTTTTAACAACCAGCTTTCTGGAAGCTAAAAAGTAAGAAGTTGCTCACTCTCTCTGCTCCCCGCTCAGGGACAGCATTAATCTATTCAGGGAGGATTTGCCCCCATGACTTAAACACCTTTCACTAGGCCCCACCTCCAACATTGGAGATCAAATTTCAACATGGTATTTGGTGGGAACAAGTAATCCATATCCAAACTAAAGGAGAGCCAGAAAACCTTAACACATTTAAAAGAACTGAAATTGTAGAGTGTATGTTCTCTGACCACAATGTAATAAAATTAGAATTCATGGACAGAAACATTAGAGGCAAATCTCTCAACACTTGGAACCTAGACAACACACTTCTTTCTAAACAGTCCATCAAAAGAGGAAGTCTCCAGGGAAATAAATACACTGAACTAAATAAAAATGGAAATACAACATATCAAAATTTGTGCAATAAAAATTAACTCAAAGTAGATCATGGACTTAAATAAGAAACTGTAAAGCTTTTAGGGAAGAACTCCTTAGGATCTAGGAGTAGGCAATGAGTTCTTATATTTGACACCAAACCACAAGAAAACTATCCGTAAGAGAAAAAAAATTGATAAATTGATAAATTTTAGCCAAAATTTAAAATTTTGTTGTTGTAGGAACTCAGGGACCCCAAATGGAGGGACCGGCTGAAGCCACGGCAGAAGAACATAAATTGTGAAGATTTCATGGACATTTATTAGTTCCCCAAATTAATACTTTTATAATTTCTTACACCTGTCTTTACTGCAATCTCTGAACATAAATTGTGAAGATTTCATGGACACTTATCACTTCCCCAGTCGATACCCTTGTGATTTCCTATGCCTATCTTTAATCTCTTAATCCCGTCATCTTCATAAGCTGAGAAGGATATATGTCGCCTCAGGACCCTGTGATGAGTGCGTTAATTGCACAAATTGTAGAGCATGTGTGTTTGAACAATATGAAATCTGGGCACCTTGAAAAAAGAACAGGATAACAGCAATGTTCAGGGAACAAGAGAGATAACCTTAAACTCTGACTGCCGGTGAGCTGGGCGGAACAGAGTCATATTTCTCTTCCTTCAAAAGCAAATAGGAGAAATATCGCTGAATTCTTTTTCTCAGCAAGGAACATCCCTGAGAAAGAGAATGGCCCCTGAGGGTAGGCCTCAGAAATGGCTGCTTTAGGGGTGGCTGCCTTTTACAGTCGGGGGCAAAGGGATGAAATAAGCCCCGGTCTCCTGTAGCGCTCCCAGGCTTATTAGGACAAGGAAATTCCCGCCTAATAAATTTTGGTCAGACAGGTTGTCTGCTCTCAAACCCTGTCACCTAATAAGATGTTATCAATGGCAATGCATGCCCAAAACTTCATTAGTAATTTTAATTTCACCCCATCCTGTGGTCCTATGATCTCGCCCTGCCTCCATTTGCTTTGTGATATTACCTTGTGAAGCACGTGATTTCTGTGACCCACACCCTATTTGTACACTCCCTCCCCTTTTGAAAATTGCTAATAAAAACTTGCTGGTTTTACGGCTCAGGGAGCATCACGCAACCTGCCGACATGTGATGTCTCCCCTGGTCACCCAGCTTTAAATTTTCTCCTTTTGTACTCTTTCCCTTTATTTCTCAGACCAGACAACGCTTAGGGAAATAGAAAAGAACACACGTTGAATATCAGGGGCGGGGTTTCCCCTGATATTTTGTAAGACATATATCTGAGAAAATACCAGTATCTAGAGTATATAAAGACTAGAGTGTGTCAAAACTCAACAGTGGAAAAAAAAACAACAACAAAGGATCCTATTTTAAAATGGGCAAAAGACAGAAGAAGACATTTTATCAAAAAGGTTACATATTTCATTAGCCAATAGGGAAATTCATATCTAAGCCACAATGAGATACCATTACACATACATTAGAATAGTCAATATAAAAAAGTGGCAATATCAAATGCTGGCAAGGATGCAGAGAATCTAAACTCAATCACTCATACATTGCTGGTGGGAATGTAAAATAGTACAGCTACTTTGGAAAAAGTCTGGCAATTTCTTTAAAACCTAAACATGCAACTACCATATGACCCACTCACAGAACTCCTAGGCATTTATTACAGAGAAATGAAGATTTATTTTCATACAAAATCTATCCACAAATGTTTACAGTATCTTTCTTTTCTTTTTTGGCAATAGTCACAAACTATAAACAACTCAGATATCCTTCAGTGGGTGAGTGGTAAAACAAACTGTGGTATACTGTGCTGTGGAGTACTACTCAGCAATAAAAAGAAACTATTGATACATGCAACGACCTGGATCAATCTCCAGAGAATTATGCTGAGTGAAAAAAGCCAGTCCCCCAAGGCTACATGTTGTATGATTTTACTCACATATCATTTTCAAAATGACAAAATTATAGAAATGGATAACAGATTAGCGGCTGCCAGGGGTTAAGTAAGTGGTGAGGTAGAAGGGAGGTGAGTATAGCTATCAAAGTGCAAGTTGAGGGATCCTTGTGGAGATGGAAAATGTTCTGGATTTGACTGTCCCAATGTCAATATCCTGTTGTGATAGCGTACCATCGGTGCAAGCATACACAATGTGATAGTGTACCACACTGCAAGATGTGACCATGAGGGGAAACTGGGTAAAGGTTACATGGGATCTTTCTGTATTATTTCTTACAACTGGTGACTCATGCCTGTAGTCCCAGCTACTCAGAAGGCTGAGGTGGGAGGATCACTTAAGCCCAGCAGGTCAAGGCTGCAGTGGGCCACGGCACTCCAGCCTAGGCGACAGAGTGAGACCCTGTCTCAAAAAAAAAAAAAGTTGAATTTTCAAAAATAATATGGAATTACATCCACAAAGATAACAATACTTAACACTTAGGAGTCAACAGCAAAAAAACAGAAATTTCCCTTGGTAGGTTAGGCAGAAAAGGATGTAATACAGGGAATTAGATAACCACAAAATTGTCGAAAGGGCTGGAGGAGTAACAGGCTGATCTTCTGGGTGCAACTGCTAAATCAAGCACCACAGAACAGGCACACCAAGGAAGTATCTACCTCCATGACCTGGAAGCCAGGAACCAACCAGGAGGCCACCATACCGTCAGCTCCAGGAACCTATCAACCGTGGTAACAAAATGAATGCTCTGTACCCACCCAGAGACCCATGAGGTAGTAGCCAAGAGGGAAGCAGAAAACCCAAACCCCTCTGAGTCCTTTCCCTCACTTTCCCCTTCCAAATCTCCCACAGTCATGTGCCTGGCTAAAGCCAAGTCACATTTACAACCAAACTACGGTGGGGTTTGGGAAAGGTAGTCTTTAGTTTTTTAACCTCCAGATGTAGATTCTTTTGCCCTTCTGTCAGGGAGATGACAAGTAGTGAAACAGCAAGCAAAAGAGCAAGAAGTAATAGGTCTGCATATTCCAGAAACAAAAAGGTCCTAAGGTAATTTCATGATCCAAAGATGAATATCCAAATGTCCATCAATATTGGTAACCAAATAAACATTAAATTAAACAATACAATAACATGTTAACTTCTGAAATTAGAAAATACTAGTGTTACTGAGAGTATGGAGAAATAAGCAAAAATTTTGCATATTCTTTATTCTAGAAATAGTACTTTTCAGGAATTAAACGTCCATAGCTATAATAAATACTTGGTTACAAGGATATTTATTAGTGTTACTTACAATAGCAAAAAAAAAAAAGAACTTAAATAAATACCAAGAAGAGGGACTGTCTAAACTATGGTACCTCCATATACTGAAACACTGTAACCATTAAAAATGACGTTGAAGAAGACTGAGTGATAAACAAAAAAAGTTATGATTTCCCAAAAGCATGTACATCAAACTCCATTTTTGCACCTTCCCCCTCCACCAGAAAGTAAAGGAAATTATACAGGATAGAGAACATGTTAACAGTAAGGAGATTATGGAGATTAATATTTATTTCTTTATGCATAGGCTATTTCCCTGAATGTTTTACTGAAAATATGTACTACTTCTGTAACCAAAAGAAAAAAAAAAGCAGTAAGAATTTTTTTAACCAACTCATGAAGAATAGTTTCTCATAATACTAGTTTATTCTGGTAAATAGAAATAGAAATTTCAGGTTATAATATTCAGTACCTATTCCTTTGACCCTGCTTTTTTGTTTTCCTTCTCTCCACTACCAATTTATCCAAGCTGCCACATTTGCCTACTTAATTCTGAATTTACTCACTCCATTCCATCCACTCAAACTTGCAACCTCTTGTCTCCTCATTTTCACTAAAACACTTGCCCATATGTACGTTTCTCCCGGCATATTATCCCCAGCTAAGTATCAACTGGCACACTTTTCTGAGCCCTCTCTCACACAAGTTCTTAAAGAACCATTCCCAACACTTGAAAGGAAATAGGCAAACACCACAAACATCAACTTAAGATAAAGTCAAACATAAAAAGACCAGTCGACAAGCTCGTACTTAAACTGCATACATACTCCTTACAGCCACAAATTCTTACAGACTCCGGGAATCAAGGAGAGGTCTTTCTCTTTCCCATCTGCATCCTCTCCATTCAACTTCATCCTTCTCTCTTCTAAGCTGAACACAGAACTGCACCTTTTGTTTCATTCCTAGAATGACAAATCTCACTCTTTCATGGTATTGAGCAATTAAGTTATTGTTTATACTTTTAAATGCACTCTCACTAGTCTAAAACTCTAGGTAGGAAGGGTCCATATTTGTTTAGCTCATCTCTGTAGCCAATGCCTAAGAATACGCTCCCAGTAGCATTTAATCAGTAATGAATAAACGACTGTATTCTTATTACTGATGCACGATTCTGTTAATACAAAGCACACACTACGTTCCCCACTTGTAAATAAGGAAAACGAGGCTGGGGGTTCAGCGGCGAGTCAGCGCAGACCCGGGAAGAGGGCGGGGTCTGGGGCTGCAGTAAGTACCGTCAGCAGTGCAGCTGCAGGGCTGCGGGGCCTGCAAGGTTCGCGCTTTGCAGACTCTCCGCAAGGGCTAGTGTCAATAAATCGAGTTACGTGCGGTAGTGAGCGGACAAGCTAAGTTGGCATATAGTGCGTGGTTCAGTCAGTATTTATGAACGACTCAAGACACAAAAATAGCTTCATAAAACAGTGCTTTGCTTGAGTCTGTCCGCTCACTACCGCACGTAACTCGATTGGGAGAATTAATCAGTGGCGAATTCTCCAATAACTGCGCGCACACAGTAAAAGGGGAAGCTGAAGCTGGGAGATGAGTTGATCGTTTTACAGAAACAACCAATAAACTCCCCAAGCCAGGACCCAAACCCACTGTAACAGCAACGGGAAGCCTAGCATCCTTGGTGCACCAGGCCGTCCAACTCTTCATCGGAGGCCTGCAGGTGGCGCTGATCTCACCATGTTTCCCCTCCACAGGCCGGGGGCCGGGCCTGGTTCCCGGGACTGCGACCTCATTCATCCCGCGTCCGCCGCCCCGCGCGCCGCGCAGGCGGGGGACGTGGCCAGCAGGCCCGGGCGCGGTTTCTCTCCGCCCACGGCAGGAGCGAAGGAAGGCCCTGGCGCCGGCGGGTAAACAGCCCACAGGGCGGCCCACCCGCTGCGCCTCCGGCCCGCAAGAGGCAGTCCCAACAGGTTGGCCCGCCTGGGCGAAGTCCGCCCGGAGCCCGCTCACCTGTCAGCCCCCATTGCCGTAAGTCCTGCTCCTGCACCCGCGCCCGCGCAGCCTCGGCTCGGCCCTCAGTATGAAGCCGCAGTAAGAAGCCAGGCGCTTGGCCCCCGCGGCTGGCAGCGCCCGCGCGCTCCATCAAGCCAGTAGAGGCCCCGCCCCGCGCGCCCCTGCGTGCAGTTCCCTCCCAACCTCCCAACGCGCGGGGGCGAGCGGCGGCGCGCTGGGGCCCACCTGCGAGCGAGGCGCCGCCAGAGGGCGCGTCCTGCCATGATTTCCGGAGAGGAGCTGGTGCAGTTACCCTCTGACTTAGGCAGTTTTTGCAGTGCGGAGTGGAAGGGCCGCCCAGTTCTCACTAGTTATGCTTCTGAAGCGCTAGGCGTCTGATCACGCGCAGGGCGTCTGGTTGCCTGAACTGCCCGTCAAGGAGGTGGCATATGCTCTTCATTCATTTATTATTTAATCAATATCGACTATCATGTGTCAGATACTCCGCTGGGCCCTGGGGGTTGTAGAAGTGAGAAGGACTTGTTCCATGCCCTCCAGTGATTCATGACAAGATCAAACTGTCCTTGATCGGTTTACGTTGTGATAAGTTGGTTTAGTCCCTGAAATCCATTTCTTACTGCCTGTGACCCGTAGGCCAAAACTGGGAACCTCTGAATAGTAGTAAATTAAAATCACCAAAGACGTCATTGTTGCAGTGGGTATCTCGAGTGCATTATGGCGAGCAGATTGGGGCCATGTGTTCAGTGACTCAACATCAGCTTTGAGTGGATTTATCATGTACTACATCACTAATATAAATATGATAATAACAAAATAGCTGCATCTATTGATGAAGTTCTAGGTGGTGTCCTAAGGGCATTAAGTATGTTTTCTTATTTAACCCTCACAATAACCAATAATTAGATGTTATAATTGTCCTCACATTGTAAATGAAGATATTGTGACTTGTAATGGTAATTGGCAGTACTGGTACAGGAATGATATTATTCTCTGGCTAATGTCATTAGAATAGTATTCTCATTTAGGTTAATCTTGGTGCTTCCTTCTTCAGTAAACTCATGTTAAAGTTGCACCCTCCATTATTTTCATCTTCCCCTAAAACAAAAGGGAGAAATTCGTTCTGAGCTACAAAAGGGATGACTTCAGTTTGGTTTATTCATAAAAACTCAAGCAAAGCACTGTTTTATGAAGCTATTTTTGTGTCTTGAGTCATTCATAAATACTGACTGAATCATGTACTATGTGCCAAGCACTCTTTATGGTACTGAAGATAGAGGCCACTAATCTCCTGGAGCTTATATTTTAAAAGGAGGAGAAGAGCAATGAATAAAAATCAGGTAGGATTAATGCTAAGAGAAAAGTAAAACAGAGTCACATAATGGGGCAACAGTAATTTTGTACAGCAGCTTTCCTGCTTGGGTGTTTTCTCAAAACAAACCTGAAGACAGATTTATATCCTTTGGTGGCTTCTCCAGAGGGACCTCTGTCCTATGTGGCTGCTCATGAGTGGTTTTTGCATCTTGGTCTCCATGTTTGACTTATTTCCTCCCCTCTAGATTCTACCAGTAGACTTATCTGCTAAAGCAGCCATATCAATCACTTGCCACTTAAATACAAGCCTGTTTATTATTTTTAACTTAAAGTACATTGGTTGTAACAGAATACCAGATGATACAGTCCTAGTTATAAGCTAAGTAGACTGTTGGTATACTGAGTCTGGTACCTAAAATACAGCTAAGAAAGGTAACTGAGAGACTCCAGGTCTGCCAGTGAGGTGACACATAGAAAGGTTTAGCTCTGAATACTGCATGAAGAGATCTGTAGATGATCAGGATGGAAGCAAGGAGGCAGTTTGGAAACTATTGCAGTACTCTGGGCAACAAGTTGATAGTTTTGGGGCCAGCATGGTGATAGTGGGGTGGTGAGTAGTGGTCTGATACTAGATATTGAAAAGATAGAGCCTATAGGATTCACTGATTGAGCGTCTGGTAGAAATGGAAAAGCAATGGTTGGTTTCAGGGATGTGGCCCAAGCAACTGGTGGCGTGTGTTGGATTTGTACCAACAGTGTTGGGCACATAGTATGCACTCAATAAATATTGTTGAATGTTTGAATGAGGTGCCTGTGGGACAATTTTAAAGTCTAGGGCATATGATTGTTATAACTTTGAGGTACAGAGAGTGCATTTCACAGATGGGCAAATCAAGGCACAGAAAGTTTAGGAAGTTGGTCCAGTGTTTTCTAATGAGTCATCATTAACTGCCAGAATAAAATTTAGTCTCAACTCATTTTTCATTCATTGTTCAGGTTATACAATCATGCTGTTTTTGTTAATTCTTTGTTTTATTCCTCCACAGAAAGGATATGTCCTTTGGCAACAGCAACTCCATGAGATTAATGCTAACTTAGCATGTGCAAACATTACCAAAACAAACATGGATTAAGCACAGATTAAGAAACAAGTGGCCGGGCGCGGTGGCTCAAGCCTGTAATCCCAGCACTTTGGGAGGCCGAGACGGGCGGATTACGAGGTCAGGAGATCAAGACCATCCTGGCTAACACGGTGAAACCCCGTCTCTACTAAAAAATACAAAAAACTAGCCGGGCAAGGTGGCAGGCGCCTGTAGTCCCAGCTACTTGGGAGGCTGAGGCAGGAGAACGGCGTAAACCCGGGAGGCGGAGCTTGCAGTGAGCTGAGATCCGGCCACTGCACTCCAGCCCGGGTGACAGAGCGAGACTCCATCTCAAAAAAAAAAAAAAAAAAAAAAAGAAACAAGTTATGTTTGCTGTTCGTTATGTCCTTGCTCTGTTAGGTAACATCAGGGCACCAGTTGGAAGCACCTAGTGAGTCAGATATGGAAATCGGACAAAAGCTGTGAGCAAAGTGAACGTTTATTCAGACCTCTTGAGTAAATGAACTTGGAACTTTGTACGTTAGAATTACGTCAGTGTGCCCACGGGTGGAAAATTTTTGTGCTGGGATGAAAAACACTTGGGTTTTCTTTCTTGCAAGAAATGAAAAACTGTATTTTGACTTTTAATGCCAGTATACCTCTTTGTCATGAAATAACATGTAATAAATTTAGAACCCAGAAAGCCAGGGAAAATATACCAGAGTATAGAAGTATAGAAAAAAAGTAAGTTGGTTTCATAGGACTCTTGCCCAGTCACCTCAGAGAATTGCTACTCCCTTTTACTATCAAAGGTAAGGTTGTAAAACAGGAATATTATCAAGTAAATCTTCGAGAACACTGTTTAGAAATTGTAGGCATCAAAATTTGCCCACAGTCTTTTTGTTTGAAAGGATGGTGTTTCCCTTTTTAACCAGATGCCTTTTGACTGTCGTGCCGTGCCATCACATTGGTCACATAGAATTTCATTCTTTATGTTCTCCAGCCAGCAGCACAACATTTATGCAATCTACCTGTCTAGTCCCTGAAAGCTTTTGAGTTTGCCAACTCTGGAAATTTCACTTTTGTGACATATTGATGGCAGTGATGGCCTGTCTAGAGCAGCTGCTCTCATGAAGCCAGCTGCAATGGGGGTGGCACACCAGGGCTGCCAGCTCCATGGAGCCAGGGGGAGCCAGGAGCAGGTGGAAGCCCTGCCTCCTTCTGAGCTGGCAGGGCAGGAGCTCCCTGCTCCCCAGGCACAGCTGTGGCTGCCCAGCTGCAGCTGCAGACCTGGGCATCCTTGTGCTCTTTGGGGCTGAGAGCAGGCAGGAGCCCTACCCTCTCAGGCACAGCTGCAGCTGCCCAAGTCATGTCCACCAACTGGGCCTCCCTGTGCTTTTGGGGGCCCGGAGCAGGCAGGAGCCCCACCCTCCTGGGTGCAGCTATAGCTCCTCAAGCCACAGCTGCAGACCTGGTCATCTCTGCACTCATGGGGGCCCTGGAAGGCCCCTCCTGTTCCTGCAGGCTAAGAGGTGTCTGCTCCCATTGCTGGCCTCTCCCTGCTCCCAGCACCCGCTCCATTCCCAGAGCAAGGTTGGAGCTGAGGCTGGGTGCTGTCGCAGCCTGGCTGGGTGTGCGCCCATCCAGGCAGCACTGACATGTGGCTTTGGCCCCCTCTGGACTTTGGGTGCCAGCATGGGAGGGAGGGCGAGGGGGTGCTGAGGGCAGCTCAGCCTCTGTGCTTGCCTGCAGGTGCCCCTTTGCACGAACAGTCTGGGTGCCATGAATGGCAGCAGGAGGCAGGAAGGGAGCAGGTCACTGGTGAAGACGTACCCTCAAGCTGGGTGGGGCCTGAAGCCTGGAGGCTGGGATGCTGGTCCCAAAGACAAGAGTGAGAACTTGTGGTGTTTTATCTGAGTGCCTATGGACCAGTAGGTGTGCACTTCCTCTCCTCTGAGGCCTGCAAAGGCCCCAGACTCAGTCAGACTTGAGACAATGGGATGACCGGCCACGGAGAGGAGCTACCCACCCCAGGGTCTCCTCTCTGCTGAGAGCTGAGGAGATGATGATGACCTACCAGCTGAGGAAAGCAGCTGCTTACTCCAGGGTCTCCTCTCTGTGAGAGCTGAGTAGACGCTGGGACTACCAGCTGCAGAGAGGAGCTATCCACTCCAGGGTCTTGTCTTTGCTGAGAACTGAACACTCAATGGGATAACCACCATGTGGAGAGGAGCTACCCAATGTGGGTCTCCTCTGAGCTGTTCTGTTGAAGGGGTGGCCTGCCCCTCCACACCTGTGGGTGTTTCTCGTTAGGTGGAACGAGAGACTTGAGAAAAGAAATGAGACATAGAGACAAAGTATAGAGAAAGAGAAAGTGGGCCCAGGGGACCGGCGCTCAGCTTACAGAGGACCCACACTGGCCCGGTCTCTGAGTTCCCTTAGTATTTATTGATAATTATCTTTACCATCTTAAAGATAAGGGAGTGGCAGGACAATAGGATCATTGTAGGGAGGAAATCGGCAGTAAGACATATGAACAAAAAAAACGTCTGGGACATGAATAAGTTTAAAGGAAAATGCTGTGCCTTGAGATGCATATGCAAACATCTCCATAAACCTTTTAGCAGCATTGTTTCAGCCTATCACATGGGGAGAAACCTTGGACAATACCTAGCTTTCCTAGGCAGAGGTCCCTGCGACCTTTGGCCGTGTACGTGTCCCTGGGTAGTTGAAATTAAGAGAATGGTGATGACTTTTAACCAGCAAGCTGCCCTCAGGCACTTGTTTAACAAAGACACATCCTGCACAGCCCAAAATCCATTAAACCTGGAGTCACTACAGCACATGTCTCTTGCAAGGACAAGGTTGGGGGTAGGGTCACAGATTAACAGCATCTCAAATACAGAACAAAATGGAGTCTCATGTCTACTTCTTTCTATATAGACACAGTAACAGGCTGATCTTTCTTTCTTTTCCCCACATTTCCCCCTTTTCTTTTCCTTTTTTTTTTTGAGACGGAGTCTCGCTCTGTCGCCCAGGCTGGAGTGCAGTGGCCGGATCTCAGCTCACTGCAAGCTCTGCCTCCCGGGTTCACGCCATTCTCCGGCCTCAGCCTCCCGAGTAGCTGGGACTACAGGCGCCTGCCACCTCGCCCGGCTAGTTTTTTGTATTTCTTAATAGAGACGGGGTTTCACCGTGTTAGCCAGGATGGTCTCGATCTCCTGACCTCGTGATCCGCCCGTCTCGGCCTCCCAAAGTGCTGGGATTACAGGCTTGAGCCACCGCGCCCGGCCCCCTCTTTTCTTTTCAACAAAACCACCATTGTCATCATGACACCGAGATTACGTACTTCACAAAGTAATAGAATATCACAAAGCAAGTGGAGGCAGGATGAGATCACAGGATGGTGTTACAATTAAAATTAAAAATAAAATTTTGAGCATGCATTGTCATTGATAACATCTTATCAGGAAACAGGGTTTGAGAGCAGACAACCTGTCTGACCAAAATTTATTAGGTGGGAATTTCCTCGTCCTAATAAGCCAGAGAGCACTACAGGAGGCCGGGGCTTATTCCCTTCGGCTTCAACCGTAAAAGGCGGCACGCTTCCAAGGGGGTCGTTTATAGGCCTACCCTTAGAACACATTCTCTTTCTCAGGGATGTTCCTTGCTGAGAAAAAGAATTCAGTGATATTTCTCCTATTTGCATAAGAAAAGAGAAGAAATATGGCTCTGTTCCGTCCGGCTCACTGGCGGCCAGTTCAAGGTTGCCTCCCTTGTTCCCTGAACATTGCTGTTATCTTATTCTTTCTTCAAGATGCCCAGATTTCATATTGTTCAAACACACATGCTCCACAAACAATTTGTGCAGTTAAGGCAATCATCACAGGGTCCTGAGGTGACATATATCCTCCTCAGTTTACAAAGAAGATGATGGGATTAAGAGATTAAAGTAAAGACAGACATAAGAAATTACAAAAGTATTAATTTTGGAGAACTAATAAATGTCCATGAAATCTTCACATTTTATGTTTTTCTGCCGTGGCTTCAGCTGGTCCCTGCGTTCAAGGTCCCTGACTTCCCGCAACATTCTTTCTCCCTTTTTCTCTATATAAATGTGCCATGGCGATGAAGGCTTGTTCATTCTCTCGATTTTGACGCAGGATTCTTCGACTGGTTCGGCACACTAAAAACAAGCCGATTAAACAGAGACACATAATTCCAAAATTTACTGCAGTAGAGTTCTCAATAGACTTAATCCAAGTCGTGGGGTTTAATCCATAAAGATTTTTTGCCACTTGATCTAACGCCTCAGCTCCAGGCACAATATTTAAGTGACTTTGAGAGGCTTCAAAAATTTGTTCTTGTAATTTAGAAATGTCTAAAGTGAGATCATCTTCTCTTCTTACCATGTGATAAGTAATCTACTGGTGGGACTGACAGTAGGTACTTCTACCAACCAATTTTGAATAGCAGGCATTAAACATCCTGGTGCTCTCCCTAGGCAAATAGGAGGATAACGATACCCAGTGGAAATATTTATCATCATTCCTTCTTCCTCCGGTTTGGCAGGGCAACGATCATCTGTGGGACCAGGTACCCACACACCATTATTAACATATACTTCAATAGGATTCTCCATCCATGTGACTGCCCGAATTAAGGGCGGGAAAGGCACATAGGCCCAGTAGGTATAATTAGCTGCAGCTGCTCCTGCAGGCGTGGGGAGACTTACCACCATTGATAGAATCATTAAAGCTGTAAGCAGCATTTTTTCTGGGGTTTGTGTCACCTTTGTGCTAGCTAGGCTTTTTCCAGCTAACAGTGTCAGTTTCTTTAACTGTGCCCAGGTCGGCAGCTCCGCCTTCTTGGTGCGTGGTGACTTCATCTGTTCTTCTGATATCATCACTTGGTTCATCATGCGAGTCAATGGTGCTTGATTGCAGTGTTTCCGTCTCCGTGGAGGTGCTTTTCTTTGCATCTCCGATGGGTTCATTGTAGAACTTCAAATGTTTAGTGGGTATCCAAACAGGAAGCTGATTTTCTCCTGGTGAAACACAAGCAAAACCTCTTCCCCAGATTATCACCTTCCCTATTTCCCATGTCTTATTTTTGTTGTCTTTCCACCAAATCAGTTTTCCTTCATGTGGACTGTTCTTTTTACCAGTAAGATGTTGTTCTGCAGAAGTAGTAGTCTGATTTCTATAAATGTTTAAAAAATTTAAAGTATAGAGTGCTAGATTAAGCTGCATCTGAGGAGTGGTATACTCCTTACTGTCTCCCCCTTCTTTTTGTTTAACTAAGTGGTTGAAGGACTTGACCTACGAAAGTTTGACAAATAGTTGGACTATTAAGCATTCCCTGAGGTAACACTTTCCACTGAAACCTGGTGGCTGGTTCTTTATTATTTATGGCTGGTATAGTAAAGGCAAATTTTTCACCATCTTGCTCTGCCAGAGGAATGGTAAAAAAGCAATCCTTAAGATCAATTATAATTAAAGGCCAGTCTTTTGGGATCATGGCCGGAGAGGGCAATCCGGGTTGAAGAGGCCCCATGGGTTGAATTACAGCATTTACTGCTCTTAAGTCCATTAACATATGCCATTTGCCTGATTTTTTTTGAATTACAAATACAGGAGAATTCCAGGGTGAGAATGAAGGCTCAGTGTGTCCCTTTTCTAATTGTTCTTTTGCTAATAAATGTAAAGCCTCCAGTTTTTGCTTCGGTAGCGGCCACTGATTTACCCATACCGGTTTTTCTGTTTTCCAAGTTAATGGAATGGGTTCAGGAGGCTCTACAGTGGCCGCCCTTAAAAAGGATACCCTATTCCTTTTCTTTCTTGATTTTTCTCAGTCTCAATTGGGACTTTAATGCCATTTTCATTTTTTCCTAATCCCTTTCCTGGTATATATCCCATCTTAATCATGATTTTTTGACTTGTGGGGCTGTATAATGGAGCGGGCATAATGATTTCCGCACCCCATTGTTGTAATAAATCTCGACCCCATAGATTAACAGGAATTGAAGTAATCATTGGCTGAACAGTACTTTCTTGATTACCTGGTCCTAAACAATGTAAAATCATAGTACTTTCATACACTTCTGAAGCTGTGCCTACACCGACAAGTCTTGTAACAGCCTTTTGTTTAGGCCAATTTTTTTGGCCACTGATTTAAAGCAATGACAGAGATATCTGCTCCAGTGTCTACCAACCCTTCAAACTGTTTTCCTTGAATAATGGCCTTACACACAGGTCTGCTCTTAGAGACCTGACTTGCCCAATATGCAACCTTCCCTGCCGGATCAGTGGTTCCAAACCCTCCTGTTCTTTTTATCTCACTGTTTCCAACTTTAATATAAGGCAGGAGTAATAGTTGAGCAATCTTGTCTCCTGGATTGGCACTCCAAGGAATTGAGGAAGTAATAACCAATTGAATTTCGCCTTTATAGTCTGAATCAACCACACCAGTATGAATTTGAACTCCCTTTAGATTTAAACTTGATCTTCCTAAGATTGGTCCTACAGTCCCCTCAGGCAGTGGGCCGTATACTCCTGTGGGGATTTTTTGTGGGGGCTCCCCTGGAAGCAGAGAGACTGCTTGTATGGTGCATAAATCTACTGCTGCACTGCCGCTTGTGAGAGGGGACAATTGCTGTACTGTGGTAAATGGCTTATTCCCTGAGGCACTTGTGACAGTAGGGGTTGTTGTCCCTGAAAACCCAGAGGAAAAAAGGGCTGAACTGGGAATGCCCCAGTTTGTTGGGGGGCCTGAGGCTGGCCCCTCCTCTCGTTTCCCGACAGTGGTTGCCCATTTTTATCAAATTTAGAACGACATTGATTACCCCAATGTTTTCCCTTTTTACATCTTGGACATAGGCCAGGTGGCTCTTTATCTGTTGTTGAAGTAGCTTGAGTTGTTACATTTTGTTCATTTGAGACTAGGCAATTCTTTTTTAGATGACCAATTTGACCACAATTATAACATCTTCCCCCAAATGTTCTAACTTGTCCTCCTAAAGCAACTCTTGTGATTGCTTGAGCCATAAGCATAGCTTTATGCATAGCTCCTCCAATTCCATCGCAGGCTTTAACGTACTCTGAGATTACATCTGATCCTGTGGGAACCCTTCCTTTTAATGGCTTAATGGCTGATTGACAATCAGGATTGGCGTTTTCATATGCCATCAACTCCACTATGACCTTACGGGCATTTTCATCGGTAATTGACTTTTGAGCAGCATCTTGAAGTCTTGCTACAAAATCAGGGTAGGGCTCTTTAGAGCCTTGTCTTATTATATTAAAGGAGGGGCAGGCGGTTCCTGGGTCTTGGATTTTCTCCCAGGCCCTAAGGCAGATAGCCCTGATTTGCTCAATGGCCTCATTTGGCATTATTACTTGTTGGTCAACAGTGCTCCAATTTTGACCTATTCCTAATAGTTGATCTGCATCTATGTTAATAGGAGGATTGGCAGTCCTATTTCTTCGGACCTGTACTTGTGCCCCATCAATCCACCAAGTCTTAAATTGTAAAAATTGAGAGGGTGAGAGTGATGATTTTGCCAGAATCTCCCTGTTTTGTTTAATTTAATTTAATTTAGGAGAGCTAAATAATTAAACATGAGGCCAAAGTACATAAGAAAGTGGCAGTCTTTTATTGCAAATATGCACACACTCTCGGGCGAAGTTCTCTGGTCCTCAGGTGTGGGGGGCCAGGGAAGTCGCACCGGCGCTCTCAGGTGAGGTTCCCCGGTCCACGAATGCGGGCGCCGAAGAAGTCACACCGGCGCTTACCGGCAGCGGACTTTTATGCCTGGGAGCTGGAGGGGGAGGAGTTTGGGGCGTGTGTGTAGGAGTGGCTTCTTGAATTTCGGTGTCCCCGGCTTGACGTCACTCTGCGCATGCTCAGTTGATTTGGTTCTTTTCCCGGGCGCGGGAAAATCTGTGATGAAGAACCCGGAAACAACAGGGACTGCTCCATCTTGTTCACCTTCCTCCATCTTGTCCCTTCTCCCTCACCCAAACAGTCCAACCTCTTATTGATTATAAGAATTTGGGTCGCCGTTGTCTGTCTGGCTGCTTCCTGCTGTTAAGTGGCGTAATTAGGGTCTGAGGTTGGCAGTTGGGTGTAGGGATGCAGGAGCATTTGGTTGAAGGTGACTCGGGTGATCTCTTGGACCCTGGCTCGGATAAATTTTATTAGAATGGGAGCAAGACATAACATAAGGCAGAGGATTAGTATGGGAATTAGGAAATCACAAAGGGCACCTTGCCAAGCTAGGTCTTCTATGAGAGTAAAAAGTTGGGAAACCTACTGGTTGGGGGATGGGTCGGGAAGGAGGGTGTCTATGGGGTTTATGAGGGAAAAGTCAGTTAAGTTAAGATGAAGAATGGTGAGGAAGCGGGAAAATTTGAGGAGGGTGTTGATCCTTGAGTAGAAACTGGTCACCTGGAGAAAGGGAAGGGGAATAGATGTTTTGAGTTAGGTTAAGATGTCTCGTCCCAAGAGGGGGGTGGGACAAGAGGGCATGATGAGGAAAGAGTGGGCAAAATATGCATAGTCCAGGCAGTAATTTAACATTGGGGTCTGGCGAGGGTTAGATGGTTTACCATCTACCCCAACTACTGAGATAGTGGATGGCTGGCTAGGACCTCCATAGGTTGGCAAAACAGAATAGGTAGGCTCCGTATTGATAAGAAAAGAAATTGGCTTACCCGCTATCTGTAGACTTACCCTAGGCTCGGCGAGGGTGACCGGGGTCTCCGAGTGTGGGCACCGTCAGTCGTCATCCAGGTGTAGGAGCTGGAAGGAACCTTCTGGCCTTTGAGGAGAGGCACCACGTTGAGGCGCAATGCCTGCCCTGCTGGCGGGGCAATCAGACTTCCAGTGTCCTTCCTGTTGGCAGGTTGGGCACGGCGTAGTAGGCAGGCGAGGATTTGGACACTGTTTTGCCTAATGCCCAGTTGTGCCACACTTAAAGCATGGGCCAGACGGAGTGGCCGGCTTGGTATGGGGACACTGGGTCTCTGCATTTATAGCAGGAGCCCTTGGGAGACTCGCCTTGTGTCTTCCCTGCCGGCAAAGTGGGCAACGCTGGTTGGAGGGCAGCCACTAGAGCTTGCGCCTGAAGCACAGCCCTTCTTTTCTGCTTGTCTAGCTCTGCAGCCTTAGCTGCTTCTTCTCTGGAGTTAAAAACTTTAAAGGCCGATTTTACTAAGTCCTGTATGGGGGTTTGAGGCCCATCTTCTGTGGGGAAAAGAAAGAGATCAGCCTGTTACTGTGTCTATATAGAAAGAAGTAGACATAAGAGACTCCATGTTGTTCTGTATTTGAGATGCTGTTAATCTGTGACCCTACCCCCAACCTTGTCCTTGCAAGAGACATGTGCTGTGGTAACTCAAGGTTTAATGGATTTTGGGCGTGCAGGGTGTGACTTTGTTCCTAGAAAAGCTAGGTATTGTCCAAGGTTTATCCCCATGTGATAGGATGAAACAATGTTGCTAAAAGGTTTATCTCAAGGCACAGGATTTTCCTTTAAACTTATTCATGTCACAGATCCTTGTTCTTATGTCTTACTGCTAATTTCCTCCCTAAAAATGATCCTATTGTCCTGCCACTCCCTTATCTTTAAGATGGTAAAGATAATTATCTATAAATACTAAGGGAATTCAGAGGCCGGTGCCGGCGTGGGTCCTCTGTAAGCTGAGCGCCGGTCCCCTGGGCCCCCGCTTTTCTTTCTCTATACTGTGTCTCTGTGTCTTATTTCTTTTCTCAAGTCTCTCGTTCCACCTAACGAGAAACACCCACAGGTGTGGAGGGGCAGGCCACCCCTTCAATCTTCAACCTTTTTTAGCTTTTTTCGAATATCTGAGGCTGACTGGGAGATAAAATAGGAGGCTAGGACAGCTGCTCCGGCTGGGGAGGTGGGGTCTGCCGAGTAAATTGGGCTAGTGCCTCTGTAAGGCGATTTAGGAAGGAAGCCGGGTTCTCATCTGGGTGTTGGATAATTTCCTTTAATTTATCAAAATTGTGTTTTGTTTAATTTAATTATTTTAGGAGAGGTAAATAATTAAACATGAGGCCAAAGTACATAAGAAAGTGGCAGTCTTTTATTGCAAATATGCACACACTCTTGGGCGAAGTTCTCTGGTCCTCAGGTGTGGGGGGCCAGGGAAGTCGCACCGGCGCTCTCGGGTGAGGTTCCCCAGTCCACGAATGCGGGGGCCAAAGAAGTCACACCGGCGCTTACCGGCAGCGGACTTTTATGCCTGGGAGCTGGAGGGGGAGGAGTTTGGGGCGTGTGTGTAGGAGTGGCTTCTTGAATTTCGGTGTCCCTGGCTTGACGTCACTCTGCGCATGCTCAGTTGATTTGGTTCTTTTCCCAGGCACGGGAATTTTTCCCAGGTATGGGAAAATCTGTGATGAAGAACCTGGAAACAACAGGGACTGCTCCATCTTGTTCACCTTCCTCCATCTTGTCCCTTCTCCATCACCCAAACACTCCCAATCATAAGGAATGAGTCTATGTCCATGAGCAATGGAATCTAATAATGTTCTCATGTAAGGAGAGTTGGGTTCATACTGTTTTACTCCCTCTTTCATTTCTTTTAGCATTTTTATAGAAAAAGACTTATATCTGGCTTCAGCTACGGGAAGCTCTCTCTCTTGGGCCCCTTCTCCAGGTGGTCTTGCTTCTAATATTACTGGGAATTGCCACGCCTCAATATCTCCTTGTTTTCTTGCCTCATCGATAATTTTATGTAACGCGCTACCCTGTGTACTAGGCGGTGCTGTAGGATTAAGTCTCATGGTGGGTGGCTGAGGATATGGCGCCCTGCCCTGTGGCACTGGAAATGTTCCTGGCTGTCCATACGGATTTTCTGGGGGCTGCCGATACTGCAGTTCGGCTGGCGGCCAGTATTGATAGGCTACTGGCGGCTGGGTCTTATCTTCTACCGGCTGATATTGTGGACACTGTATTTGGATTGGCATTGCCATGACAGACTATCTTTTTCTATTTGATCTTCTTTTGGAGTTTATACTTGTTTAACCTGCATTTGAGGTTGTAAAGTTACAGGCATCTGAGCTGCTGTAAAAGGAGTTGGCCATTGTGGTTTAGACTCTGATGGCTCTGCTAATTCTGGACCTTTTTCTTCTAATTTTAACGTTTCAGGATACACTACCTCCTGTAATTGATTATCGTCAACATTTTGCACTGACTGAGCCATTACCGGCTCTGCTACACATTTACAATGGGAACTTTCTTTTCCTTTTCGGGATTCTATCCCTGCCTCTTTTTCACAATCTACTGCACAGCTTTTAGGGACATCAGAAATTGGAACGCTATCTTCTTCTGTTTGAAATGGTTCTAAAGCTACTTTAATAATGACCCAATCATTCCATACTGTGAGCGGAATGATTTTACCTTCCCTACTTGCTTGTTTTAATTCTTTGCCAATTTTTTCCCAGTCTTTTAGATCTAAAGTTCCCTGTTCCGGAAACCATAGACAAAACTGTTCTATTGTTTGAAATAGCGTAATTAGATTTTTGGTAGAGACTTTAACTCCCCCTCTTTTTAAGAGAATTTTAATAAAGCTGCGATAAAAGGCATATTTACTTTTAGTTTGCCCCATTGTTAACCTAGGTTCTTCCGAGCGCACAAGCTTACCGCAAGGCTGACTGTAGACGTACTCGGGAGTCTCTCATTGACTTGTACTCAATGACCATGCTCCAGCGTACCTTCACCTTAGAGAAAGCTTCCACGTTGGGCACCAGATGAAGGGGTGGCCTGCCCCTCCACACCTGTGGGTGTTTCTCGTTAGGTGGAACGAGAGACTTGAGAAAAGAAATGAGACATAGAGACAAAGTATAGAGAAAGAGAAAGTGGGCCCAGGGGTCCCGCACTCAGCTTACAGAGGACCCACACTGGCCCGGTCTCTGAGTTCCCTTGGTATTTATTGATAATTATCTTTACCATCTTAAAGATAAGGGAGTGGCAGGACAATAGGATCATTGTAGGGAGGAAATCGGCAGTAAGACATATGAACAAAAAAAAGTCTGGGACATGAATAAGTTTAAAGGAAAATGCTGTGCCTTGAGATGCATATGCAAACATCTCCATAAACCTTTTAGCAGCATTGTTTCAGCCTATCACATGGGGAGAAACCTTGGACAATACCTAGCTTTCCTAGGCAGAGGTCCCTGCGACCTTTGGCCGTGTACGTGTCCCTGGGTAGTTGAAATTAAGAGAATGGTGATGACTTTTAACCAGCAAGCTGCCCTCAGGCACTTGTTTAACAAAGACACATCCTGCACAGCCCAAAATCCATTAAACCTGGAGTCACTACAGCACATGTCTCTTGCAAGGACAAGGTTGGGGGTAGGGTCACAGATTAACAGCATCTCAAATACAGAACAAAATGGAGTCTCTTATGTCTACTTCTTTCTATATAGACATAGTAACAGGCTGATCTTTCTTTCTTTTCCCCACATCTGTCACTCAATAAAGTTCTTCTTCACCTTGCTCACCCTCCACTTGTCCACTTACCTCATTCTACCTGGACGCAGGACAAGAACTCAGGACCCAAAAAGAGTTGTAACACAAACAGGGATGAAACATGCCCATTGTTTGCCACCTTGTGGGCAACAAGAAGGACAGAAGAGAGAAGGAGAGAGGAGCTGCAGCCCTTTGGGAAGCCCAGACCTAGGAGCTCACCAAGCCAGGGCTGTGACACCCTCTTTGGGGTTCTGTAGCTCCTGGCATCTCCAAGCTTCCAGGCACCACTGCATTCCCCAGTGCCAGCCATGAAAGCTGCTTGTGGTACATCTGGTCCAGCTGCAGCCTCACAGGGAGTCGGTGCCCATACTGGCACCTGGAGCTGCCCACCTTACCACAGCTGGCATGCCTGGCTGTGCACAGTAGCTGGACCCCACGTTTGCTCACATACCCCTCTCTGCTCTGCATCTGGCTGGCCCTTGGCAGGCATGGGATCCAGGCTGGTAGCACAAGCCAAGTACAGCCTGCCAGGCTGAATGGACCGAACAAGCCCAACAGGCTCGAGCAAAACTTGTGCCCCAATGGCCACAGAGGTTTCTGTCTGACAAGGCAACACCCCAAGAATCCCAGGACAATATTTCCATGTAGGGGACAGGTTGTCTCCATAATATAACCATGTCAAGCCGAAATGTTTCTCATGATTCAGCCTACTCTAAAATATTTTTAGGCAATGTAAAATTATGACCCTAAGAACTCTCTATGACCTTCTTCCTCCTCTGATTGACAAGAATCCAAAGCCATTTTTTTTGCCCTAATCCTACAAAGCCTGGGTTTTAGGTTTGAAAAATGAGCATACCTGTTCTGGGTTCTGTTGCACATGTATCTATCCCTGAGGCATAGTTATAACTTCGATGCAAGGAAGTTCCCCCACCTCTATCCCCTCAAACTGCTCAAAAATGGCATGTATAATTAGTCTTCCTAATTAGAGGATTTTAATAATCAGAGTGCTTCTGAAAGGTCCATAATGCGTAGTAAATTATAAGGATAATAGTAGCTATCCTATAATGCTGTTGTAAAAATTAAATGCAACTTTTTTTCACAAGAAACTAAATACAAATTTGAAAGTCCAAGGTATTATGAAGGATCAAAAACCTTTACTTGGGAATGAGCCTGGGGGTCACTCAAATATCCGCATCTCATCAGTGGAGACTTAAGAAATTGCAAGTTATCCCTCATTATTGAGGTTCCATGGTAATCTCATTTGCTTGGGGTGTCTACAGGCATAGTGTTTTCCCCATATGTGTGGCCCACAGATATGGGTCATATCATAAAGGTAAACAGAAACACACACACACACACACACACACACACACACACACACTGTGGGATATCTACTCCATGGTAGCCTCTAACCAGCTTTGATAGATTGTATTACTGTTCCTAACTATCCACTTTCTCTCCATAAGATGGTTATACATTTATGCCCTTAGTCATATGAGTTGCAGTGCTTCCTACTAGGAAGAACCCCTGTGATTTGCCTTGGCCAGTGGAATATGAGTGAATGTGATTTACCCTAGCATATGAGTTGAAGCTTTAAATGTGCTTGCCCAGATTGTTCCTACCCTCTGCCCTGGAAGCTATACAAATGAAATAAGGGCCATGCTGGTTAAAATCTTTCCTAATTTTTTCATGTCAGTATAAATTCATCTCATTAAATATGTAATATAGTCCTTCCCCATCTTGATGAACATTTATGAAGTCATTTTAAATTTTTCACTATTATTCCATAAATATAGACAATTGTTATTTGTCAATTCAAAATAAATTAGTGAAAACATTTTTAAGTTAGAAAATAAAATAATTCTTTACAATTAATGCCGACTAATACTTGAACTCCAACTACGTGCCAGGCCATGTGTGGGCACTTTACATGTATTATCTTATAACATCCATAGGTTCTGCAGCTTAGGACATGGGTATCTTTGGGGACCATGTTTTCAGCCTACCGTGATGTCTGTGATTTATCTCCTCATCCTTTTCAGATATGCACTTTCCCTTCCTCCTCTCTGAGTAACAAAGTACCTAGCACATAGCAGGCATAGAATGGATGATGTTGGGGAGATCAAATCCAACACCCCGTCGTAGGGGCGACGAAGTCTGGCAGAGTCAAAGGACTGAGAAAAGACAGTTTGAGAAGTAAAGTGAGACCAGGGGGCCATTGCGATTGTGGAGGCTGCGAAGGCCGCGAGCTCTGGGAGCCCACGCTATTTATTGGTAATCCAACAGAGAAACAGGTGGTGAGAATGTGGGGGTCAAAAGGGCAGGCTCATGATCTACAGCTGTGACGGTTTAGCATTTATATGGAACATATTCTGCTATTTGAGATAATGGGAATACAATCAATCTAGGAGCTTGGAGGGCTAGAAGCAAGGAGCCAGCAAGTCTACACACATTGCAGAGGACATTATGTCAGACATGCAAGCCCTGCCTCGGCTTTCTTCCCAACACTCAGCTGTTTCCCAACAGATGCTGTGCTAGAAATGACTCTTGCACTAGTCAGGATTGACTTATTAAGGGTTTACTACTGAACAAATAGCTCTCCACATTTTAACTCAGCAAAAGTATATTTCTCACTCATGTCACAGTCCAATGCTTGTCAGGTACCTTTCCTTGGCAGCTGTCCCTCAAAGAAGCTTCAAGCCTATTCTATCTTACAAAGATGCCATTTAAAAGTGGCCTCCATGGAGCTTGCAATGAGCCAAGATCACACCACTGCACTCCAGCCTGGGCGACAGAGTGAGACTCCATCTCAAAAAAAAAAAAAAAAAGTGGCCTCCAAAAGAGACTGTTTGCTGAATGAATATAGGCAAAATGCAAATGTAATAGAATTGGAAAACAGGATAGCATCTGAGTAGAAGTGAGACTGTATTGTTTGAAAGCTCTTCCTGGGATGGGCCTTTGCAGAAATTCTGCAAACCCAGTTCCACATGCATGTGCATCCATACCCATACACTCCTTCAAAAGCCTCATATGTTATCTTGGAATTAGTCATTGTTATTTCTCACTCATAATATTGCTCTTTTGTAATAGCATGAGTAATTGAGTTGAGTCTGTATATTAATTTGGGTGTATCAAGTTATTGGTCAATGAAGAAATTGACTCACTTGCAAATTGTCAGCTAGCTGAGAGAGAAAATTTGAGTCAAGGTTTAAAACATTATGTAAGTAATTTTTAAAACAACACAAAACATATTTGCTACATTCGAAAGCAATTGATTATAAGACACAATTGAAGTAGGGGGACATTAAAATAAAATTACATTGTTTACTAGATTTTAAAAGTAATTCTTGCATTATTTGTAAAACTGATTCAGTAGGAAGAAATTAATACTCAGTTTATAAAAGTATTCATGTTTTCCTTTAGGCATTTCTTCTAGTGCATTCAAAATTATCCAATTTACAAATAATTCATTTTAAGTTAACGTCCAGCATATAAAATGGTTGTGTTGAAACACTGTCTTCAGAATTTTACTTTTAAAAGATACTATTTTAGTATAAATTCACACTTATAGCTGAACGCTTTTGTGAAAGATAGTAGTCTTTAAAATATTTTACAGGCTGGCCTTGTTGGTCATGCCTGTTATCCTAGCACTTTGGGAGGCCAAGGCAGGTGGATCACTTGAGCCCAGGAGTTCAAGACCAGCTTAAGCAACATAGTGAAACCTCATTTCTACAAAAAATACGAAAATTACCAGATGTGGTGGCACACAGCTGCAGTCCCTACTCAGGAGGCTGAGGTGGGAGGATTGCTTGAACCCAGGAGATAGAGGCTGCAGTGAGCCATGATTTCACCATGCACTCCAGCCCAAGTGCCAGAGTGAGACCTTGTTTCAAAAAAAAAAAAAAAGTTTGACAGTTCCAAAACATATTCATGTTAATTAGAGTCCGCTAAATTGCTATAAATACAACAAAAAATTCAGTGGCACAAACAAAGTATCAGTTGCCTCATGTAAAAGTCCAAGATTAGCAGGTGCAGATTAGAAGAGCAAAACTGACTCAGGGAGTGGTAGAAGGTGAGCAAGGATCCAAGGCATGAGTCACAATCCATGCCTCTTACAACCCCTCACATCTGTCAAATAGAACCCTTGGCGGGATGGGCCCTTGTTCTAGGCCAGTGCCTGCAATCTTGTTTCTATTATATCGGTGGTTCTACATGACTTTATATTTGAAAAGTTACATTTTAGAAGTGGATATTTTGTATGTTTGGTTACTCATCTAACTGTAGGAAAGCACTATTAAAAATACTTTTATTTCATTAAAATTATCTGCTTATGTTTTGGTCTCCACTAAACTGTAAGCGCCTCTGAGTAGGAAACAATGCATTCCTCACTATGTTCCAGCACTCAGCTCAGTGCACGGGGTTTTAAAAGTAAATTTCTACCAGAAGTATAGATTCTTAGATCCAGATTGTGAGGAGGGGAGGAGAGAGGTATAGGCGAGGCGGGGACGGAAGCGGGGGCAGGGTCATCTGTTTGAACAGATCACCTGAGGGGTAGGTGTTCACTGAAGCATTTGGAGCAGAACTTGCTTTGGGGTTGTTGACAGTTTTCTTTTCACTAGGAAGTGTTTGTCAGTTAAAGGCAAAAACCAGGAAGTTAAAAGTGGATGCAGAGGCGAGCACAGATGGGACTAGGGGGCACTCTGTTTTCAGAGAAAGTAGTTGAGAGTCCTGGCAACAGCAGCTGAAATATAAAGAAGTTGTAGGATTAACTTTTTCGCCCAAAGCAGCTTCAGCCCACGTTTCATTCCCATCAAGGGAGGGAGAATGGGTGCCGCTGAGTGGGCGGGGGAGTAGTCTCTGAAAGGAGGTGGAGCGCTACAGCCCCTCCCCGTTGGCTCTCGCTGTTTGTATACTATTGGTTTATACTGATTTGACAACAGCAGGCTGTTGAGTCGCCTCCTGATCGCAGCTGAAGGGTCTGTTGAGGGCTTCGGGAAAGGCGGTGAGATCCGGTACCGCAGCAGAGCACTCCCGGCTCTGGGTTTCGCAGGCGCAGGGCTCCCGCGTGCCAGCAGAGGGATTTCCTCTAGTGAAGAGGACCGTCGAATCTGTCCTCCTCAAGGCAGCTCTTGTACACAATTTATTCGAATGCCATGGCCAAGGTCTTCCTTGAAAAATGTTGACCGATGTGTGCTTTTTGTCTTTTGTCATCTTTTCTTTAGGATAGGCGACATTGACCCACAGGTGAAGATCTCTGGAGATCATGACAAAGAAAAGAATTGCTGTGATTGGGGGAGGAGTGAGCGGGCTCTCTTCCATCAAGTGCTGCGTAGAAGAAGGCCTGGAACCTGTCTGCTTTGAAAGGACTGATGACATCGGAGGGCTCTGGAGGTTCCAGGTACATACATCTCCTACTCCCTTAATACTTGAAACCCTCCCTGCAACTAGGTGCATACTACAGTTTATCTTAACAGTGTCAGGTGGCCGGCCCGGTGGCTCACGCCTGTAATCCTAGCACTTTGGGAGGCCGAGACGGGCGGATCACGAGGTCAGGAGATCGAGACCATCCTGGCTAACACGTGAAACCCCATCTCTACTAAAAATACAAAAAAAATTAGCCAGGCGTAGTGGCGGGCGCCTGTAGTCCCAGCTACTAGAGAGGCTGAGGCAAGAGAATGGGGTGAACCCGGGAGGCGGAGCTTGCAGTGAGCCAAGATTGCACTCCAGCCTGGGTGACCGAGCGAGACTCCGTCTCGAGAAAAAAATAAAATAAAAAAGACAGTTAAACTTATTATATTCCAAAGAATACCAGCCATCTTTATTGATCTCCAAACTGACATGCGTTGGGTTTGCTGAGTTTGCTTTTATTTTATTTTATTTTATTTTTTATTTATTTTTTTTTTTTTGAGACGGAGTCTCGCTGTGTCTCCCAGGCTGGAGTGCAGTGGCGTGATCTCGGCTCACTGCAAGCTCCGCCTCCCGGGTTCACGCCATTCTCCCGCCTCAGCCTCCCAAGTAGCTGAGACTACAGGCGCCCGCCACCACGCCCGGCTAGTTTTTTGTATTTTTAGTAGAGACGGGGTTTCACCATGTTAGCCAGGATAGTCTCGATCTCCTGACCTCGTGATCCACCCGCCTCGGCCTCCCAAAGTGCTGGGATTACAGGCTTCAGCCACCGCGCCTGGCCTTATTTTTATTTTTTCACTTTTTGAAGGATAATTTTTATTATTTTTATTTACAGAAAATTCAGCAGTATACATTTAACCCAGTTTAGTGGCAACTTCTTTCACCTTTCCCTTTTCCAGCTTGGTGATTCAAGCGACAGATTTAGGACCCAGGACATTGCCTCCCCAGTGGCAGCGAATCTCATCATATCTGTCCATGTAATTGGTTCTGAAAACTGCCACCAACTTAGCCACATCTCCTTTGTCTTCCTAGTGAACCTGTGTGAAGGCAACGTCGTGCAGGTCTTCCCGTGGACTAGACATCTCAATCTTAACTTCCCCCTGATAATGCAGTAAGGGACCCCCATTTTGGGACACAGGGCAGGCAGGAAGACAACCAGCTCTATGGGATCCGCATCGTGTGCCATCACCACCAGCTGAGTCTTCTTGTTCTCCACCAAGGTGGTGATTGTGTTAACCCCTGCTGGAGAGACGGGGTGGTGTCTGGATGGGATATCCCCTTTGCCAGCAGCTTTCTTCACAGTCCAGGACAGTAGTCTCTACTTCTCTCGTTTTGTCTCTGGTCTGTGATTGTGGGCCCCCATAAGCAGTCAGTAGCTGTTTGGCAGTGCAAGACCTGGGTGAACTGGTTAATGGCAGGAAGTTCTTTCAGCAGCTTATAGAAGGATAGCTCTTTGCTGCTACAAACTGATACAGGGGAGCCATTTGACAAACAGAGTGAGGTCCCTTTGGGGCTGGATGTCCTGTCCAATGCCAAAATTCTTAGGCTTTTTCTCAAACAGAGGATTTGCAACATTTTTGGCTTCCTGCTTCTTCACGATAGCAGGGGTGGGGGCCGCCTTCTTTTCCTTAGCCTTCTTTCCTATTGGCATCTTGGGTGGCTAGAGGAGAACAGGTTTGCTTTTTTTTTTTTTTTTTTTTTGAGACGGAGTCTCGCTCTGTCACCCAGGCTGGAGTGCAGTGGCCGGATCTCAGCTCACTGCAAGCTCCGCCTCCCGGGTTCACGCCATTCTCCGGCCTCAGCCTCCCGAGTAGCTGGGACTACAGGCGCCCGCCACCTCGCCCGGCTAATTTTTTTTGTATTTCTTAATAGAGACGGGGTTTCACCGTGTTAGCCAGGATGGTCTCGATCTCCTGACCTCGTGATCCGCCCGTCTCGGCCTCCCAAAGTGCTGGGATTACAGGCTTGAGCCACCGCGCCCGGCCAGGTTTGCTTTTAAGCTAGCTTTCTGAACAGTGAATAGTATTGAGGTGCCCTAGATAAGTTTTACATTTCATATTTCATAAAAACTAACACAGTATTGGCCAGCTACATAAAAGTGGCTTTATAGCATTTCTTAGTTGAACAGAAATACAATCCTCTTGCACCCTGACTCTGTTTTGGGGACCAATTTTATGTGACAATGGTCCTTATTCAGATCTGGAGTGGATCCCCTTGGCTGACCTGCATACCTATATCATCATCAGTCTTGGACATGGGCAAAAAGCCCGTTGTTTTTAGTAAACAGCAGAAAATTCTGCTCTTAAAATCTGGCCACAATATGGTATGGAGGTTAAGAACGCAGTCTTAAACTCAAACGTTATTTCTGTCACCTACTAGCAGTGTGACCTTGGGCACATCATTAAGCCTCTCTGTACCTCTGTTTCTTCATCTTTAAGAAGTGGATAATGATAGTATCCACTTAATAGAGTTATTGTCAGGAGTAAATGAATGGATCATTATGCCAATCACTTACAACAGTACCAGGAACATAGTGCTACATGTTGGTTATTATTCAGTACGCCTAGGATGGGACTCACACATGTGGTGTCTTTACTAAGCATCTTAGCCAGGTTTGGCAGTTACTGAAAAGGCATGAAATCAATTAAGGATGGGAGGAGGTTGGGAGGGCATCCATCACCCTGTCTGATTATCAAGTTTCTGGTTTTTATCTCCAATGTGGTTTAAAATTATTATCTGCTAAAGACTTAATGTGGAGGTTTTTCTTCTGATTATCCACTTGGCAAAATTTTAACACTTTATAAACTGCTTCCTTGAAAATAAATAAGCTGTGTTTCATCATAATGCTCTGACCTCTGTTACGACAGACCACACCTGTGGTTCACCATTATATTTCTAGAGCCAAGCATGTATTCTACTGTCTCCGTTTTTTAAAGCTCCCCAGATGATTCCAATGTGCAGACCAGGTTAAGAATAACAGTTCAAAGAGAGTTTCTATTTCATGGGATTTTGAGAATCTGGCAGGAACAGTAGCCCCGAACTGTCCTCATTCCTCCCATTTAAATTTTTCTTCTTTCTTCTGTCCTTATTACTTCTTCCAATCCCATCAGTTCCAATTACCCCAACTTCCATCCCCTGCTCTCTCTCTCTTTTTTTTTTCTTTTTTAGACAGAGTCTCAATCTGTTACCCAGGCTGGAGTACAGTGGCGTCATCTCAGCTCACTGCAACCTCTGCCTCCTGGGTTCAAGCGATTCTCATGCCTCAGCCTCTCAAGTAGCTGGAATTATACACATACTAGCACGCCTTGCTAATTCTTGTATTTTTAGTAAACACGGGGTTTCATCATGTTGGCCAGGCTATTCTCGAACTCCTGACCTCAAGTGATCCACTCACCTCAGCCTCCCAAAGTGTGGGGATTACAGGCATGAGCCACCATGCCTGGCCTCTCTTTTCTTACACAGACTTCCTGATCAAATAAATGTGTGAGCCTTGTGCCTAGGTAGGAAATATAATCAGTGTATAGAATGTGTAGAGGGAAGATTTATTCATCAATGGTAGAAAATTGTAAAATCCAGGAGCAGAAGCTTCTTTTTCTTCTACTCACTAACCCAATACTGCTCTGTGCTCACTCTTTTTTAAAGCAGTGGATTGGCACAGTGATAAAACTTACGTAAGGTCCAGTCGGGTGGTTCGAAGGACTTGAAGGATTTTGTTGACACAGGATAACACTTTGTTGTGGTTAGTGATTTGAAAAAGAGTTGAAGTATGGGAGTACCTCAAAGAGGTGAGATCTGTCATTCATTTCACTCACTGATCCCAACAGACCTGCTGTGGAAAGCATGGCTCTACTCTTTGTAAACTTTGAACTTTTGGAATACAGGTACAGGCTTGCATTTATCAGTACCTCATAAAGTATTTTATTACAGAGGGACTTTATAAATCTCTCTTGAATGAATAAATGAAATAAAATTCAGAAGTTAGGAACGTGCCTCCCCTGTTCTCCTTACAAACATCTTAATTCCAAAATGACCCTGCCATTCATTAATTTACCTTAATTTAAAAAAGATATACTTGTGTACAAACATGTTTAAACAAACTTAATTTTAGAACAGTTTTAGACTTACAAAATTTATTAGGAAGATAGCACAGAGAATTATAGTACACCTCATGTCCAGTTACCCCATTATTAACATCTTATATTAGTATGATACATTTGTAAATAATTAATGAACCCATATTGATACATTATTATTAACTGAATTCCATAATTTATTCAGATTTACTTAGTTTTTCCTAGTGTCCTTTTTCTGTTCCAGGATCCCACCCAGGATACCGTATTACATTTACTAGTCATATCTCCTTAGGCTCTTTTTGGCTATGAAATTTCTTAGACTTTCCTTGTTTTTGATGCCCTTGATAGTTTTGATGATTACTTACTGGTCAGATATGTTGTAGAATATCCCTCAGTTGGGATTTATCTGATTTTTTTCTCATGGTTAAACTGCAGTTATGAATTTTGGTGAGGAATATTATAAAGGTAAAGTGCCATTCTCCTAACCTCCCATCAAGGGTACATACTATCAACATTATACCCACTGTTTTTTTTCTTTTTTTTGAAACTTAAAACTCATTTTATGTTATTGTAAGTAAGAAATTAGCATTCAATATATGCCAAAATATATCTTTGTTGAAGTGTAAGTTTGTTTCACTTTTCTATTTTTCGTTTTCCAACTTTTATCTTAGGTTCAGGAGGTACATATGAAAGTTTGTTACAAGGATAAATTGTATGGGGCTGGGATAACTGCTAGCCATACGCAGAAGATTGACACTAGATCCCTTCCTTTTGCCATATGTGAAAATCAACTCAACATGGATTAAAAAGTTAAATGTAAAACCTCAAAATATAAAAACCCTAGATAATATCACTATTGATGTTAACCTTGATGTCCTGGCTTGAAACAGTGTTTATTAGTTTTTGCCACAGTAAAGTTGCTCCTTGTTTTTCCCTTGCCATACTGTGTTCTTTGGAACAAAGCCACTATACACAGCCTACAACTAAGGACAAAGTCTTCTATTCTAGGCCTTCAGTCTTTCCATATGAACTTTAGAATCCATGTGTTAACTTGGATTCTAAAATAGCTTGCTGGGATGTTGATTGGGATTGCATTGTATCTGTAGGTCAAGTTGGAAAGAACTGACATCTTAACAATATTTAATCTTCCAGTCTACAAATCGGAATATCTCTCCATTTATTTAAATCTTAGACTTTCTTCATCTGTGTTTTATATCTGTGTTTTATAATTCATGCTTATAAATCCTATACTTTTTTTATATTTACACCTACTATGTAATTTCGGGGGCATTATTATAGATGGAGTTTTTAAAATTTCAAATTCCAGTTGTTCATTCTGGTATATAAAAAAGCAAATGGCCAGGCACAGTGGTTCATGCCTGTAATCCCAGCACTTTGGGATGCCAAGGCAGGTGAATCACGAGGTCAGGAGATAGAGACCAGCCTGGCCAACATAGTGAAACCCCATCTCTACTAAAAATGCAAAAATTAGCCGGGCATGGTGTCATGCGCCTGTAGTCCCAGCTACTCAGGAGGCTGAGGCAGGAGAATTGCTTGCATCCAGGGGGCGGGGATTGTGGTGAGCCAAGATTTCGCCACTGCACTCCAGCCTAGGCAATAGAGCCAGACTCTGTCTCAAAAACAAAGCAACTAACTTTTGTATGTTAACCATGTATCCTGCAACCCCGCTGTACTCACTTGTTGGCTCTAGGAGTTTTTTTTCTTTCTTTCTCTCTTTCTTTCTTTTTTTCTTTTCTTTTTTTTTTTTTAATTCTTTGGGATTTTCTTTTTTTTTTTTTTTTTTGAGACGGAGTCTCGCTGTGTCTCGTGATCTCGGCTCACTGCAAGCTCCGCCTCCCGGGTTCACGCCATTCTCACACCTCAGCCTCCCAAGTAGCTGAGACTACAGGCGCCCGCCACCACGCCCGGCTAGTTTTTTGTATTTTTAGTAGAGACGGGGTTTCACCATGTTAGCCAGGATAGTCTCGATCTCCTGACCTCGTGATCCACCCGCCTCGGCCTCCCAAAGTGCTGGGATTACAGGCTTGAGCCACCGCGCCCGGCCATTCTTTGGGATTTTCTATGTAGACAGTTAGGTCATCTGCAAATAAAAAGTTATCTTTATTCCTTCCCAATCAGTATATCCTTTACTTTTCTTTCTTGTATTATTGTACTAGCTAAGACTTCTAGTACAATGTTCCACAGGAGTGGTGAGAGAGGACATCCTTACCTTGTTCCCAGTCTTAGGGGAAAAGTGTCTAGTTTCTCACTGTGAAGTATGATGTTAATTGTAGGTATTTTATAGATGTTCTTTATCAAATTGAGGAAGTTTCTCTCCATTTCTAGTTTGCTGAGAGTTTTTATCATGAATGGGTGTTGTACAAACAACATTTTAACAAAAATAAAAGAAAAAGAAAGAAATCCTACTGCCTTAATAAATCAACTGGTTTTCTCTATTTTCACATTTTTTTCTATTTAAAATAAATAAAGTATACTCAAAAGAGACATGTTTAACAGGGAGAGATTATACAATTATAATTATATACCCACAGGTAGACATAATATTACATATTTGGTGAATAGAATGTAAATTTAATTTTACAATTACTTTTTTACTTCAAGTTATATCATAGGCCGTTTTTAATGTTCCTGCACAGACTTCAAAATCATAGTTTTTGGTGTCCCCAAATTCACTTTCCATAATTCATTAACTAATTCATTTCAAAGCATTTATTGCATGTCCAGTACATACCAGGTCCATGATAATAGAGATTTAAAGAAGGATATGGCTACTCTCGGGTTTCTCACAGTCATGGAAACAAATGCTTGATAATATAGTGTGTTTAAGTTATCTTTATAGAAATATGAACAGAGAGTTTTGGGAGCTTGGAGGATGAATAGGGGAATCTAATTCCCTGGAGAAATTAGAAAAGTCTTCTTGAAGGAAGTGACATTTGATATAACTCTTGAAGGACAGGAAATTTTTCAGGTGAAGAAATAGTAATATGTACAGAGGTTTGAAAGTTGGGCAAGAGCTTAGAGTGTTTCAGGAACAATTTAATGACTTAGAAATTTGAGATTAAATAAGGACAACACTGGATGAAGATTAAAAGATAAACCGGGCTAGATTGTGAAATGTGCTAAATTTCAAAATAAGGAATTTTGTTTTCCAGATGGAATCAAGAGAAACTATTAAGCAGTGGAGTGGCAGGATCTACTTCGTATTTATCAGGATACCCATAGAGTGGTGTGGAAGATAAATTCTGCAGGTTGAGGCTGGGCGCGGTGGCTCACGCCTGTAATCCCAGCACTTTGGGAGGCTGAGACAGGTGGATCACGAGGTCAGGAGATAGAAACCAGCCTGGCTAACCTGGTGAAACCCCGTCTCTACTAAAAATAAAAATAAAAAAAATAGCCAGGTGTAGTGGCGCACGCCTGTAGTCCCGGCTACTGGGAAGGCTGAGGCAGGAAAATTGCTTGAACCGAGGAGGCAGAGGTTGCAGGGAGCTGAGATCGTGCTACTGCACTCCAGCCTGGCAACAGAGCGAGACTCTGTCTCAAAGAAAAACTTAAAAAAATTCTGCATGTTGAGATACTGTAACTTACTAAACCATCTATTTTGGGAACATTTAACATTGTTACTAATTAATTGCTATTTAAGTTATACAAAAATATGTCTTTCTGCATTTGACTTTATATTATTTTGCAGTTTTTCTTAGGACAAAATTTTGGGAGATATATGTGTCTTATTGAACTCTTTTTGAGATAAATGTTGATGTATATTATTAGTTTTGTTATGCATTTTGCGAAACTTACATCTTATTCTGTATATCCCTTTCTCAATACAATTTGATATGCATCCATTAAACATTTATTGAGTGCTATGTATCATTGTGGATGCTGGGGGAAAAACCATGAGTACAATTCAAGGGGCTTACAATCTAGTTGGGGAGATAAGGAATACACTACAAAACATTACGGAGGTCTTTGAATCCTAAGCTGAGAAATAGGAACTTTATTCTACAGGAAATGGGGCAACATCTAAAATTTTAATTAGGGCAGAGATATAGTCCAGCCACACCTCAGAGAGAACACTTTGGCTGAAATAGGTAGGATAGGTTAGAAGAAGAGACTTCAAAGGAGACTTGTGACAATGTTATTAGCAGTTAAAGAAATGAGATTTTGGATTATGGGTCAGAGAAATGGGAATGATCAATTTAGGATTCCTAGACTGAATAATTATGCAATAAAAATGGGAGAAAATCAATCCTAAAGGAGGACAAAGCCAACAAACACTCTCCTTTGTGGCTATTTAATGTTTCATAATACTCAATATTTCAATATCTGTTCATTTCTAGAATAAAAAGGGAGGAGGATATGCAAATTGATTAAGGTGATTTTCCATAGTCAAAACAATTTTTGAAAATCTAAAAATTTGAAAACTCCTCATTTGTGAAATCTCTGTGACAGAATAATAGTTTGGGTAGATTGCATCATTGCATTACTTTATGTGGTCACCACAACAATGCTATAAGGTAGTTAACAGGAAGGTTTTTTTTTATTTTTTTATTTTTTCTTGAGATGGAGTTTTGCTCTTGTTGCCCGGGCTGGAGTGCAATGGCGCAATCTCAGCTTGCAGCAACCTCCGCCTCCCGGGTTCAAGCAATTCTCCTGCCTCAGCCACCTGAGTAGCTGGGATTACAGGCATGTGCCACCACGCCCAGCTAATTTTGTATTTTTAGTAGAGACGGGGTTTCTCCATGTTGGTCAGGCTGGTCTTGAACTCCCGACCTCAGGTGATTCGCCCGCCTCGGCCTCCCAAAGTGCTGGGATTACAGGCATGAGCCACCACGCCCAGCCTCAATAGGAAGTTTTTGAGGATGCAAAGAAGTTTGTTGTAGGGGAAAGAACACTGAATTGGGGATTAATGTCATCTAATGCAGTGCATCTCAGTTTGCATACACATCTGAATCACGTGAAGATTTTGCTAAGATGCAGGTTCTGATTCAGTAGGTCTGAGGTGGGGCCTGAGAGTCTGCATTTCTAACACCATCTCTCAAGTGAAGCCCCTGCTGCTAGTCTATAGGCCACACTTTGGTAGTAAGGATCTAGACCAGTGGTTCTCAAATTTCAGTTGTTTTGTTGGGCATTTAGCTTGTTTCATTTTTATATTATGAATAATGCTGGTATTAACATCCTTTAACATAAAGCTTCCTCAGCAATGCTGAATATTTTTTTAAAAGGCTAGGTAAATTGCAAGGAGTTTCATATACATTTTGACACTGCTCTCCAGAAAACAGTGGAGATGTTATACTGTTTCCAGTACATGGAAACTGTTACACTCTTTCCTGTATATGTTCCCATTTTGCCTCACTGTTACTCATTTAAAAGACTATTACTCAGTGTTAGTAACACTGTCTTCACATGTTTAGAACTTCAGCTGGGATAGAATAGAATAGGTAGAATTTCTGGGGGCTGACCACATATCTTCTGTCCCAGACATTCTCTTCATGTGGTGAGGCTGGACTTCCTCATGGTATGGTGGTCTCATGGTAGTTGGATTTCTCATATGGCTGCTAGCTTCTACCAGAGCGAGCTTTCTGAGACCCAGGCAGAATCTGCAAGGCTACTTATGACTTGGTCTTAGAAGTCATTCAGTGTCATTTCAACTGTATGCTGTTGGTCAAAAGCAAGTCATAAAGATAACTGAGATTCAAAGGGAAGGGACTAGATAAGGGCACAAATACTGAAAGGTAGGGGGGTGTGTGTGTGTGTGTGTGTGTGTGTGTGTGTGTGACTGACACTTCCTTCAGAAAACTTTTTCAGATGTTTATTGACTATTTATAAAACATGAAGATGATTCTCAAGTTGCTATGAATATTTTCTATTTATTGCAGGAAAATCCTGAAGAAGGAAGAGCCAGTATTTACAAATCAGTGATCATCAATACTTCTAAAGAGATGATGTGCTTCAGTGACTATCCAATCCCAGATCATTATCCTAACTTCATGCATAACGCCCAGGTCCTGGAGTATTTCAAGATGTATGCCAAAGAATTTGACCTTCTAAAGTATATTCGATTTAAGGTAGAAAATTGTGTGGATATCTTTGTGTTTGATGTTGTTTGCTAAGTAAATGAATAATGTGATTTCAATTACCAATGTTTACTTCTAAAGATTGGCTTGATTTGCACATGTATTTATCCTACTCAGGGAAAAACTCCATTCTTTGCCCTCCTTGCTCCTCAAAAATATTCAAGGGATGGTCTCGCTTTCATATATTTGGCTGCAGATACAGGGAGCCCCCTGGCAGAGTGTTTTCATCACCTTCATTTCACATTATTTGCACATAACTGCAATAAACAGGTGAAGGGAATTGCTTTCCCCATTACAGAAGGGAACTGAGAGGTATGGGAACTTTAAAACTTTCTGGTTCCACAGTCCTTTACTGCTTTGCCCTTTTGTACTTTCTGAAGTACTTTCCAATACATTTGTTTACATAAACATCATAAAACCCAGTGAAGTATAGTTGTTGGATAGTTAACTTTGGTGTAGAGGGAAGAACATGGAATTGAAGAACAAAAACCTGAATTCTGGTGCTTGCCCTACGACTAACTAACTTAGATGTTAGACAAGCAATTTCCTCAATTTCAATTTTTCAAAATTTTCTTGTTCGTAAAACAAGATAACTGTACTAGATCACTTCCGTGGTTCCTTCCTGCTCTAAAGTATTCTAGGACTTTTCTATAATTTATGATCATGACCATAAAAGAACAGATATTTCTGACAGCTGGCAAAAAGCCCAAAGCTTCTGCCTTCTGATTATCCTGCTAACTCATGCCTTTTTCTGCTTAACGACAATAAGAAAATGAAAACATCTAGTGAACTTCTAAAGTAAGTCATTTACATTCCATTAATGCTTCTCTCCATTTGTTTAAACAATACTTATTGAACAAGTTTGTTATCATACTAAGCATTGAATATGCAAAGACAGAAAAGAAAAATCAGTAACTTCATAGTCTACTTAAGGGATAACAAATGAAGAAAAATTTTATTATAAATATAATTAATAAAAATAAAGAGTTACGTGGGGACAAATGCTAGAGATCTATACGTTGCAGTTTGGAGGAGAGATGTTGAACCCAACAGGACAGGTTCCAAGGAAGTTTTCTTAAAGGAGATAAAGTTTTCTTAAAGCTGAGTCTTGAAGGGTGAGTAGGAATCGACCAAATAAGGAATAAAAGGGTGATCTAGGCAGAGGCACCAGCCTGTGTAAAAAAGAACATGATAGAGGAACTATAAATAGTGCTGGATGGCCAGGGCATGCAGGGGTGGTCTCTCTCTCCCTCTCTCTCTCTTTTTTTTTTTTTTTTTTTTTTTTTGAGACAGAATCTTGCTCTGTTGCTCAGGCTGGAGTACAGTGATACAATCTCGGCTCACTGCAACCTCCACCTCCCAAGTTCAAGCAATTCTCCTGCCTGAGCCTCCCAACTAGCTGGGAGTACAGGCACGTGCCACCACACCCGGCTAATTTTTGTATTTGTAGTAGAGACGGGGTTTCGTCATGTTGGCCAGGTGAGTTTTGAACTCCTGACCTCAGGTGATTCACCTGGCTCAGCTTCCCAAAATGCTGGGATTACAGGCGTGAGCCACCGCACCTGGCCAGGGGTGGTGTCTCTAATAGTCCATGAAGACATTATGGTCATAGGCCCTTAGAAGCACATACTGTTTCCTTAACCTAAGTAGGGTAACCCATATTTATTATTTTTATAAAGTTAAAAGTCGTAACACTATCCTATTTCACAGCCTCTTTCTTTATAGTTCCTTGTAAAATGGGTATTTATGGGAGCTAAAGGGAGATTCACTTCTATAAAGTGAGAGCCACTGAGGTGTTTTTCTACCCTGCCAGGAAAAGGCAGTCACTTGTTTAAAGGTGGCCAGGAGAAGAGAACCTGGGGTAAGAAGACATCAGAAGATCTCAGGACATATAGGGATCAGCAGAAGAATAGGCATTTAGTGCATGGAGTATCATAAAAACACAGGAGAAGCCCAGGCTTTAATCAGGTGTTACAGTGCCTTAGGACATGGACCGAGAGACCTAGTGACTTGCACTTTTCTAGAAGAGGAGGGTACATTAGCCTGCCAACACTATGTTATTTTTTTTCTGTCTTGGGGAAGTTTTCTCATTCTGACCACAGCCCAACACGAAACAGTTCTTATTTGTGGAATATGAAAATCAGATATCCCGCGTGGGTCCTATTATGTGATAGTGCCTGTGATGCCAGCCCTTTGTGTGACACTGTGCAAGGAGAGCCATGTCAGGGATGTCCCTGTGGTTATCACTTTTCTTTTCAGACCACTGTGTGCAGTGTGAAGAAGCAGCCTGATTTTTCAACTTCAGGCCAATGGGAAGTGGTCACTGAGTCTGAAGGGAAAAAGGAGATGAATGTCTTTGATGGAGTCATGGTTTGCACTGGCCATCACACCGATGCTCATCTACCTCTGGAAAGCTTCCCTGGTGAGCACCTTACCAGGAAGGAAGACCTTTGACCCATGCCTGTGACCTGACCCCTGAGGAATGGGAGGATTGTAGTCTGAGTAATTCCTACTTTGGAATGAAGTAAGACTTACCCTAATTCTTCTTGTTCCCCAGAAAGATGTTGAGGTAACTTGTATTATTGTCATTTTTGTAATTTTGGAGATTAGAGCAAAATGTGAGGTCTCTTTAGTTTTACAATGACTTTAGTTTTTCTAAGTATCAAAAGGAAGAATGTGGAGTTCTTGAGGAGCATTAGGCTAAATGAGGAATTTTTCAGCAATAAACAGGAATATTGAGTTTCTAAGGAAGGAATGAAAGCTTGAAGAACTTCAGTCTTTGGCCTGGATTTTCATTTTTTTAAAAAGTACTCTATACTCTAAAGTATATAAGAATATATGTGCTATAAGCGAAATGGGAGTAGGTATTTAAGGGGATGAAAGGACAAAAGAGAATGGAGGTTTTCTGAGGCAGTTTTTATTTATAGTCTCTAAATCCAAAATACAAACACATCCTGAGTTAAGCAAAGTACCTATGACAAGGAAATCACAAGGTACTACTCTGAGGTTACGGGGAAAAAAAAAAGGCAAAAATACTGAGAAAGGCAAGAAAGTAGCTGAGTAAAGAGAACACTTGGAGAATATATGCTTAAACTTAAGTCTGCAAAAAGACCAAGTGACTTGACAAATGATATCCATCATATAAACCATTACCCAATAATTATTTTCCCTTCTCTTGCAGGAATTGAGAAGTTCAAAGGGCAGTACTTCCACAGTCGAGACTATAAGAACCCAGAGGGATTCACTGGAAAGAGAGTCATTATAATTGGCATTGGGAATTCTGGAGGGGATCTGGCTGTAGAGATTAGCCACACAGCCAAGCAGGTTTGAATCACTCCATTATTTACTTTGCTTAACTCTAGCTTCAGTTTCTCCAAGGAAGCTGCAGGTGGGCCCAACAGAGAGTAGGGATACCTGCACATAGCCCATCAGTGCCAGTGGCAAATGTAGGGCTTGGTTTCATTACCTCAGTTGGCAACATTGTGATTGATGCTAATAGAGGAGTTAAGGCTACCAGTTAGAGTTCCATTATGCAGCTGGCCTCATACCAAGGAACTGGATCAGCTAAAGTCTGGGCTCATTATCCTAATCAGGCATCTTCTTAGAGTGTGCCTCTGGCTTTGATAAAGACCAAGTAATTGCTAGAGGTTGTTAGAGAGCAGTATTGAGAGTGAGGATCTTCTGTTGGCCAGCAGAAGTGCTATGTTCTTGTATAAAGGAAAACACACTGTGATCATTAGAAACTTTTCACTCATAGGATAGTGGGTGAATTTTCCTTTACACTCCCCAAAAAGAAGCAATCTTATCTTCCCAAAGACAATGTAGGTATCCGTATAGCGTCCAAACCGTAGCACATGCAAGCAGCTTGCCCCTGCCTTTTTGCATACAGTTAGGTAACTCAGAATAACATTCATTCTAAAGCAATTATATCTCCTTGGCTTTTTGTTTTGTTCGTTTTGGTTTTTGTATAGCAGATTTTGAACTGAGAAGCAAGTGTCTTCACTATGAATTCCTGGAAAAAGACATGCCAATATTGTATTTTCTTATTAATGTCTTTATTGAATTAAACTCTATTGGCAATAGGTAAACATCTTGGTTGTTCTTTAGTAACTTTAATTAAGCCATGCTTCTCTACAAAGATGTTTTAACTTGTTTTATTTTAATGAGAAGCTTAGTGCTACAATTCTGTTAAAGGACTCTTACTCAGCAACTTTGTTTGAAAAACACTTCTTCTCATTACTATCCTCATCTACAACCACAAAAATTATTTCATATGTTACTTCATGAATTAATTCAACAGACATTTATCAGGAAATAACAATATAAAAACAAGGATTAAAAATAATTAAAGTAATTATATAAACAAGGGTTAAAACATGTGTGGGTGTTATGGTAGAAGAATGTGCAAAAAAGGAAGAGTGGGGACCCATGGCAAGAGCTTTCTTTAATATCATTGGCTTGTCAAATGGGCAGTTCTAAGGGATCTTGGCCTTACTTGCCCTGGGGAACTGCAGGTTGCCAAATAACAAAGCATTTCTGCATAAGGTGGCTGTGTCTGTGAGAAAGCCTGGGAAAATGCAAAGGAAAACTATGTCTGCATAGCAGAGGCAATACTGTCACACCACTAATGCAAGCTGAAGAAACTCAATTGCTGAGTTCTAACTTTTTGCTTTACTTGTAAATTGTATTCATGAAGATTTGTTTATAAATCAAACATTTTAAATGGACCTATATGTTTCAGTATATCATGGAAGTTTTTCATATAATTCTTGTGGATGCTTTTGTAAAGAGAAAACATTCGGCCGGGCGCGGTGGCTCAAGCCTGTAATCCCAGCACTTTGGGAGGCCGAGACGGGCGGATCACGAGGTCGGGAGATCGAGACCATCCTGGGTAACACGGTGAAACCCCGTCTCTACTAAAAATACAAAAACTTAGCCGGGTGAGGTGGCGGGCGCCTGTAGTCCCAGCTACTCGGGAGGCTGAGGCAGGAGAATGGCGTGAACCTGGGAGGCAGAGCTTGCAGTGAGCTGAGATCCGGCCACTGCACTCCAGCCTGGGTGACAGAGCGAGACTCCGTCTCAAAAAAAAAAAAAAAAAAAAGAAAACATTCCTTTCTTTCAATATTAATTTCATATAAGATTACATTGATTAAACAATTTTCCTTATATATCTGATTTGTAAATGGTATTTGCTTAAAACAAGGTATAAATGGAAAACTGAATTAAGAAATATGACAGCAGTTAAGCACTTATCAAGTGTTTACTATATACCACAACTTTTACAAAAACACTTCTTAATTATCACAACAGCCTTGTGATCTATGTATTATTGTTACTATTTCATAAATATGAAACCTTTTAATTAGGGCTCTAAGTGTTTTCGTTACTCATCAGAAATTATATAGCCGGCACACAAAACTGTTCAATTTCTTTTTTTTTTTTTTTTTTTTTTGAGACGGAGTCTCGCTCTGTCACCCAGGCTGGAGTGCGGTGGCCGGATCTCAGCTCACTGCAAGCTCCGCCTCGCGGGTTCATGCCATTCTCCTGCCTCAGCCTCCCGAGTAGCTGGGACTATAGGCGCCCGCCACCTCACCCGGCTAGTTTTTTGTATTTTTTAGTAGAGACGGGGTTTCACCATGTTAGCCAGGATGGTCTCGATCTCCTGACCTCGTGATCCGCCCGTCTCGGCCTCCCAAAGTGCTGGGATTACAGGCGTGAGCCACCGTGCCCGGCCAAAACTGTTCAATTTCTAAGACCATATATGCCCTTTCAACTGTGACTGTGGAAGTACATAATTATCACAGCGCTTACAGTCACCACAGGGAAGAT